>NC_056449.1:31906204-32061204 GCF_018296145.1 Oncorhynchus tshawytscha
ACGTAGGGTTAGTCAGCAACCAAATTCGTAAAAATTCACTGAAGATAATTGAATAAATTCAGAATGGTGATCGACCTTGGAAGACGAGTCTACATGCGAGGTATCACCGGTCGATGGCCTCCTCACGATGTAGAGTATCCAATGTACTCCACAGGCGCATCGATATTGTTTGTGCCATAGTTTCGACAAAGTGCGGCATCACAAAAATAGGCGTTATGGCGAATCCCCCCAAATTTTCCCCACCCGAAACCTTCAGAGATACGTACTTAAATGCTCGCAGCGATCTAGATCAGCCGTTCCACTGCGGGGATGCAAAACTCGTCAGGATCAGCATCAGCAACTTCCTCATTCCAGTAGGCTAGTAGTTACATACGTGCTGTATACTCATCAGTATCAGTCTAGGTATGAATATCCCCACTTCAGAGGCTTGAGAAGAACCACACATATTACTGCGCCGTATAATTGAACAGTAACGTCTTAACCACGTTCAGCCTCTGCAAGCCATAATGAAGGAAAATTCTCCTGTTCGTAGCATTATGCCAGAAGAACATTTTCACTGAGGTTGTTCCTACAGCTACGACACCTTTATTGGGATGCAGCGAAAAACTTAAAATATATACCCATAAGGCCACAGCCTGTGCACACACATATTTCACTTAACAGCTTTTATCATTCATTCACCACCCAAACCATCCATCGGTCAAACTGACACGATTCGTTAAATCTGGTCGAGCCGAAGGAGGCCAGAGTGTGAACGCCGATATAGCGTTAAAAAGACAAAGATCACTTAGTCATACAACACCCATTCGATCTTCGCCCAATAATACCTCTTCTCATTATCATGTCAAGCAACTCAATACTTTTCTGTCTGTTGTAATATAAAGGTTACAGTCGTAGGGTCGAGGCAACATTCTAAAATATATTTTAGCGTGATGATAGGGGAAAACCAGTCTTCGTTACTTCCGGACGTCGTGTTATGAAAGCAAAACCCTTACGACACTTTCGCGAAGACCATAAGCGGCAATTCCACAGAACGATTTTAAATGCAATTTCTAAAACAATGATACGCAAAGTTGCCATACAGCACAACCTGTGCATATAATTGTACGGGGTTGCTTAACTTCGAGACTGGCTTGTTTGGCTTCATCGTGCAAAATTCTGAGTTCATTTCCTCGCCATTGTCTTTCTCCGATTCCGTCATCACACCATTACTGGATCACTTTCTGAATCCCTGATCTGCCTCAATGATTAAAACATACATACATCTTCATGTATATTCACACTTACTATTATCACCCAAAAAGAGAAGTCAGTGAGGGGCAGTGCACATACTTGACAATATTCAAGTATTCTTAGTTTGCAGCTCTTACAATTCACAGATTTGTCGATTGGATGGAGAGAAAAACAACAGCTTCCTCCTTCTCTTTCACATCTTCTCTTCCTCATTTCGAAGTTGCAAACACGTGCCCACCCTGCTGCTGTAGCCATGCCAGAGCTCATAGATTATGGCTGGCATCTCGATTCAATGCCCATATACCAGGCATGCCCATGGCATGGTACCATGTTCATACCATTCTCATCATGCCTGGCTGTGGCCATGCCCATCTCTTGCACCTCAGGCGTATCATGTGAGTTGTTGCCGGCCTGGGCGGTGCCGCGAAGGCCCCATGCCGGCGATTCCGGGGAGAGCATGTGGGAGGGGGTAACAGAAACAGGAAGAAGTGGAGTCGCATACCAATACAACATGCGGTTCACACATTCTGTCAGTTAAAATAAATTATCCTGCTTCTACATAACAGAACATTAGCGTACTCTTAAGGTTAATAAAAATGAATTCTTGCAACTATTTCCATTTACTGAATGTAAAGCCTGAATGGAACTTGTGTCTCCTGATAACAGAAGCCTGTTCACATTCTCGGGACCTTGGAGCCCCACACCGAATGAATGTCTAATTTTCCTGAGGTTGTTCACTTCGCCCACACCGAATGGTCTGTGTTCATCTCGATAGGAAGAAAAACTCATCACTCTGGGAGCGCTCAATACCGAATGGACACGCTTGAAATTAACAGACAGTTAAATGCTGGGAACACAATTTTCTATCCCGTGCCCATAGCCACATCATATACTCAGGCCACCTCCTGAGTGCAGAGCTGACATGCCAGGCAAAGTCAGAAAGTTCACTTTATCAGACCAGGTGGAGGGGACGCCGGAACCTCTTCGCACAGCACATGTTGCTGTAACGTTCGCCAACCGGAAGGGGGGCAGACAGTTCAGACGCGGGTTTATTAGCGTACCATATAATGCAGTGACATATTTAGGCCACCTTGAGACAAGGGGCAGTATTTTTCATTTTGGAAACCTTCGAGAGTAAACAGGGATATTTAATAGGCAGATGCCAGAATATACATATACTGACAGCTTAGATAGAAAACACACTCTGTTTCAAAACTGTAAAAATATTGTTCAGACTATAACAGAATCTCGGGATATTGCAGGCGAAGTCTGGCGACCCTCGCTTCGCGCCTTGCTGAATGGGTCAACCAGACAGCTTTTCATACAGCAGTACTGTTAGCATTGTGATGTGTTTTATACGATGCTGATATCATAAGCGCTACATTGCACTGGTTTACCTGATACTTGAGTGATGCCCTGGCGAAAAATAACGTCCTGTTACTAGTCCCGTGCTATATTATGGAATATTATTTGAAAACACCTTGAGGACGCCAACACCGCTTCGCCATGTCGATATTGGCGGGAAAGCTCTGAATATTTTTCAGTGCTGACCGGCTGTGGCTTATTTCTCAGCCAAACGCGGCAACAACGCGCCAGCGCCTACAAAAATACCTTGGGAAAAGGAACATTGCTGTTTCACTGGAAGCTGCGGCGAGATCCGAAGCTCTTCAAAGGTAACCATTTACTGATTGCTTCGATTGCGACCGCTGAAACAGCCTGCCGTTAGCTGGACAAAATGCTATGAGCAAATATCGATAAACGATATCAAATGTGCTGTTCGGCTGCAAAAGCATAGCTCTGAAAATTCTTTGATTTATCAGGGTGACATCGTACAGTTGCTGCGTTCAATACACTTGCACATGAATAGGAATATTTTCTGTGAAGTATGCGCGCTATGCTAATTATACCGTCGATGATGACTCGATGAGTTAAATCTTTCGAAAGGCATTCATCCAGAACGAACATTAGGGTCAGGTTTCATATTCTGCCAGCCAGCTGGTCTTTGGCGTAGTCAGGTTTTATTATTCCGCAAACGGGGCCGGTCTTGCGGTAAGAAACAACCTGCATGACACAACGTTCCTTCACGCGTGTTTGTCCCTGTGGAAGGCGGAGCACTGCACCTGCTTTCTGCCTTTCCCTTCTGTAAGTCTCCTTTCAGTTACTGCAGTACTGCCACCTTCATTAACAGTGATCGACACACAAATACACTTACGATGTAAATTATCGCATCGTCTGCCCTGTATTTACCAGATTCGGGACCAGCGATGGTTCGTGCTGTCATATTAAAGGTGAGGCTCTGAGAGGCAGAGAGGCGACTGGGTCTGACCTGGACCCATCAGATCAAACAGGTCAGCGGAGGCTGAGGCTGGTGCAGAGCTGGCCAACAGAGCCCCAAACAGGTCAGTGTTGCTGGGGCCAGAGGCTGGGCGAGGGGAGTGGGGACGGGCCTCACACCAGGAAGCATTCCAGTCTCCTCGTCACAGCCTGGAGGCTGAGAAAAGAGAAGAAAATGTTAGAGTGATAGACCATAAAAATTATAAATTATAAATACTGGGACACTTAATGCTTTTCTAAATAGTACCGTGGAGAGGCCGACAGAGGCAGCAGGAGGACGAAGTCAGCAGTCTCTTCTATCAGGTTCGGACATGCATGCCAACACTTGTGAGTGAATTAAGAAGCCGACATCAAGCCCAGAGACTCCACACTCTGTATTACCATGATTCGTGTCATGACGCGCAAGGGCGAGACTCCCCCTCTAAACAGAAGGAGACATGGCCATGCAGAAAGAGAGACAGAGAGAACAAAGCGAACTTATTCTGTTCACAGCTGAGAACTGAACAATGTCCATGCCTTGAGAATGCGTAAACGACAGTGGAGAAGTTGCTGGTTTTATCGTCCATTTTGTTTTAAGTGATCGGGTGACCAGAAAGATTAATACAGTCACATTAGTCATAACTCTGCTTATACAGAAGCCTTCGCCGAGGTGCTTCCGGTATCTAATTATTGTATAAATGAATGAGTGTTATTACCATTTGTGAAATTATGTAAGGTGATGTTAACCATTAATGTGAGAGAATTGTATTTCTGTTTAAATGAACTAAAGATATCGCCGACACGGGTTCGGCTGCCAGAACAGCCTCTTCTTACCGTTACGGTCAGATACACCTGAAGAAATTCTTCGTCTGCCCGCTGAGGGAAGCCAAGGTTTGAGTAGAGCATCAGCAAACTCCAGATAGCAGGTTGTAATTTGCCGTTTATTCCACCATACCACTATTAAATCCCACCACGATTCTATCCGTCGAAAGAGCAACTGTCGATACTAATAGCCAGTTCGCAGCCAGGAATTCACCACACCTAAGATACTGACAACCGCCAAAACATCTATAATAAGAACAGTTCTGAAGCTGACCGAAGTACGTTAACTGATTTGGGACTCTCGAGTGATGGAGATGATGAACTTTCCAACAAAAGAGAGACGATTATCGAGCACCGAGCGCAAATATATATTGATTATTTCCTTTAGAGTGTGATTCATGCGCAAGGATTACATTTCACGAGTGATGAATTTCCAGATTTATCGCTATTAAACGCAGTATTTTCGCCAGTCAATATTACTTTCAGAGCCAGAAATTGAGGACAGACTAGCCTGATTTCCGCCGGTATTTGTTCGATCGCCACTGCCGCGTGGTAAATACGCATCCGCATAAATGGTCACCCGCCAACAGCCAGCGTAACCAACGTTTACCATGAGACGTCAATAGTAAACCATGGTGCGACCTCGTCGATTTCAGAAAGTTGCACGAAGATGCTAAGTTAACAAAAGGGGAAACAGTCTTTTTCCCTGTGTCCTCGCCAGTTCTCGCGCTTGTTTTGAAGTCTCGTTCTTCTCGCTTGATTCAGATTTCGCGTCATCGAGCAGAAGACTCCACACTTCTGAAAAAGAGCACAGTAAAAAAAAGATATCAGCCACTGTGAAAAAGATGAGAGGCCAGTACGCCTATTTGTCTATGACAGACAAAATGAGCAAAAATTCAGATAATCACATTGTTTTAAATAGCTTATTTGCAATATGGTGGAAAATAAGTATTTGTCAATAACAAAGTTTTCTCATCACTTTCAGTTATATACTTGTTGGCAATGAGGTCAAACGCTGTTGTCTCTCACAGCAGCTTCACTGCCGTGCCGGTATTTTGCCATCTTCCGTGAACTTCTAGAGCAGTGATATTTTGGGAAGCTGTTGCTGGCAACACAGATGCCATCTCCTTCCAAAGATTTTTCTATAAGCTGAGATTCGGGAGACGTATTAGGCCACCCAGACCTGAAATGCGCTCTCTATGAAGCCACTGCTACTCTGCTGTAAGTTTGGGACGCCAGTCATGTTGACACGCCATCTTTCAATACCCTGCTGATGGAAGGAATTGCAATTCACATGGCCCCATTCACATTTCTTGCCATGGAATGTCGCCCCAACCCTGCAGAAAACAGCCCGCCACTCTCACACAAAGTTGCATGGCGTTCTTAGAAATCAGCATTTTTGTCCTTCCAAACACACTTGCCGAGCTTTACCAAATCTTCTCCTGGACAACAAACAGCCTTTCTCGCACGGCCCGGACATGCAGCCGCTTGGCAGGTGACACGCCCTGTGCCTCCCGGCTTTAGTGTTACGGTGGGTTTCTGTCCTCTGCAGGTCACCACACTTCCCCATGTACCTGGGATTTGTCATCGTTCTGAGATCACTTACCATGGGGGTGAGCAGGAGCCCCAGATCAAGGGAGACATTATCAGTGTTCACCCCATTCTTACTGTTTCAATAAAGCCGATTTCTTCAGCTGCTTGCCCATTGCCAAGATTCAGCCCCAGCCTGGTGCAGGTCTGGCTACCTCCAGCTGGCAACTTGACAGCCTCTTGAACTGGGTTGATAGGGGAAGCATCGTTTGAGGATACAAGAGCCGATAACAGTTCAAACAGGCGCCATTACAGGTATAGCAGATTACTTTCGAGGTTTTACTTTTTGAGCCGAAAAACGCCTTTAAACAAGATATTTGTCACTGACTACAGCATAGACTGATACTTTCTTGAAAGAAAACACGACGTTTCAAAACTGCAAGATATCGTTCGTGAAAGCGCCACAGTATACAGCCAGTAAAACCCAGATAAGGTCTCAATCAGGAGAAATCGGTCATTTCTACTTATATGGCTGGGTGAAGGGCTGTGAGTCAGCTTGTGTTTCATTTTTCAGGAGATTACAGCACAGACGTATTTGTATATATCATCATAAGATCATTCACCAGGTACGCAGTGCAGCCTCACAGTACTGCTGCCAGTCTCAGCCGCAGTAGGCCGCTTGCTTCGATGACAAGCCACTGCTTACCACTGATAGACAACAAATAGATATGCGAAAACACCTGAGGATTGATTCCAACACGTTTCGTCATGCTCATGGAAAGACTTGGAAAAGTTTACAGCGATCAGATTTTTCAGCCGCGATGAATAAACGAAATGTAATCATTTTTCCAAAAAGACATTTGCGTATCTAACCGAGTATTTTCGTCATTGCATCTCGACAGAGCTTGAATGCTTTCTGTTTGTGAAAAGGCTTACTGCCGAATGCTAGTTTACTAGCTGCCGAGACACATAACGTTAAGCTTCTACCATGAAAATCGCCATCAAATGAAATAAATATATTGAAACAAAGCTTAGCCTTTGTTAACAAATATCCAGGTTTTCAAAATATACAAAGTTGCCAATAAAGAGTTTGCGTAAGAGTATTGATAGCTTTCCAGCATACATTAAAGAAGTTCTTCAAAGGTAAATGATTTTGTTAGAATGCTTTACAGGTATATATAGTCTGTGAAAGCCAGATCTTGTCGCTTGTAGACAAACATTATTTTCCACCATAATTTGCAACACCATTAAAATTTTTCTCATTTTTAGTTCGGCATGCTGAAGGTTTCATGACAGGGCGACAGTCTCTCATCTTTTTTAAGTGGGAGAACTTCAGCACAATTGGTGGCTGATTAAATATTTTGTCTCACTGTAGCTACAAACGGATCACATTAAGATATCCGTTACTCGCTAGTCGCAATATCGACAACCAGGCCACTGAAGTTCAACAAGCGAAATTGCCAGATTTTACTTCAAGTGATCTTTTAACACATTCAAGCTGATTGCTCACACGAGACAATTTAAATTTTCCACAATTTGTGAATTGATTAAAGCATGCCCAAATTAACTGTTCGTTACCATCCTCAGAAGATAAGACATGCACATTACCAGTAAGATACCTGATAGAAAATACCTTTCTAAACTGTTTGAATCATGCTGTGATATAACAGAATTTTGTTACAGGACAAACCACCAGACTAGCTTTTTTGAGGTCACTTTCAATGGTTTTTCATTAACCAGATTAAAGGATTTTCTGAATGCGCTTCCGATGTCAACAGGCTTCTAGAAATGGGCTGAGGTCTTTTCCTCGGTACGACAGTTAACATTGTTCAGAATGAGCGAGGGAAGCGTACTTTGTTAGAGGCCATTTATCTGAGCCATCTCCACCCCCAGCTTCCTCCGGTATTGGAACACAGATCACTAGGCCCGACTCATTGATTATTTATGTTGTGTCATCAAAGTTGTTTTAGTAGCTTGACGTTTGGACAATTGCTTACAGGTAACTTCTTGAGATATTTTTGTGTCACGTTGTGCAAGAAAGCTTCACAGTGGACATTTTGAATGGTCGACGAATTAACAACAAAGGTGAGCGCCATGCATCATATTGGAAGTGCCGTCAGAAAGAAGCCGCCAGCAGAAGTAGTTCATATTTTATTTCAGTGCTTTTGTGTCGTACTCCGCAGGGCTGAAATGTGCTTTCCTTACATTGGGCAATCAGATATCGTATCGTGCCAGAGCCTTCGCCGGTGCCTTTTGAAATGACGTTGGCCGATTAAAATAGGCGTGCTTATTTTGGCATATTGAATGTGTGATTTGAAAGTTGAATAATTTTATTTGAATATCGTTATTTTCACTGGGATGTTGTCAGGTGGGGACGCATCGCCCCACATATCCTCTGCAGAGGTTGAAAGTTAAAGCACTATTGGGGAAAATAGCAAACGGGCCTGATTCAGACGCATATACCGACAGACAGATTTAAAGTTCCCAAAACCGTCAAACATTGTGTTCAGAAAGAAGGAACACGATATTGCAGGAACCTGAAGCAAAATCAACCAGAGTGATTTGTTTTTTGAAATCCCATGTTCTCCATAAGCCTTCTCATGTCTCAAACACCGAAGATCAAAGCGGTAAACACCATTTTATTTTCGATTTTCAGACAAGTTACCGATGCTGCGTACTTACGTTTGTCATTATCGATAAATTTAACGCTTGATATTGCCGCCAAAGATAATTGCAGCCTGACAGGTGGATTAACAAAGGCTGCTGCATGTACATGCACCAGATTATTTAACATTCTCAGTAAAATTAGCTTGACTGAGCTATGCCACCAGCGGCTGTTTGACACCATCTCCCAAGGGATGAGTAGCTTCAAGAAGTTTGAACACAATGACAGGATTGTAATGCAGCAGAATCTCCACTTCCCAGTCTTCTGAGAAAGTTCAGAATGGTCACGTGCCTTCATTAGGCCAAAGTGACTACCTGATCTCAAGTGAGTTTCAGTCACAGAATAAAGACATAGCCTCAGACTTTCACCATGCGTCCCTCAGTCTCCTCTGCCATTCGCCATGGAGCCTTTACAACAACAACAAGCTTGGCTTCTCGTGCCTCACTTTCACAGAGAGTTACCTTCCTCCCGCCTACTGGCGCAGAATGCTGAAACTGCTCGAATCTCCTCACCTTGACCTCAGCCCAGGTCAGCCTAAACACACATTCTCAGCTGACATAGGATGCATTGATACACCGGCGCCAGCTTATTGTTTTACCAGCTGACGCCAATGTCGCATAGACGCGATCTTAGTAACACCATCATAACAGTAACACGCGTTGGCCGATTCATCTGTCTCGTCACAGTTTTTGAAATGAGAATTCGTACGGCGACTGCCAGAAGATGGTTGTTAACACCATCGTGCCAACACTCACAGCATAACATAGACTGCCCGCTTATTTTTTGGTCTACTATTGAAACAGGAATGGAAAGCACTGCCGTCATCCAAACAAATGCCTGTTCAATATAATCCACCACAGCCTACTTTGGGCCCGGAGTGGCCGTTTGGTTGTCACGCGCCATTGATTTGGGCATAGATAATATCGCCATCTGTCAAATATCAAATTAAAGGGCTTGAAACCGCCCAACATTGGTTAAAAGTGGAATTACTGACACTAAATCTCAGTAACACAGAATGTCGCCTCACACAGAGTCATGCTGAGTCCACACTTCAGGACATGGCTCTTCTGCCTCTGTATGTGCTGGGCCAGCCTGGGCCTGAACTCCTCAGTGCCAGAGCAGAGCCTGACGATCGCCTCACGATGGAAAACCACCATGCATGGTCACAGTCACAGTGCCTTCCGACACACGGTCTTGACGCCATTGCAACGCTATCATTTCCCGAGGTATCTGTTGAAGCACCTTGGGAAAAAGACGTTAGAGTTCCTGGCAGAAGATGCCAAGACATCTCGATACTATCAGTCAGTTCCGACTGACCATTCTTTCAAGATTCGTCAGTTGCCTGTGATTGAGCACTTCCTCCTGCAGCCGTGCAACGCAGCAAGTTGAGATGAACTTTCTTTCCGTTCTCTGGACCCGCACTGCGATAAAGATCTTCAGCAAGAAAACAGACAGGCTTCAAGTCGATGATAACTTGCGGGGACTATCACTCTACAATGACATATCGGCAAATCCGGTTGCCGACTGTTTTATCGGGCATCGCATGATGGGTCACAGAAAGCAAAACGTTCAGTTGTAAACTCTGGGCGAGAAGAAAGTGACAGGCTCGATGGGGAAAGCAGAACGTCATCTGCTATTGCTGCAAAGAGAGGAAAGGGCGCTATACACAATGTAGCGGTACATTTTGGGTAAACAGAAAGGTGCTCTTTGGTTGCAGTAATTGTCATCGCGAGATCAGCGCACTTTCATAGTAATTGAGTTAAAATGCCTCATTGTATGGTATGCTCAATAGTCAAAGCTGTTAAAAACTCGACACGTTAGCCGGTATTGCTCGTCAGGGATAAAAAAGGAATACAATGCTCCTTGAACAGCTTCAATTGTAGACTCATTGGAAGAGGAAGGGACACAATTGACAGGGACACATTTGCAAGTTGTCACTATACTATTATTAAAAAGCAGAACACAAAGGTTGGTCATAAAATAGCAACTCAAGCTAGAAGTATCAGAACACGTTGTAGTTCTAACCTAATATGACTGGGAGAAAGTGTCAAGAATAGCAGTTAGTCATATTTCCATAGCAGTACTGTACACTGCGCGATTGCTTGAATGAGATACCACGAGGTAAATAATACCACCATTACACTAACCGGTCAGCTATTAAAATATTCGAAATGTAGCATATTAGAAAATTATAACTTGTAATCTCAGCATTTTCTGTTCTCATCTTTCCTGTTAATTAAGTAATAATAGAATTGATTCGATAAAACAACAGTCTTCTCTTAAGGATGCCAAACACATCACACCTCCAAAGCCACTTGATGCCCTCTCTCTCTACCTCCGTGATGCCCTGTAACTACATTAGCCTCAAGGATGTCTCGTGGGTCTGGTAGCTGCTCTCCTGGCCTCCTTTCGTGGACGTCCCGTATCCACATCACCTCTCCTGACCTCAGGACCACAAATTTCTTCCTACCGCGATGATCCTGTAATGACTCATCTTCCTTCCTCTAACTCCTCCAGCCTGGGACACTACCTCCTGGCCCCCCAGGGATGCTCTCCCAGCGTGCAGCTCGGTGCTGCTGCAGGCTGGCTGTCCTGTATCTGCTCATCAGGTCAGCCAGACCACTGAGGCTGGGGTACAGATAGAAAGTCTGAACAAAGAAAGGAGAGAGAGATGTGAGTAGAGACAGAGGGAGCTAGACTGGCTCGCCACTGCCAACACCAGATGGCAACAATGTTGTAGTGAACCAGCATGGATTGACACACATCACACAAATACTGCTTGCAGAGGTCAGGCTCGTCTCCCGTGAGATTGTGAGCCCAGGACACAGTTGATGAACCCGCCTTCTCTGGTTGCAGTGGCCTGTTGCCCGGACCCATCTGACGCTGTCGTTACTTACTCCGCCCAACACTGACCTCCAGACCGGAGCGCACGGGCACCGCTCCTCCTTCGCTGTCACAAGGAGACCAAAGAGGACGCTTATTTGGGGATAATTCAATAGAAAGTGTGACTTGACAGAACATCTGTGCTTTTTGATATACTGTAATACTTTGCTTATCCTTGAGCTACGTTAAAAACCTGCACAAGGCTTACCTGGTACAGCAAACAGGGTATATGTATATAAAAATACAGAAAATACAAAAACAAACACAAGTTCAATGAAGACAGAAACACTGCCGTCAAACAGTGCTGTCGTCTAACAGGCGATCACTAATCCCCTATCTCAATAGTATTTGAGCATGCCCTGAGAAGCTGGATATAAAAATATTGTTTCTCATCTCAGTTCTGGCCTTGTGAACAAGACATGGTGACGCGGTCTGAACATTTATTTATTTCCAGTCAGTGAGAACAGAAAGGGGTTGTCTCCATCACGGAGAGAGCGACCGCGCCAAAGATATTGTAGTGATGAGAGTTACATTTGTAATAAATTCTTGCAAGACCATGATATGTACAACATGTCCGCTTAAGGTATTGCTGAGGCCTGAATATAAACACATCCCCAGTTACTTCCAGCACGAGCAATCAGGTTGCTGGGATTAACTGTTCTTTATTGAAAGCATGATTTGCTCCTAAGACAATTCGGCCTCAACCTACACCAGCCATCTAATAGTCCAAGATACTATAGGGAGATGACCCTACCGACCTGCTGGTCTTTTAAATTATTCTGCAGGTGTTACTGTGAAGTGAAAAAACTATACATTAAGTTTTCCTGATTGCTATTGCACAGTTCTTTGGCTCAGAGTTTGAGATAACCAGTCCCAGTTTAAAACCAGTCCCAGTTTAAAATCGCCATACATTTGCTCTCTTCAAAATACCTTAGTTCGTACCACACATCTATTTAATATAGATGGTTATACTTCCTGGCTCGTTCACTATCGATACATTATACCATCCAAGCTCGTACCGATTTCAGAACTGAGTTTCAACACCCGAGCGATCGCTGACGAGCCAATTAGCATAATTCAATGGACATAAATCTTCCTACTCTGACCATGAAAATACGCGCCAACAGTTCAGCTTTCTTTGTTACCCCGTCAACTCGTTTCAAAATATGCTATACACCCAGACGTTATTTGCAGCTTATCATGTGACCACATAAGTTAGCAGCACAGAAAATGAAAGCAATCGTTCAATTGTTTACCTGATGGCCTCGGATGCTCACCACGAGACCCAGGTAGCCAAAGTTCATTTTTTTCCCCAAACATTATTTCTTGCAGGCTTAAATAGCTCGCCAGTCAATGCTAGCCGCCCATAACACGACAGAAACAGGCAAACGCCAGTAATCGTTCTTCGCGTTTCCTAATATCTATTTCTGCATTAGACTGCCGACACCAGTTTCAGTAGACCCATTGGTGCAATGGCTACCTCTGTGAGGAAGTGCGAACGCCCGGAGTTACCATGGGAATAATTATACGCCACGCCAGCCTCTTCTCAACAGAGCGTGAGCTGCCAGATAATGGCTGTGGCATCGTCACGCAGCGTTAAGGCTCGCTGGATGGCACATTCACAGCTGAATGTCACAACATGCCAAACCTGGCACGATTGAGTTTTTTCGCTTCGCCCGTAACAACAGTTCTGCCATACTCACAGACACCTCAGTTGTCTGCCAGAGCGTCTTCTATCCGCCGTCAATCATGCAATATCTCTACATCTGTCCCGACAAAGACGCTTGTGGTAACGCTTTTTCTCCAAAATTAAATACGGCTCCCAACAGCTTTAGTTATGTCTGAACAGAATTACCCGTCAGAGTGTGAACTAGACTGGGCATCATACCATTTTCGCAACACACTCACAGAGCCACCTAAGTTTTAAAATCATTGGTTGGAGTCCATGTTGGGCGGGGCCTGGCTTGGGTGAATATTTGATTCATGCCATGTGGGACTGGGCTTGGGTGAAGGCCTGACCATACACGGGACTCGGGCCTGGGTGAATGCCGATTCATGGTTGGCTGACTGGCTTGGGTGAATACGATCTATAAGCCACGGGTTTGGGTGAATGTTTCCTCGATATCCATAGCCACGGGACTGGTTTGGGTGAATGTTCTTCCGTCACAAAGCAGAATAATAATAAACACCTGATTTGCCGCTTCGTAATTTCTCACTTCTTAGATGATGCACAATCCAAACTGTCAACTGATCCAACAAACAAGTAGCCAGTTCAGTTCCCGTAGATGCGAAAGGCTTATGAAGAGAGTCAATGAACACGTCGGGAGTCCTCTGAAAGATAGCGTTATTATCAGTACTTCATGTATCTTCGGGTTAGGGAGAGAGATCGCTCGTTATCAAAAACAATAATGGTTACAACCCATGAAGGTAGTACTTATCACCATTTGTACAAAAACACTGGTTTAACCACTGAATTCAACAGCTCACTCAAAACAAAGAAAACAGCATGCAGAGTCAAATCTGTTCAGCTGTAGCTCAGGTTCAAGGTCAGAAACCAAGAGTGCCTCCCTGCTGTGTATCGCGCGACAGGGATTCTATCAGTGCGTGATCTGTCACCAGGGTGAAAGTGATCTGGCCGTGCCAGTGTAGGATTCGCCAAATGCCTGCAGTAGGCCGCACAGTGAGGCAGTGGCCCTGCAGTGAATAGCGGTGGCGAGCCCACCGCTGAAATCCCGGGTTGCCAGCCGATCTGTGATGCTGCAACATAAACCGGCCTGCGGCTGCCACCAGGCAAGAGTCAGAGCTGGTCAGATTTGAGCCTCCTGATCAAGTCGTAATCCAGTCACACCCAAGACGTATCTCCGGCCAGGGCTGGCACTACCGGCTCTGCGTAGGAAACCAGCAGCATAACAGCTTGATCCCGTAGCATTTCCAGATCTACCTGTTGTTGAGGACACTGCTTCATAACGGCCTTTGCGAAGTACGTAATGAAACAAACAGTGCACAACACGCCACCTGCAGCAATCTGGTCTCCAGGCCGCAGCATACAGGCGGAGACAGAGGTTTCAACATACCGTAATGTGATAGCGAGGAGACAGAGGTGCTCTCAACATGAGGAGACAGGCAGCTCTTCACCAGGCGTGACAGATATTATGAGGACAGAGGGTAGCTCTAACATTACTGTACGTGATATGAGAGACAGAGTGGCAAGTTTCAACATAGCTGCACAGTGACGAGAGGACAGGTAGCTTCAACATACCAGATGAGGGAGGACAGAGGTGCTTCCTCAACACTGTAATGAGGACAGGGTAGTTTCACATACTGCACAGATATGAGGAGGAGGCTTTCTGGCCTACTGCAATATGATATATAGTAATAGAGGCTCTCTAACATAGCCAAAACATGATATGGTGAAAACAGAGGCAGGAGGTTGCACGTGATATGAGTGAGACAGGGCAGCTCCAACTGCTTGTGGCAGTTTGGCCTCCCACTCTTCTTATCTGGAGTTGTTGTTGTCCCAGTCTCAACAGGCATCTCTCTGCACCTGAATCTGCACCAGACAGAGGTTAGGACAGGGATCAGGTTAGGACAGGGATGACTCACCAGACAGATTCAGGTAAGGAGAGGGATGACTCACCAGACAGATTCAGGTAAGGAGAGGGATGACTCTCCAGACAGATTCAGGTTAGGACAGGGATGACTCACCAGACAGATTCAGGTTAGGAGAGGGATGACTCACCAGACAGATTCAGGTTAGGACAGGGATGACTCTCCAGACAGATTCAGGTTAGGAGAGGGATGACTCTCCAGACAGATTCAGGTTAGGACAGGGATGACTCTCCAGACAGATTCAGGTTAGGACAGGGATGACTCTCCAGACAGATTCAGGTTAGGAGAGAGAGACCAGTTCCCCTGGTTGAGTTTGCAAGAAAGACTAAGGACATGTATTAATAACTCAAATAGAGAGTGGGAGGTAGAGCCTTACAAACTGAGGTACAGGGAGAAGTTGGAGCTGCCCTCTGTCCTCCTCATATCACATTACAGTATGTTAGAGAGCTACCCTCTGTCCTCCTCATATCATATTACAGTATGTTAGAGAGCTACCCTCTGTCCTCCTCATATCATATTACAGTATGTTAGAGAGCTGCCCTCTGTCCTCCTCATATCATATTACAGTATGTTAGAGAGCTACCCTCTGTCCTCCTCATATCATATTACAGTATGTTAGAGAGCTACCCTCTGTCCTCCTCATATCATATTACAGTATGTTAGAGAGACCCTCTGCAGTATGTTAGCCCTCTGTCCTCCTCATCACATTACAGTATGTTAGAGAGCTACCCTCTGTCCTCCTCATCACATTACAGTATGTTAGAGAGCTACCCTCTGTCCTCCTCATCACATTACAGTATGTTAGAGAGCTACCCTCTGTCCTCCTCATATCACATTACAGTATGTTAGAGAGCTACCCTCTGTCCTCCTCATATCACATTACAGTATGTTAGAGAGCTACCCTCTGTCCTCCTCATATCACATTACAGTATGTTAGAGAGCTACCCTCTGTCCTCCTCATATCACATTACAGTATGTTAGAGAGCTACCCTCTGTCCTCCTCATATCACATTACAGTATGTTAGAGAGCTACCCTCTGTCCTCCACTATAACATGCCAACCTAGATTCAAGATTGCTGCAGGGCAGTTTCACTGAGCGTGTTGTCACACTGTTTGTTTCATTTTTTTTATTACTTCGCAAAACCGTTATAGGCTGAGAGTTGTCCTCAAACAACAGGTAAGATCTAAAATGCTACAGGATCAAAGCGTTAAAATCGCTTGTAAACCAAGCAATGTTATCTGCTGGTTTCTACACGAGGAGACGGGT
This sequence comes from Oncorhynchus tshawytscha, assembly GCF_018296145.1. NCBI lineage: Eukaryota > Metazoa > Chordata > Actinopteri > Salmoniformes > Salmonidae > Oncorhynchus > Oncorhynchus tshawytscha. The sequence continues at coordinate 31,922,527 of NC_056449.1, forward strand.
ATGGTGCCCGCCCTGAAAGCCGAGAGAGGATACATCTGTGCTGTGACTAGACACGACGGTCAGGTTTTTCATCTGACCGAGTCTTCTGACTCTCTTGCCTTGCTGTGTTTTATGTGGTGGCAGCCGCAGGCCGGTTTCTGTGCTGTGACATAACATCTAGATGCGCTGGGCTTCCTAGCCCAGGATTTCCCCAACGGGTGGGCTCGCCACCGCTGGTCTACTGGGCCTGCTGCTGCCTCACTGTGCGGTAGCCTACTGCAAGGCGACTGGGCACATTGACCAGATCCACACACACTGGGCACATTGACCAGATCCACTCACCCTGGGCACATTGACCAGATCCACACACACTGGTCGAAATCCCTGTCAGCGCATTTTATTTTGCTTGGGGGCACTCTTGGTTTCTGACTGCTGGACCTGTAGGCTACAACTGAACATTTTTAGGGAATTTAAGATTTCAAAAGACTGACTCTGCATACTTGTTTTCTTTTTGTTTTAGTGAACTGTTGGATTCAGTGGTTAAAATTAGTGTTTTTGTACAAATGGTGTTAATTGCTACCTTCATGGGTTATGGCTCATTACATTGTTTTTGATAACTGAGACGATCTCATCTCCCTAACCCAGAGATACCGCCAAATCCTACTTTAACTGATAGTATAGCAGCTTGTATCTTTCAGAGGGATCCCATTGTGTTACCATTTGACTCCTCTTCATAAGCCTTTCGCATCTACAGGGTTTGGACTGGCTAAAAACTGTTTGTTGGATCAGTTGACTATAGTTTGGATTATTTTAAATCATCTAAGTGCAGAGAGATTTTAGGAAGCAACAAATCAAGGTGTTTTATTATTATTCTGCTTTTGGTGACAGGAAACATTCACCCAAACCCAGTCCCATTGGCTATGGATCAGGAAACATTCACCCAAACCCAGTCCCATTGGCTATGGATCAGGAAACATTCACCCAAACCCAGTCCCATTGGCTATGGGTCAGGAAACATTCACCCAAACCCAGTCCCATTGGCTATGGGTCAGGAAACATTCACCCAAACCCAGGCCCATTGGCTATGGATGAACTTCCAACTCCAAATGATTTTAAAACTAGATCAGGTTGGGACTGATGCATATTAATGTGAGGAGTGTGATGCTGAAAATGGACATGATAACAGTCTGCGTTCACACTGCTGACCCAGATGTCTTAGTTCTGTTCCAGACCTGCTTTAAAACCTGTTGGTACTAGGGGCCAGTATTTTCATTTTTGGAGAAAAAAAACGTTACCCTTTTAAACGTGATATTTTGTCAGGACAAGATGCTAGAATATGCATATAATTGACAGCTTTGGATAGAAGACACTCTAACGTTTCCAAAACTGTAAAGATATTGTCTGTGAGTATAACAGAACTGATGTTGCAGGCGAAAGCCTGAGAAAAATCCAATCCGGAAGTGCCCCAGGTTTTGAAAGCGCTGCGTTCCAATGACTCCCTATTCAGCTGTGAATGTGCCATCAACGAGCTTATGCTTGCTACGTATTCCCCAAGGTGTCTACAGCATTGTGACGTAGTTTTACGCATTTCTGTTGAAGAATAGCCGTAGGCGGCCACATTGCGTAAGTGGTCCCATGGTGGCTCCGAGAGAGATTCTCGCATAAAATACAGAGGTAGCCATTACTCCAATGGGTCCTACTGAAAAACTAATTGTCCGACGGATATATTACCAAATAGATATTAGGAAAACACCTTGAGGATTGATTATAAACAACGTTTGCCATGTTTCTGTCGATATTATGGAGCTAATTTAACGTGAAGAACAAACGGAGCTATTTCGCCTACAAAAATAATATTTTGGGGAAAAAATGAACTTTGGCTATCTACCTGGGAGTCTCGTGAGTGAAAACATCCGAAGTTCATCAAAGGTAAACAATTTAATTTGATTGCTTTTCTGATTTTCGTGACGAGGTTGCGTGCTGCTAGCAAGGCATAATGCTATGCTAGTCTATGATAAACTTACACAAATGCTTGTCTAGCGTTGGCTGTAAAGCATATTTTGAAAATCTGAGATGACAGGGTGATTAACAAAAGGCTAAGCTGTGTTCCAATATATTTCACTTGTGATTTTCATGAATAGGAAGATTTTCTAGGAAGATTTATGTCCATTGCGTTATGCTAATTAGTGTCAGGCGATGATTACGCTCCCGGATCCGGGTTTGAGAGTCACAAGAATCAGTTCTGAGTCAGTCTACAGGCTTGGATGGTTATAATGTGTATCGATGTGACTGACAAAGTAACGGGAGAGGTATAGCCATCTATATTAAAAATAGATGTGTGGTTACTGAACTAAGGTATTTTTTGAGGGGGGGGGGGGCAGGTGAAATGGTCCTTATGGGCGATTTTAAACTGGGACTGGTTTTAAACTGGGACTGGTTATCTCCAAACTCTGAGGCCATAAGAGGACTGTGCAATTGCTTAATGCAAGGAAAACTAAATGTATAGTTTTTCACTTCCCTGAAAGTTAACACCTGCAGAATTGAACTAAAAAAGGCCAGCAAATTGATAGGGTCATCTCCTATAAGTATCTTGGGATTTGGTTAGATGAAAAGCTGAATTGTAGGTTGAAATTGGGTGTCTATTTTAGGAACAAATCATGCTTTTCAATGTTAATCAGAACGGATCTTAATCAAAGCACTTGGTTATCGGTGCTGGAGTATGGGGATATTGTTTATATTCAGGCCTCAGCAAGTACCTTAAACTCTGGACATGGTGTACATATCATGGTGCTTTAAGATTTATTACAAATGCTAGCTCTCTCACCCATCACTGTGATGTGTATGCTGTGGTGCAGTGTCGTCTCTCTCCACCAGGAGGCTAAAGCATTGATGGAACAACTCCCTTTGTATCTCTGTTCCTCACTGACTAGATAAGTCACTCAATACCGTCTTCGTTCACAGTCACTGCTGTCCTTGTCTGTTCCTAAGGCTAGAACTGAGATGGGGAAACAATATTTTTTCCCATAATGCCCCTTCATCCTGGAACATGCTTCAAATTATATTAAAGTTAGGGGAGTTAGTGTCCTTGCCTGTTAAGACTCTGACAACACTGTTTGATTAGCAGCAGTTGTTTCTAATCTTCAAATGTATCTGGAACTTGTGACACTTTGTTTTTTTTGTATTTTTCTGTAATATTTTATATACACACTATTTCCCTGTTTTGCCTTCTTGCCAGGTCGCCCTAGCAACAGGTTTTTAACATCAATGGCTCTAAAGGTTGAAATAAACAAATATTACAGTATATCAAAAACCTGATGTTCTGTCATACTTTAGTCCCACACTTTTTCTATTGAATTATCCCCAAAACAAAGCGTCCTCTTTGGTCTCCTTAGTGACAACGAGGAGGAGCGAGGTCGCCCGTCGCAGAATGGCCAGTCTGGGAGGTCAGTGTTCAAAGACGAGGAGGAAACCGTAACGACCAAGAGCGTCCAGATCGTCCAGGCAACAGAAACCACTGCAACCAAGAAGAGAGGCGGGGTTCCATCCAAAACTGTGTCCCTGGGAGCCGCAGCCCACTACACAGGAGATAAGAGCCCTGATACCTCTGCAAAACTGGTGTGTGCACATGTGTCCATGTGCATTCAGTCCATGCTGGTTCACTCTAGCTTATTGTTGCCATCTGGTGTTAACAGTGGACAGTGCAGTCTAGCTCCCTCTGTCTCTACTCACATCTCTCCTCTCCTTCTCTTTGTTCCAGACTCTGTCCGCAGTAGCACCCCAGCCCTCCAGTAGTGGTCTGGCTGACCTATTGATGGTAGATACAGGACCCAGCCAGCCTGCAGCAGCCACCGGTAACTACACACACTGAGAGAACATCCTAGAGGGTTAGGGAGAGGTAGTGTAATTACAGGACGTCACGGAGGGTTAGGGAGAGGTAGTGTAGTTACAGGACATCACGGAGGGTTAGGGAGGGGGTAGTGTAGTTACAGGACATCACGGAGGGTTAGGGAGAGGTAGTGTAGTTACAGGACATCACGGAGGGTTAGGGAGAGGTAATGTAGTTACAGGACATCACGGAGAGGTAGTGTAGTTACAGGACATCACGGAGAGGTAGGGGGAGGTAGTGTAGTAACAGGTGTCGTGTCTTTGGCATCATAAAAGTGAAGACTGTTATTTTATCAAATCAATTCTCTATTATTACTTAATTAACTAGGAAGATGGGGCACCAAGGAAAATCTTGAGATTACAAAGTTATAATTTTCCTAATATAACATTTCAGATATTTTAATAGCTGATCAATTAGTCTTCTAATTAATTAATTATTATTTACCTCACGTTAGTCTCATTCCAAATGTCGTACGGTGTACGAGTGTACTATGGAATATATTGCTTTCTTATTCTTGACACTTCTCCCAGTCATATTTAAGGTTAGAACTACCTTTTAGTGTTCTGATACTTCTAGCTTGGAGTTGTAATTTTATGATAACTTAGCTACAGTATTTCACCTTTTAATGTGTATAGTATTGCTTACTAGGTGTGTCTAATCAATTGTGTAACCACTCCCTCTTCCAATTAGGTCTAATTGAAAGGCTGTTCAAAAGAGGACATTGTATTCCTTTTTTTTTTGTACTCCCTGACGAAGGCAATGCAGCCAAAACGTGTCGGTTTTTAACAACTTTGTTTCTATTGAACATACCATACTAATAAAGGCATTTTAATCAATTATATGAAGAGTGCCTTGGTCCTCCTTTTTGATGACCAATTTACCCCTTTAACCAAAGAGCACCTTCTGTCTACCAAAATGTACTATTGTGTACCTTAGTAGCGCTTCCCTTCCTCCTCTTTCTACTAATATCTTAGATGTGTTCTAAGATTTTCCCCATCTAGGGGCCTGTCTGCTCCTCACTCTTCTCATAGGGGAGTTTACAACTAGATTTGTTTTCTGCTCTGGCGGCATCGTACGGTGTTGTCCGTAGTCAGTTGCTGGACTGGCGCCATTAGTGTCATTGTAAGAGGTGATAGTCCCCCACAAAGCGGAAGGTGTATCATCGGAAGCAGAGTATACTCTGCGCATCTGTTTTTCTTGCTGAGATGTCCGCAGTGCTTGCGGAAGTGTCCAAAGGGCAAGAGAAGTTCATCTCAACTACTGTATTGCACAACTGCAAGGAGGAGGGAAGTTGCTCAATCACAGAGGCAGCTGGCTCGAAATCTTGAAAAGAATGGTCAGTCAGGTTGGCTGATGGAAGGTATCGAGATATCTTAACATCTTCTGCACCAAGAGGTTTCTAAACGTCTTTTTCCCAAGGGGTGCTTTCAACAGATACCCCTCAGGAATGATTGCGTTGCAGCTGGCGTTAGGAGAAGACCGTGTGGTCAGTGGAGAAGGCACTGTGGCCTGTGACCATACATGGTTGGTTTTCCAATCCATCAGTGGGAGTAACCGATCCGTCAAGTCTGCTCTAAGTAGCAGGGGTTCAGATTCCAGGCTGGTAGCATACACAGAGGCAAGAACGAGCGATACGTCCTGGAAGTGTAGTTTCAGCATGACTCTCAATGTGAGAGGCGAGGTAGTCTGAGTGACCCCTTGAAGTTTAGTGTCGCATCGTTCCACTTTTAACCAATGTTGAGGTGGTTTCAAAGCCCTTTTGAGAGAATTGAACAATGTTTGACAGATGAGCGATATTGTCATGCCCAAATCAATTAGCGCATGACAAGTTAAACAGCCCTCCAGGCCCAAGTAGGTAATGAAGGTGGGATACATGTTAGACAGAAACATTTGTTTGAATGGTAGCAGTGCTTCCATTCCTGTTTCAATGAGTAGGCCAAAGTAAGCTGAACGAAGTCTATGGTAGTATGCTTGTGGGTGTTCGTTCTGAGCTTGTTTGATGGTGTTAGCCAGTGAGCTATCTTGTTTGCGAGTCGCAGAACCACTGAATTCTCATTTCAAAACTGTGGCAAGTTTAGTGTAGTCATTTAGCACGTGTTGCTGTTGTAGGTGAATGAACCTCGTCACGTGTCTATTCGACATTCGCGTCAACAGGTAAAACCTGTCAGAACCTGTAGCGTTCGGGTAGCCATCCAATGCATCCTATATGTCAGCTAGGAATGTCAGTGTCTTTAGGCTGACCTGAAACGGGGTCAAAGGTGGGGAAGTTCCTGACGAGTTTGTCAAGGTATTCTGCACCAAGTGGGCGGAGAGGGTTGGCTTCCTCCTGTGGGGAAATTGGGGCTGAAAGGCCAAGAGGAGAAGCCAAGCTTTGTTGTTGTTGGCCAAAAGGCTCCATATTACTCAGTGCCGAATGGCCAAGAGGAGAAGACTGAGGGACACATGAGGGAGGCAAAGTCTGAAACCTATCGTCTTTAGTCCTGTGAGTACAGGGCTCCGGTTGCTTGGATAGGTAGTCACGCTGTAGAGCGTGACCATTCTGGACTTCCTCCAGAAGGCACCTAAGGGTGGAATTCTGCTGCATTGCAGAGTCCACTTAGTCATTGTGTTCAAACTTCTTGAAGCTACTCATCCCTTAAGAGGGATAATTGTCATCAGCAACCGCTGAATAGCATAGCGCCTCAGTCAAATAATTTTACTGAAAATGTTCATGAAATCACAAGTGCAATATTGCAAAACACAGCTTAGCCTTTTGTTAATCCACCTGTCTCAGATTTTGAAATTATGCTTTACAGCGAAAGCAATCCAAGCGTTTAAGTTTATCGATCGCATGACAAAACATTAAGTACACTTAGCATCAGGTAGCTTGATCACGAAAATCAGAAAATCATTCAAATGAATTGTTTACCTTTGATCTTCGGATGTTTTGGGAGCAATGGGAGGCTATGGAACATGGAGTTTCAAAATAGAATCCACTTCCTGGTTTGATTTTGCTCAGGTTTTCCCCTGCAATATCAGTTCTGTTATACTCACAGACAATATTTTGACAGTTTTGGGAACTTTAGAGAGTTTTCTATCCTAATCTGTCAATTATATGCATATTCTAGCATCTGGTCCTGAGAAATAGGCCGTTTACTTTGGGAACGTTATTTTTCCCCCCAAAAATAGTGCCCCCTAGCTTCAAGAGGTTAACCTCTCTGGGATATGTGGGACGGTAGCGTCCCACCTGGCCAACATCCAGTGAAAATGCAGAGCGCCAAATTCAAATAAATTAATTCAACTTTCAAATCACACATTCAATATACCAAAATAAAGCTACACTTGTTTTAAATCCAGCCAACGTGTCAGATTTCAAAAAGGCTTTTCGGCGAAGGCAAACGATGCAATTATCTGAGGATAGCACCCCAGTAAACAAAGAGAGAAAAGCACATTTCAACCCTGCAGGTGCGACACAAAACGCAGAAATAAAAAATATAATTCATGCCTTTTGACGAGCTTCTTCTGTTGGCACTCCAATATGTCCCATAAACATCACCTTTTGTTTGATTAATTCCGTCGATATATCTCCAAAATGTCCATTTATTTGCCGCGTTTGAGCCAGAAAAACACCGGTTCCAACTTGCACAACGTGACTACAAAATATCTCAAAAGTTACCTGTAAGCAATTGTCCAAACATTTCAAACTACTTTTTTAAAACAACTTTAGGTATTTTTTAACATAAATAATCAATAAAATTGAAGACTGGATGATCTGTGTTCAATACCGGAGGAAAACAAAGTGGAGTGGGCTTTCAGGTCATGCGCCTCTAACAAAAAGTACACTTCCCTCGAGCCTCATTCTGAACAATGTTACTTCTTCATTTCTCAAAGGAAAAACCTCAACCAATTTCTAAAGCCTGTTGACATCCAATGGAAGCGGTAGGAACTGCAAGAAGGTCCCTTTGAAATCTGGATTCCCAATGAAAACCATTGAAAAGAGTGACCTCAAAAAAGCTAAAATCTGAATGGTTTGTCCTCTGGGTTTCGCCTGCCAAATAAGTTCTGTTATACTCACAGACATGATTCAAACAGTTTTAGAAACTTCAGAGTGTTTTCTATCCAAATCTACTAATAATATGCATATCTTATCTTCTGGGGATGAGTAGCAGGCAGTTGAATTTGGGCATGCTTTTCATCCAAAATTCCTAGAGAAGTTAATGTGGAAAAATTTAAATTGTCTCATTGTAGAAACCCAATCAATTTGGATATTATTTAAAAGATCCACTTGAAGTAAATCTGGCAATTTCACTTGTTAGTTCAATTGTATGAGACATCGATATTGCGATTGCGATTGGCGATTGGCTGGATATCTTAATGTGATCCACGTTTGGGTATCACATACAGTGGGGCAAAAAAGTATTTAGTCAGCCACCAATTGTGCAAGTTCTCCCACTTAAAAAGATGAGGCCTGTCATTTTCATCATAGGTACACTTCAACTATGCCAGACAAAATGAGGAAAGGATTTTTAATGAATTTATTTGCAAATTATGGTGGAAAATAAGTATTTGGTCACCTACAAACGAGCAAGATTTCTGGCTCTCACAGACCTGTAAAAATACCTGTAAAAAAAGCATTCTAATAAAATCATTTACCTTTGAAGAACTTCTTTAATGCTATGCTAGGCTATCAATACTCTTACACAAATGCTTGTGTAGCTTTGGTTGAAAAGTATATTTTGAAAACCTGAGATGACAGTGTTGTTAACAAAAGGCTAAGCTTGTGTTTCAATATATTTATTTCATTTAATTAGCGATTTTCATGAATAGGAAACGTTGCGTTATGGTAATGAGCTTGAGGCTATGATTACGCTCCCGGATACGGGATTGCTCGACGCTAGAGGTTAAGCCTAGCATTCAGCAGGCAACATTTTCACAAAAACAAGAAAAGCATTCAAATAAAATCATTTACCTTTTGAAGAACTTCGGATGTTTCCAATGACGAGACTCTCAGTTAGATACACAAATAATCTTTTTGGAAAAAATGAACATTTGCTAAGAGAAATAGCTCCGTTTTGTTCATCACGTTTGGCTAAGAAAAAAAACGAAAATGCAGTCACTTACAACGCCAAACTTTTTTCCAAATTAGCTCCATAATATCGACAAACATGGCAAACGTTGTTTAGAATCAATCCTCAAGGTGTTTTTCACATATCTATTTGATAATCTATCAGTGGTAGCAGTTGGCTTGTCATCAGAAGCAAACGGAAAAATACTGCAGCTGGAGATTGCGCAATAATTGCAACGGAGCACACCAAGCGACCACCTGGTGGATGTAGTCTCTTATGATCTTCCAATGATATGCCTACAAATACGTCACAATGCTGTAATCACCTTGGGGAAAATGTGGAAAACGTAAGCTGACTCCTAGCTCCTTCACAGCCATATAAGGAGTCATTAGAATGAGGCGGTTTCAAAAAATGCGGCACTTCCTGATTGGATTTTTATCTGGGTTTTGCCTGTAACATCAGTTCTGTGGCACTCACAGACAATATCTTTGCAGTTTTGGAAACGTCAGTGTTTTCTTTCCAAAGCTGTCAATTATATGCATAGTCGAGCATCTTTTCGTGACAAAATATCTTGTTTAAAACGGGAACGTTTTTCATCCAAAAATTAAAAGAGCGCCCCCTATATCGAAGAAGTTAAGAGGCTCCTCTGTCCTCCACTCGTTACCTGTATTAATGGCACCTGTTTGAACTTGTTATCAGTATAAAAGACACCTGTCCACAACCTCAAACAGTCACACTCCAAACTCCCCTATGGCCAAGTTCAAAGAGCTGTCAAAGGACACCAGAAACAAAATTGTAGACCTGCACCAGGCTGGGAAGACTGAATCTGCAATAGGTAAGCAGCTTAGTTTGAAGAAATCAACTGTGGGAGCAATTATTAGGAAATGGAAGACATACAAGACCACTGATAATCTCCCTTGATCTGGGGCTCCACACAAGATCTCACCCCATGGGGTCAAAATGATCTCAAGAACGGTGAGCAAAAATCCCAGAACCACATGGGGGGACCTAGTGAATGACCTGCAGAGAGCTGGGACCAAAGTAACAAAGCCTACCATCAGTAACACACTACACCGCCAGGGACTCAAATCCAGCAGTGCCAGACGTGTCCCCCTGCTTAAGCCAGTACATGTCCAGGCCCGTCTGAAGTTTGCTAGAGAGCATTTGGATTATCCAGGAGAAGATTTGGTAAAAACTCAACTCGTCGTGTTTGGAGGACAAAGAATGCTGAGTTGCATCTAAAGAACACCATACCGACTGTGAAGCATGGGGGTGGAAACATCATGCTTTGGGGCTGTTTTTCTGCAAAGGGACCAGGACGACTGATCCGTGTAAAGGAAATAATGAATGGGGCCATGTATTGTGAGATTTTGAGTGAAAACCTCCTTCCATCAGCAAGGGTATTGAAGATGAAACGTGGCTGGGTCTTCCAGCATGACAATGATCCCAAACACACCGCCCGGGCAACGAAGGAGTGGCTTCATAAGAAGCATTTCAAGGTCCTGGAGTGGCCTAGCCAGTCTCCAGATCTCAACCCCATAGAAAATCTTTGGAGGGAGTTGAAAATCTGTGTTGCCCAGCAACAGCCCCAAAACATCACTGCTCTAGAGGAGATCTGCATGGAGGGATGGGCCAAAATACCAGCAACAGTGTGTGAAAACCTTGTGAAGACTAACAGAAAACGTTTGACCTCATTGCCAACAAAGGGTATATAACAAAGTATTGAGAAACTTTTGTTATTGACCAAATACTTATTTTCCACCATAATTTGCAAATAAATTTATTTAAAATCCTATAATGTGATTATCTGGATTTTTTTTTTCTCATTTTGTCTGTCATAGTTGAAATGATAAATTACTGGCCTCTCATCTTTTTAAGTGGGAGAACTTGCACAATTGGTGGCTGACTAAATACTTTTTTGCCCCACTGTACTTCTTTTTCCAAGAGGTGTACTGGCGATTCTTCACCGCCAGTGATCGCAGAAATCTGAAATCAAACGGAAGTACAAAGGGCAGGACTTTCGTCGCGCAAGGCAGAGGAATTTCAGCGGGACACAGGGAAAAAAAAAAGACTGTTTCCCTTTGTTAGCTTAGCATCTCGTGCAAGCTAATCCTACTTTTTTTCTGAAATCTCACTACCAAGCACAAAATAGGGTCCCCTTCACCATGAAAAGGGGGGTTTACTAGTGACGTCTCATATTAAACCATTCGGTTTACCTTGCTAGCTTTATGTTGACCGGAGCGACACGGTACATAACTACGGATACGCTTGTGGCCTACCCACACTGGCTTAGTGCGGTCGGTGGACAGAATACTTCGGCTTGGGCGCCGAACAGATCTATCCTCCAATTTCTAATATTACTGGCTCTAGAAATTAATATTGACTGGCAGAAATCGTACCGTTTGGCCTAACGGACTAAATCTGGAATTCATCACTCATTGAAATGCTAATCCTTTGCACATGAATGCACACTCATTCGGGAGTAATTGCAATCAATATATATATTTACGCTCAGTGTGTCATCGTGATCTCTGGAATCGTCTGTCTTTTTGTTGGAAAGTTCATCCGCTTGTCTCTCCATCTGCTTCCAAGGAGTCTTTCGTGGTTAGAATGTATACTTCAGAGTCAACTTCAGAACTGTTCTTATTGTATAGATGTTTTGGCGGTTGTCAGTCTTCGCATTCAATGGTACATAATTCCTAGCTGCAGACTAGTAATTAGTATCGACGAGTTGCTCTTATTCGATCGGAATCGATAGTCTCAGAGTTTAACCACGTGGTATGGTTAAGAATTCAGCAACCATTACAACCTTAGCTTATCCTGGGGTTTTTATGGTCTCTACTCAAACCTTAGCTCCCTCAGCTGACCGAGGTAGGCATGGTCTGAAGGGAATTTCTTCAGGTGGGGGTTATATTCGTAACAGTAGAAAAGGGCTGTTCCATGACGCCAGACCGATGTCTGTGCTCATGGCGGCGGGCCAATGACTTCGTTCAACTTTAAACAGAAATACAATTCTCTCACATTAATGGTTCAACATCACCTTACATAATTTCACAAATAGTTTCTTCTTTACTCATTCATTTTATACAATAATTAGATGCAAACCTCAGAACGGAGGCTTCTGTATAAGCAGAGTTATGATAATGTGGCTGTATTGTCTTTTCTGAGGTCACGATCATAAAACAAAATGGACCGGTCGTAGCTGGCTTCTCCACCAATCGTTTACACATTCTCCAAAACATGGACATTGTTCAGTTCTCAAGTTCTGTGAGGTAGAATAAGTTCCTTTGTTCTCTCTGTCTCTCTTTCTGCATGGCCATGAGGGAGAGAGTCTCCTTCTGGAATTTAAGAGGGGGGGGTCACTCGCTATACCCAAAGAGGGCCACGTCATGACACAGGACATCATGGAGGGTTATGGGGAGGTAGTATAGTTACAGGACATCATGGAGGGTCTCTGGGCCGGTGTCTGGAAGCTGTCACAATTCACTCATTAAAGTGTTGTATGCATGTCTCTTTCCAGACCTGATAGGAGGATTTGCTGACTTCTCGTCTCCTGCTGCCTCTGTCGGCCTCTCCACAGTACCTGGTGAGTTTAGAAAGCATTAGAATATTCCCGAAATGTTTATAGTTTATAATTTTTTTATAGTCTAGTTTATCCACTCTAACATTTTTCTTCTCTTTTCTCCTCTCCAGCCTCCAGTGGGAACGGTGACTTTGGGGACTGGAATGCTTTCCCTGGTGGCCAGGCCCCCGTCCCCACCCCCTTCGCCCAGCCTCTGGCCCCCAGCAACACTGACCTGTTTGGGGCTCTGTTGGCCAGCTCTGCACCAGCTCCAGCCTCCGCTGACCTGTTTGATCTGATGGGTCCAGGTCAGACCCAGTCGCTCTCTGCCTCTCAGAGCCTCACCTTTAATATGACCAACACACAGACCATCAGCAGCACCATGCCACAGTCCAGATCACTGGTAAGAATACAGGACAGACAGTACATTAATTTACATCGTAAATTGTATTTATTGTGTCTGATCCACTGTTAATGAGAGGAGTGGCAGTAACTGCCTGTGCTTTAGAGGAACACACACGAGAGAGAAACGGCAGAGAGCCAAGGTTTGCAGATGCTCCACCTTCCCTAGGGACAAACACACACACACAATGAGAAGGAACCCGTTTGAGTCTGAAAACCATTCAATCTAATACAAGGTTGTTTGCATAGATAATATGTGCATGTTAAAAACCTGACCTACTTTAAAAAGACCAGCTTAGTTTAGCAGAATAATAAAACCTGACCTACTTAAAGACCAGCTTGGTTTAGCAGAATAATAAAACCTGACCCCCAATCCTGTTCATTCTGGATAGATGAGATGTGTTTCCATGTAGATGCCTTCAGAGACAGCAGTTTAACCTTTAACTCCTCATCCCGGGTCCGTAATCATCGACGGACACTAATTAGCATAACGCACATAAATATTCCTAGAAAATATTCCTATTCATGAAAATTACAAGTGAAATATATTGAGACACAGCTTAGCCTTTTGTTAATCACCCTGTCATCAAAGATTTTCAAAATATGCTTTACAGCCAAAGCCAGACAAGCATTTGTGTAAGTTTATCGATAGCCTATCATAGCATTTTGTCCAGCTAGCAGCAGGTAACATGGTCACGGAAATCAGAAAAGCAATCAAATTAAATCGTTTACCTTTTGAGCTTCGGATGTTTTCACTCACGAGACTCCCAGTTAGATAGCCAATGTTCCTTTTTTCCCAAAAGATTATTTTTGTAGGCGAAATAGCGCCGTTTGTTCTTCACGTTTGGCTGAGAAATCGCCCGGAAATTGCAGTCAGGAAAACACTGAAAAATATTCCAAATTAGCTCCATAATATCGACAGAAACATGGCAAACGTTGTTTATAATCAATCCTCAAGGTGTTTTTCAAATATCTATTCCATAATATATCCACCGGGACAATTGGTTTTTCAGTAGGACCGATTGGAATAATGGCTACCTCTGTATTTTACGCCAGAATCACTCAGAGCCATCAGGTGACCAGTTGCGCAATGTAGCCGCTTATGGGTATTCTTCAACATAAATGCATAAAACTACATCACAATGCTGTAGACACCTTGGGGAATATGGAGAAAAAGTAATCTGGTTGAGCCCATTCACTGCTCAATAGGGACGCATTGGAACGCAGAGCTTTCAAAAGATGAGTCACTTCCAGATTGGATTTTTCTCAGGCTTTCGCCTGCAATATCAGTTCTGTTATAGTCACAGACAATATTTTTACAGTTTTGGAAACTTTAGAGTGTTTTCTATCCTAAGCTGTCAATTATATGTATATTCTAGCATCTCGCCCTGACAAAATATCCCGTTTACTACGGGAATTTTATTTTTCCAAAAATGAAAATACTGCCCCCTTGTCACAAAAGGTTAACCTTCATATGTCACCATTATATAGGTACCTTTAATATTACTATCTATTGGAACTGTCTACCAAATTGTCGCCCCCCCCCCCCTTCCAGTTGATGGGCGGGCCGTTGCAGCCCCAGCAGCATGAAGACATGCTGGGTACCGAGGGTTCCATGGGGTCAGCGATCCCCTCCACCTGGTCTGACTCGTCGGTCAACATCAGTCTGGACTTCCTGGCACCTGGCATGCAGCCCCCCAAACCTGTCCAGCCCACCCTCAACACACTCCAAGGTGAGCCTAGTGTGTTGTAGTATAGACTGGGATAGAAAGAGTATTGTGTTTGTCTGGAGGGTGTTCAAAACGCTGCTGAATGTCTGTTGAACAAAACGTTGATTTGAGATCCATTCAGTTGTGGAGCATCCAAGATCCCCAGGGTGTGGAACTTTCTTCCTGTTATCAGGATGGGCACAAGACCATTCAGTTGTGGAGCATCCAAGATCCCCAGGGTGTGGAACTTTCTTCCTGTTATCAGGATGGGCACAAGACCATTCAAAAGGCTTTCGGTTCAGTCAGAATGGAAGAATAGTTTTTTAAAAATTCATTTTTATTTAACCTTAAGAGTTCTATACTTGTGATTCCTTGTTCAGTATGGAATAGAAGGATGATTGGTACAACTTGTGGAGTGTGTGAACCTGTGTGTGTGTGAGGCCATGCGACTCCACTTCTTCCTGTTTCTGTTTTCTAGGAGGCCAGCCCCTCCCACCCATCAACATGCTCTCCCAGGGATTCGCCGGCATGGGCCTCGCAACCGCCCCCATCAGACCGGCAACAACTCACATGATGCACCCTGGTGCTGGGATGGGCATGGCCCACAGCCAGGGCATGATGGGAATGGGCATGAACATGGGTGCCATGCCCCAGGCTAACATGACCATGGGCATGCCTGGTGCTATGGGCATTGGGATCAGGATGCCAGCCATGTCTATGGGCTCTGGCATGGTACAGCAGCAGCCCAAGCAAGGATTGGACGCATTCGCAGATTTTTGCAACTTCAGGAAATGAGGGAAGAGAAGTGAAAGAGAGGAGGGAGGGCTGTTGTTTCTATTTTTCTCTCCATCCAATCGACCGTCTGTGAAGGATTGTAAAAGAGCTGCAAACAAAGAGTACTTGAATGTTGTCAAATATCAAATACTGACTGCCACCCCTCCACTTCCTGTTTCTCTCTTTTAAGTGATGTATAAAGATATGAATATACATGAATGTATGTATGTTTTAATCAGTTGGAACTTGGAATCAAGTTCCAAGAGGGTGTCCAGTAATGGTTGTGTGCTGTTGGGGTTTGAATCGGAGAGAAAGAGAGAACAACTAAGAGGGAGGGAGTGAGAAACCGGAACAGAATGAGACTCAGATTTTTTACTTTGAAATGTAAGCCAAACAAAAACCAATGATTTCGAAGTTAAACAACCCATACAATTATATGCACAAGGATGACTTTTAAACTTGTATGGCTTAACTTTGCAATAATGTTGTTTTGAATTGCATTTTAAAAAATCATTCTGTTACCATGGAATTGCCCATATGAATCTTCCTTGAAGAGAATGTCAGTAGGGGTTTTGCTTTCCTTAACCCCTTTAAATGTCCAGAGTAGCAAAAAGATAGTTTCCTATCATAATCCCACCCCAATAACTCCCCATCTCTTTTAGAATGTTACCTCGACCTGTCCCTTCCCTACGACTGTAAATATTACTATAATACAACAGACAAATAAGTTATTGAGTTCTTGACTATGATGTGAAGAAGTGTGTGTCGATTGGACGGAATCAGATGTCAATCAAGATGTTGCTATGGCAAGGTACATTGCGATGGAGTCAGTCTTTTAATACTTACTTTATATATCAGCGTTCCACACTCCCAATGTGGAATTTCTGTTCAATATTAGATTTAACAGATCAATCAATCGTTTATTGATGGATGGATTTAATAAGTGAATGAATGAGAAATGATTAAAGCTGTTAAATGAGGAAGCTGTGGTAATGATAACACAGATTTGTGGCCTTTCTTATGGGTATATATTTTTTAAAGAACTATAATCCTTTTTTTCCTTGCATCCAAGTAAGATAATCAGTAGCTGTAGGAACAACCTCCTGGTGGGCTGTGTTCTTTAAGTACAGCACATGGTGCCTGTGAGACGGAGGCCTTTTCCCTTCATTATAACTTACAGGAGACAGACGATACAGTGGTTAAGACCGTTACTGTTCGGAGTATACAGCACAGTATGTATGTGTGGTTCTTACTGCGCCCTCTGGGAGTAGGGGATGTTGCCCCTAGACTGTTACTGTTCGGAGTATACAGCACAGTATGTATGTGTGGTTCTTACTGCGCCCTCTGGGAGTAGGGGGAAGTTGCCCCTAGATGCTGATCCTGGTTCAGTTTTGCATCCCCACCCAATGGTTGGGATTGTGGGAGGGGAAGCTGATCCTAGATCTGTACTTGGGGGAAACGTCACCCCAGAGTGTACAGTATCTCTGAAGGTTTCTCAGATGGTCCAGATTAAGGAGAGGATTTTTATTTTGGGGGGGGTTCATCCCATATAGCACCCTATTCACTTTGTAGTGCACTACTTCCAATCAGGGCCCATAGGACTCGGCTCAAATATCGTGCACTATATTGGACATGGGTGCAATTTGGGATGCACACTCTACATGTTGAAGTCAGGACCATCTGTACCAGGCCAGTGAGTACCTCACATGTAGACTCCTCAGGTGCAGTCTTCCATGAGTTGCGGTCAATCCCATTTCAATTCTGGAGGTACACTGAAATTCCAATTGTCTTCAATTAGATTTTTTACAATTTGGTTTACTTTCTGAATTGACCCCAACCCTGCACACACACAGTAGTCTGTCTGAGAGGAGGCATTACCTGTTGGAAACGACCAAAATCTATCCACTCTTGTTTGTTTTTTTTCTAAGAGATTATGTCTTTATGGGGTTGTTCTCTCGTTTTATTTGATTTTTTTCTACTTATTACAATTGTTCTGAGATCTTTGGTAATGTGGGATTGTTACTGGAAAGAAAACACTAGTTCATGCAAATGTGTAAAAAGAACAAGCGAAGCATCACCAACGAAAGAAGCCTTGAAGATGTCGTTTTTCTTTTTGTTTGATTTGATTGGCCCATCATGATCCTGTATCTGACATTAAAACAGTTGATTACAGTTTGGTAATGAAGTGTTTATTTCACTTAAGACCAACTTGGTTACTACTGCATTGGAGTAGAGCAGTGGCCTTGGAACCTGCTGAGACACACACAGTGCAGCCCTACACACACACACACACAGTACAGCCATCTGGCCAGTGCATCGGTATGCAACCATGTGGAGGAATTAATAGATCAGATTGAGATATATGAAAGTAATTAAAGCCAGGTACTGCAGGATGTCTTGTCTCAGACACAATTTGAACAATTCACATATACTGCACAACACAGCTCCCAGATATTATGGAAAATGTGCAATACTGAAGGTTCAGGTTTATTGTCCTTGGGTGACCTAGTTTATAGACAAAGCAGCAGCTACACAAAACCAATGACCTGCAATCAAGCTGATGTGTCCATGAAAGAATAAAGCACAATCTGAAATGTCTAGACAAATAAGAGTTGCTGCTTAGTGCCATCTGAAGCTTCTCCATTATGAATAACACACACGAGGTCCTCTGAGACCAGACCACGCTGCCATTTCTGCTCTGACAGAGAAAAGCAAGATAATGGGACTAACAGTAGGCTTTCCTCTTTTCAATGGCAATATGCCTCCATGTGTTATCTGGAGTTGGCAGGCTGGGCATAGCATGGATGACATTTATGGGTTTCTGCATTGATGCAGTTGTGTTTGAGATTATGATCTGCATATTTACGACATTTATTAGGTTAGGCTACTTTTAGATCACATTTTAATCCTCACTATATCCGGATAAAGTGAAATCAAAGAGAAATTACCATTTCTCTTTACAGTTCCATCTTTATATGAACGCTTTTTTACAATGATTTAAATGTTTATTTTCCAACGACTCAGTGAGATGTCTTAGAATGAGTCTATAATGCCCTCTGCACACTATGCCTGCATTCGAATGAGTATAGTGCCCTCTGGTGGTTATTTACAGTTGTGCACACCATGCCTGTATTCGAATGAGTATAGTGCCCTCTGGTGGTTATTTACAGTTGTGCACACCATTCCTGCATTTCAATACTGTGTTTCATATTTCATATGACCCAGAGGCAAAGACCAGATGAGAAACGACAAGAGAAGACAGCTTGGTAATTCATGTTTTATTTCTAGTTACTGTCTGTCTGCGTAAAGCAGAGAATATCAATATGATATGCAGTAGCAGTGAGACTTCCAGGTTGGTCTAAACCAGTGTAGATACTGTAGGTCTTGGTGGATGGGTCTTGGTAATACTTCAACGCATTGAACCTTCAGGTCAAGTAACTTTCCTGGAGGGTGGCCACTAGCCCGGGTGGCCACTAGCCCGGGTGGCAGTGTCGGTTTCTGCTCACGTTTGGCATGAAAGCTCCAAAAGGAGTTGGCAAGAGAGCAGGAACAGACTGGCTTCCAGGTCCAGGCTAGGTTGCCACCCCTGCTGGCTAGAACACACAATAGATTCAGAGTGGTTGTAGGTTGACTAGAAGCACGTTCTCTCCACGTATGAAGAGCTGGTTGACGTGGCGCGTATGAACCCTCCCGTAGGGCTGGGACACTTCTTTCTTCTGGGACCCTCTTCTCTTCGGCCCCTCAGTCCCTGACTCCTGACCTTTAACATTTGACCCCTGGGTCTTACCTGTGGCCCCTAGGGCTCCGGGGTCATCGCCCACTGGGGGCCCAACTGTGGCCCTTGCAAGTCGGGGATCCACTGCCCTAGGGTCTCCTCTCCTTCTGGGGTCCCCTCTATTGGGGTCACCTCGTCTGCGGTCTCTGGTTTGGGTCTCAGGCAGGGGATGGAAGGGTTCAGCTTTCTTCTTGTCTATCTGCTTCTTCTTCTCCTCATATTCTCTCAGCGCCGCACTCTCCTGGAGTTTCAGCTTGTCAAAGAGCTAGGCAAGGAGAGGGATAGCTAATGAGTTTGTTTTCTGATTGCAGAGAATGATAATGGCTGTACCTTTTTTAGTGAGTGGCACATGATCTGGAAATGTCATCATCTGCATCCAAGACAACATTCTCTAGAATGCACCACTAGACTAGAGGATCAGAGTCCTTCGGTGGCACCAGACCTACCCGTGTGACAGTGAGGGCCTTCTCGTGGTAGAGAGCTTCACCCAGAAGAGGTTCCCTGTAGGTCTCATCTACATCTACCATCGCCTAACAGGGAGAGGGAGGAGAGGGAATAGAGGGTGAGGGGAGAGATTGAGAGAGAGGACAGCGATGTGTAAGGCTATTCGAGCACTGTCTTACATAAGACTATAGTCTAGTCTGCAAGCCACCTGTCAAAAGGCGGTGGAGGGCATGGGTAGGGGCCGGGTAAGAGCTCTCACCATGTTCCAGAACTTGTCGAAGGCCACTATGAAGCCAGAACACACTCCACGGAGCCCCTTGAAGGTTCTGATGTGAACTTTCACTCTGATCCTCTCCTGCACGCAGCGGTGCATCTCCCCCAGAGGACTTCCTCTATGGACTGTATAAACAGGAAGTAGACATTAAATAGAATTCACCTGGCTGTCAACCACAAGTTTGACTCATCAATAATGTCCCACATATCAATGAAGAGTTTTAATTTTCCTAAATATGTAACAATATGAGACAATGATCATAAGTAAAAATGAAAGAGGTCATGTTTTGATCTGAAACCACATCACCACTAAAGGATTCCAAGCAGGTCTACAATAGGTAGAAATAATTCACGACATACGAGGCATCCTGGTCAGGACATTCTTGGCAGCCTTCTGTATTCTACAACGGCGGGCAGTGCCGCTGGTCCCCTCCTCTCCATCTTCTCCCACTATCGGGTTGTTCACCATCAACCTCTTCAGTTTCTCTATCCTCTCCGGATCTGCTACACCTTTCCTGGCTTTCCTCTGTTTTTTCTCCACGTTCTCCGGCTTGGCGCGGCCCCGTCCCCCCTTTAGAAAGCTCTCATACTCGGCTATGTTGTTGAAGCATTTCACGTTTGGGTATGGAAGAGGCACTGTAGTCGAGTATAGCGCCAGGAGTGGATCAAATTTATCGGAGGTGACGTCCAACTTTGCCGCGATATCATCTTCTTCTTCTGCCGTATGTTCGGTTGCATCTGAAGCACATGCACTTGTTGATTCTCTCTCTTTCTTTTCTGATTCTGGACATTTTTGTTGTTTATCTCCTCTTCTTTCCCTCTCCTCCATGTTCAAAACAAATGCAGACACGCACGACGCTAAGAATCATGGGAAAGGTGGTCTTCTTCCGCTTCATTGTTCTATTTTCACCAGGCGGGGGCGCTAAAGGACCATGCAGCAGATTTGAGGCAGCTGCAACAAAATTACATATTAGTCGTCTGTAAGCTTTGTTTTTTATTATTTTTTAAAAGGGAATTAGGCACAGAAACTGAACCAAAAGAAAATGTTATATTTGCTTGTTTTTGTTTCTTACTTTTTTGTATTGAGATCGTAGATGAGATACTGTCCCGGAACAGAAATTCGAAGTATATGTTCGCGGAGGACCTATTTGATGGATGGACTGCATACAATCACTGGCGAAAATAACTTGTGTTCTGTCCTTTGTCAGCTACATTCTCACAAAAACATTTATATTAATAACTTACAGCACAGCGTCGACAATAGCACCACTTACATTAATTCACCTAAAGTAAACTAAGTTATACCATTGTTTTAAGGAATAATTAAAATCATGGACCAAAGAGGATGACAACCATTTGTAAATACACTATATACAAAAGTATGTGGACATCCCTTCACATTATTGGATTCGGCTATTGCAGCCAAACCAGTTGCTGACAGGTCTAGAAAATCACACAGCCATGCAATCTCCATAGACAAACATCTGCAGTAGAATGGCCTTGTTGAAGAGCTCAGTGACTTTCAACGTGGTACTTTCCAACACGTCAGTCAGTTCATCAAATTTCTGCCCTGCTTGAGCTGCCCCAGTCAACTGTAAGTGCTGTTATTGTGAAGTGGAAACGTCTAGGAGAAACAACTGCTCAGCCGCGAATTGGTAGGCCACACATGCTCAGTCACATGCTCGGACCGCCGTAGCGCGTAAACATCGTCTGTCCTCGGTTGCAACACTCACTACCAAGTTTAAATGGTCTCTGGAAGCAACGTCAACACAAGAACAGTTCCAGTTCGTCAGGAGCTTCATGAAATGGGTTTCCATGGCCGAGCAGCCGCACACAAGCCTAAGATCACCATGTGCAATGCCAAGCGTCGACTGCTGTGGTGTAAAGCTTGCTGCCATTGGACTCTGGAGCAGTGGAAACGTGTTCTCTGGAGTGATGAATCGCACTTCACCATCTGGCAGTCAGATGGATGAA
The DNA here is from genome assembly GCF_018296145.1 of Oncorhynchus tshawytscha. Classification (NCBI taxonomy): domain Eukaryota; kingdom Metazoa; phylum Chordata; class Actinopteri; order Salmoniformes; family Salmonidae; genus Oncorhynchus; species Oncorhynchus tshawytscha. Next base: position 31,944,350 of record NC_056449.1, read on the forward strand.
AGTTTTGTGGTGGAGGAGGAATAATGGTCTCTGGCTGTTTTTCATGGTTCGGATTCTGTGCTTCCAACTTTGTGGAAACAGTTTAGGGAAGGCCCTTTTCTGTTTCAGCATGACAATGCGTCCATGCAGAAATGGTTTCTTGAGATCGGTGTAGAAGAACTTGACTGGCCTGCGTAGAGCCCTGACCTCAACCCCATCGAACACCTTTGAGATGAATTGGAACGCAGACAGTGAGCAAGGCCTAATCGCCCAACATCAGTGCCCGACCTCACTAAAGCTCTCATGGCTGAATGGAAGCAAGTCCCCGCAGCAATGTTCCAACATCTAGTGGAAAACCTTCCCAGAAGAGTGGAGGTTGTTATAGCAGCAAAGGGGGGACCAACTCCAAATTAATGCCCATGATTTTGGAATGAGATGTTCGACGATCAGGTGTTCCCATATTTTTGGTAATGTAGCTAGCTAGCCTGTCAGCCTGATCTCAGACTAAATGCGACATAGTTTGATATTACCTTCTAGTATGGCTACATAAGCCTCAAGGTTACTTAATAAGGCAAAAATGAAAGGAAGTTGGTTTGTCAGGGTGGATGGATGGGCGTATAACGCGAATGTCTAGCAACCGGAAGATTCCGTCTTTGAATCTCATGACGGACAACTTTAGCAACTTTGCAACTACTTAGCATGTTAGCTAACCCTTTCCCTAACCTTAACCCTTTTAGCTAACCTTAATTAACCCTTTAACCTTGTTAGCCAGCTAGCTAACGTTAGCCATGACAAATTGGAATTTGTAACATATCGTATGTTTTGCTAACAAATGTAACCTTTTTGCAAATTCGTAACATATCATACGAATTGTAATTTGTAATATCACAGGAACTGGATGATGGACATCCACAGATTAATACATACCATACGAAACATCATACTAAATGGAGTGTTTCAGATTTACGTACAGAATAATAGGAAATGCTCTGAGACCAGGTTGAGCCTGTGGGTGGGTGTGTTTCTGGTCTTACCTGCCATATTTTCTTCACTAAAATATTGCCTATATGTCTAATATTAAGAAAGCAGAATTTGACATGAAGACCACAGCCAACCTTGTGCTGCTTGTTCTTCACCCACATAATCTACATTGATTTAATCTGCTCTGTTCTTTCACACAGAAACCTCAAGTTTGGTCCAGTGCCGTGTAGATTACCAGGAGGCATCAAGACGTGCATCCTCTGACCAGTAGCCAGGGTTTTCACCAGCAGCGACAGAATGGCCAAGAGCAAGTTTCAGTACCTCCGGAACTTCGAGACAGACGACACCTGTCTGAAAACTGTTACATCGTGGTGCGGTTGGATGGAAGGAACTTCCACAAGGAAGTAGCTGGGGGTGTATCTGTAGCTCCAGAGAGGAGCTGGGGGGTGTATCTGTAACTCCAGAGAGGAGCTGGGGGTGTATCTGTAGCTCCAGAGAGGAGCTGGGGGTGTATCTGTAGCTCCAGAGAGGAGCTGGGGGTGTATCTGTAACTCCAGAGAGGAGCTGGGGGTGTATCTGTAACTCCAGAGAGGAGCTGGGGGTGTATCTGTAGCTCCAGAGAGGAGCTGGGGGTGTATCTGTAGCTCCAGAGAGGAGCTGGGGGGTGTATCTGTAGCTCCAGAGAGGAGCTGGGGATGTATCTGTAGATACAGAGAGGAGCTGGGGGTGTATCTGTAGCTCCAGAGAGGAGCTGGGGTGTATCTGTAGCTCCAGAGAGGAGCTGGGGGTGTATCTGTAGCTCCAGAGAGGAGCTGGGGGTGTATCTGTAGCTCCAGAGAGGAGCTGGGGATGTATCTGTAGATACAGAGAGGAGCTGGGGGTGTATCTGTAGCTCCAGAGAGGAGCTGGGGATGTATCTGTAGATACAGAGAGGAGCTGGGGGTGTATCTGTAGCTCCAGAGAGGAGCTGGGGGTGTATCTGTAGCTCCAGAGAGGAGCTGGGGGTGTATCTGTAGCTCCAGAGAGGAGCTGGGGGTGTATCTGTAGCTCCAGAGAGGAGCTGGGGGTGTATCTGTAGCTCCAGAGAGGAGCTGGGGGTGTATCTGTAGATCCAGAGAGGAGCTGGGGGTGTATCTGTAGATCCAGAGAGGAGCTGGGGGTGTATCTGTAGCTCCAGAGAGGAGCTGGGGGGTGTATCTGTAGATCCAGAGAGGAGCTGGGGGGTGTATCTGTAGCTCCAGAGAGGAGCTGACTGATATACCCACTGACTGACTGACTGATAGACCCGCTGACTGACTGACTGACTGACTGACCCACTCGCTGACTGACTGACTGTCCCTGTGTTGCTGTAGGTTTGCAGAGCAACACAACTTCCTGAAGCCCAACGACGACAGAGCTCTGGTTCTGATGACGTGCAGCGCCAGGTCTGTCATGGAGGACCTGGATGACATCATCTCGTACGGACAGAGTGACGAGTTCAGCTTCGTCTTCAAGAGGACCTCTGGTTCAAAAGGAGAGCCAGGTAATAACATACATGTACAGAGACACACACCGCCACACACACTCACCAACCACACTTACACACACCCACCAATGTTTATTGCATTTGAGTGACTCTACCTTCCCCCACTCCTTCACTCTCCTCTACCTTCCCCCACTCCTCCACCCTCCTCTACCTTCCCCACTCTTCCACCCTCCTCTACATTCCTCCACTCTCCTCTACCTTCCCCCACTCCTCCACCCTCCTCTACCTTCCCCCACTCCTCTCTACCTTCCTCCACCCTCCTCTACCTTCCTCCACCCTCCTCTACCTTCCCCCACTCCTCCACCCTCCTCTACCTTCCTCCACCCTCCTCTACCTTCCTCCACCCTCCTCTACCTTCCTCCATCCTCCTCTACCTTCCTCCACCCTCCTCTATCGTCCCCCACCCTCCTTTACCTTCCCCACTCCTCCACCCCCTCTATCTTCTCCCCCTCCTCCACTCCTCTACCTTCCCCCACCCTCCATTCCTCCACCCTCCTCTACCTTCCCCTACTCCTCTACCTTCCCCCACTCATCCACCCTCCTCTACCTCCACCCTCCTCTACCTTCCCCCTCTCCTCCACCCTCCTATACCTTCCCCCACTCCTCCACCCTCCTCTACCTTCCCTTACTCCGCTACTTTCCCCCACTCCTCCACCCTCCTATACCTTGCCCCACTCCTCCACCCTCCTATACCTTCCCCCACTCCTCCACCCTCCTATACCTTCCCCACTCCTCTATCTTTCCCTACTCCTCTACCTTCCCTTACTCCTCTCCAACTTACCCCCCACTCCTCCACCCTCCTCTACCTTCCCCCCCCTACCCTCCTCTACCTTCCCTCCACCCTCCTCTACCTTCCCCCACTCCTCCACCCTCCTCTACCTTCCCTACTCCTCTACCTTCCCCCACTCCTCCACCCTCCTCTACCTTCCCCTACTCCTCCACCCTCCTATACCTTCCCCCACTCCTCCACCCTCCTCTACCTTCCCCTACTCCTCCACCCTCCTCTACCTTCCCCCACTCCTCCACCCTCCTCTACCTTCCCCCACTCCTCCACCCTCCTCTACCTTCCCCTACTCCTCTACCTTCCCCCTCCTCCCCCTCCAGTCCCAGTTCTCCTCTTCCTATGTGTTCTACTGGAAGGACTACTTCTGAGACCAGCCCCTCTACCCCCTAGGGTTTGACGGGTGGGTGGTTCTGTATCCTAGCAACCACAACCTCCGGGACTACCTCAGCTGGAGGCAGGCTGACTGTATATACTCGCACTTAAATACTCACACACTCCTATCCCCCAATACATTATCCTGTGTGTGTGTGTGTGTGTGTGTGTGCTTTGAATACAGTAGATTGTCTTCCACATTTGTGGTTCTCTTTCATAATGTTGTGTGTGTTTGCCAGGTCACGTCAACAACCTGTATAACACAGTGTTTTGGACGTTGGTGCAGAAGGCGGACTCACCACTACACAGGCAGAGAGGACAGACTAAAGGTGAGAGTTACTCCAGTGAGATTAGCATAATTACAGCTGTGGGGGTGTGTCACAGTTTTAATATATCTGCTCTTTTTGAGGAATGTCATTTTCTAAGGGGCATCTGCTTGTTAGTCATAACTTTATAATTATTCTGATAATAGCTTTAGAATGGATGACTACATCATATTTACTTTCACTGAAAACTACCTCAATTGACATTTCCATATTTAATTTACCAAGACCTTTAGATACATAATCAAATCTCTATGATCTCTGTCTGTCTCTCTCTCTCTGTCTCTCTCTCTGTCTGTCACTCTCTCTCTCTATGTCTGTCTCTGTCTCTCTCTCTCTGTCTCTCTCTCTGTCTGTCACTCTCTCTCTCTATGTCTGTCTCTCTCTCTGTCTCTCTCTCTCTGTCTCTCTCTCTGTCTGTCTCTCTCTCTGTCTCTCTCTCTCTGTCTCTCTCTCTGTCTGTCACTCTCTCTCTCTATGTCTGTCTCTCTGTCTCTCTCTCTGTCTGTCACTCTCTCTCTCTATGTCTGTCTCTCTCTCTGTCTCTCTCTCTCTGTCTCTCTCTCTGTCTGTCACTCTCTCTCTCTATGTCTGTCTCTCTCTCTGTCTCTCTCTCTCTCTGTCTCTCTCTCTATGTCTGTCTCTCTCTCTGTCTCTCTCTCTCTGTCTCTCTCTCTGTCTGTCACTCTCTCTCTCTATGTCTGTCTCTCTCTCTGTCTCTCTCTCTCTGTCTCTCTCTCTCTCCCAGAGAACATTGGCAGCAGATAAGAATGAAATCCTGTTTTCTCAGTTTGATATCAATTACAACAATGAGCCTCTGGTCCACAGGAAAGGAACCGTCCTAATCTGGGAGAAGGTGAGATCTCAGGTTGTGTCCTTAATGCACCCTATTCCCTATATAGAGCCTCTTGTCAGAAGTAGTGGACTATTTAGAGAAGAGGATGCCACTTCAGATACATTCATAGACACACGTCCAGGCTGGTGTGTGAGGGCGGTAGGCAGCCTAGTGGTTCAGAGCATTTGGCCAGTAAGTGAAATGCCACTGGTTTGAATCCCATAGATGACTAGGTGAAAAATCTGCCGATGTGCCCTTGAGCAAGGCACTTAACCCTAATTGCTCCAGGATTGCCGGCAATAATGGCTGATCCCTGGTCGTAAGCCCATTCCAAGGGTGTCGGGGAGTGGGATATGCAACAAATGAATTTACAATTTACATGTGTATAATACATGTGTGAAGTAGGACAAATGGAAGCACCCAACTAATAATTATTATTATGATGGTTAACCCCATCCTTTGCTTCTCTCGAAGTCTCTACCCCCCTCCCTCTGTCTCAGCTGGAAGAAACAGTGACCAAGAGTGTGAAGCTCCCCAACGAGGAGGAGGAGCAGAAACCTGCACAGTGGTTAACGTTGAACGTGGACAGAGTTTGTTGTACTTCCACATGCTCCTGCTGTGGGATGGAGGGGAAGCTGTCATGGACTGTGTGGATACTCTTAATCACTAACTCTTGATTGGAACAAACTGTCAGCGGTGGCATAACTCAAACACCATCATGCTCTCTGCTCATGTACTGTGTACAAATATTTTCAATACGGCCTTTTTATGTCTGGAACCATTAAACCAAGAGAATGTATATTGTTGATGATGTTTTGCCGGTGGTGATGCTGGCATATTATATCATCATAATAAACTAGTAGGCTTACTGTTGGGTGTATGGGCATGTGCCAGTTAACCAGAGAGATACCTGCTTGTCTCACTGAGAAGCATATCTGATCACCTCTGGCTCCTGTCTCCTCTCACTTGTCCCACTGAGAAGCATGTCTGATCATATGTCCCACTGAGAAGCATATCTGATCACCTCTGGCTCCTGTCTCCTCTCACTTGTCTCACTGAGAAGCATGTCTGATCACCTCTGGCTCCTGTCTCCTCTCACTTGTCTCACTGAGAAGCATGTCTGATCACCTCTGGCTCCTGTCTCCTCTCACTTGTCTCACTGAGAAGCATGTCTGATCACCTCTGGCTCCTGTCTCCTCTCACTTGTCTCACTGAGAAGCATGTCTGATCACCTCTGGCTCCTGTCTCCTCTCACTTGTCCCACTGAGAAGCATGTCTGATCACCTCTGGCTCCTGTCTCCTCTCACTTGTCTCACTGAGAAGCATGTCTGATCACCTCTGGCTCCTGTCTCCTCTCACTTGTCTCACTGAGAAGCATGTCTGATCACCTCTGGCTCCTGTCTCCTCTCACTTGTCTCACTGAGAAGCATGTCTGATCACCTCTGGCTCCTGTCTCCTCTCACTTGTCTCACTGAGAAGCATGTCTGATCACCTCTGGCTCCTGTCTCCTCTCACTTGTCTCACTGAGAAGCATGTCTGATCACCTCTGGCTCCTGTCTCCTCTCACTTGTCTCACTGAGAAGCATGTCTGATCACCTCTGGCTCCTGTCTCCTCTCACTTGTCTCACTGAGAAGCATGTCTGATCACCTCTGGCTCCTGTCTCCTCTCACTTGTCTCACTGAGAAGCATGTCTGATCACCTCTGGCTCCTGTCTCCTCTCACTTGTCTCACTGAGAAGCATGTCTGATCACCTCTGGCTCCTGTCTCCTCTCACTTGTCTCACTGAGAAGCATGTCTGATCACCTCTGGCTCCTGTCTCCTCTCACTTGTCCCACTGAGAAGCATGTCTGATCACCTCTGGCTCCTGTCTCCTCTCACTTGTCCCACTGAGAAGCATGTCTGATCACCTCTGGCTCCTGTCTCCTCTCACTTGTCTCACTGAGAAGCATGTCTGATCACCTCTGGCTCCTGTCTCCTCTCACTTGTCTCACTGAGAAGCATGTCTGATCACCTCTGGCTCCTGTCTCCTCTCACTTGTCCCACTGAGAAGCATGTCTGATCACCTCTGGCTCCTGTCTCCTCTCACTTGTCTCACTGAGAAGCATGTCTGATCACCTCTGGCTCCTGTCTCCTCTCACTTGTCTCACTGAGAAGCATGTCTGATCACCTCTGGCTCCTGTCTCCTCTCACTTGTCTCACTGAGAAGCATGTCTGATCACCTCTGGCTCCTGTCTCCTCTCACTTGTCTCACTGAGAAGCATGTCTGATCACCTCTGGCTCCTGTCTCCTCTCACTTGTCTCACTGAGAAGCATGTCTGATCACCTCTGGCTCCTGTCTCCTCTCACTTGTCTCACTGAGAAGCATGTCTGATCACCTCTGGCTCCTGTCTCCTCTCACTTGTCTCACTGAGAAGCATGTCTGATCACCTCTGGCTCCTGTCTCCTCTCACTTGTCTCACTGAGAAGCATGTCTGATCACCTCTGGCTCCTGTCTCCTCTCACTTGTCTCACTGAGAAGCATGTCTGATCACCTCTGGCTCCTGTCTCCTCTCACTTGTCCCACTGAGAAGCATGTCTGATCACCTCTGGCTCCTGTCTCCTCTCACTTGTCCCACTGAGAAGCATGTCTGATCACCTCTGGCTCCTGTCTCCTCTCACTTGTCTCACTGAGAAGCATGTCTGATCACCTCTGGCTCCTGTCTCCTCTCACTTGTCTCACTGAGAAGCATGTCTGATCACCTCTGGCTCCTGTCTCCTCTCACTTGTCTCACTGAGAAGCATGTCTGATCACCTCTGGCTCCTGTCTCCTCTCACTTGTCTCACTGAGAAGCATGTCTGATCACCTCTGGCTCCTGTCTCCTCTCACTTGTCTCACTGAGAAGCATGTCTGATCACCTCTGGCTCCTGTCTCCTCTCACTTGTCTCACTGAGAAGCATGTCTGATCACCTCTGGCTCCTGTCTCCTCTCACTTGTCTCACTGAGAAGCATGTCTGATCACCTCTGGCTCCTGTCTCCTCTCACTTGTCTCACTGAGAAGCATGTCTGATCACCTCTGGCTCCTGTCTCCTCTCACTTGTCCCACTGAGAAGCATGTCTGATCACCTCTGGCTCCTGTCTCCTCTCACTTGTCCCACTGAGAAGCATGTCTGATCACCTCTGGCTCCTGTCTCCTCTCACTTGTCTCACTGAGAAGCATGTCTGATCACCTCTGGCTCCTGTCTCCTCTCACTTGTCTCACTGAGAAGCATGTCTGATCACCTCTGGCTCCTGTCTCCTCTCACTTGTCCCACTGAGAAGCATGCCTGATCATATGTCTCACTGAGAAGCATGCCTGATTATATGTCTCACTGAGAAGCATGTCTGATTATATGTCTCACTGAGAAGCATGCCTGATCATATGTCTCATGTCTCACTGAGAAGCATGGCTGATAATATGTCTCACTGAGAAGCATGTCTGATCATATGTCTCATGTCTCACTGAGAAGCATGCCTGATCATATGTCTCATGTCTCACTGAGAAGCATGTTTGATCATATGTCTCATGTCTCACTGAGAAGCATGTCTGATCAAATGTCTCATGTCTCACTGAGAAGAATGCCTGATAATATGTCTCACTGAGAAGCATGTCTGATTATATGTCTCATGTCTCACTGAGAAGCATGTCTGATCATATGTCTCATGTCTCACTTAGAAACATGTCTGATCATATGTCTCATGTCTCACTGAGAAGCATGTCTGATCATATGTCTCACTGAGAAGCATGTCTGATCATATGTCTCATGTCTCACTTAGAAACATGTCTGATCATATGTCTCATGTCTCACTGAGAAGCATGTCTGATCATATGTCTCACTGAGAAGCATGTCTGATCATATGTCTCATGTCTCACTTAGAAACATGTCTGATCATATGTCTCATGTCTCACTGAGAAGCATGTCTGATCATATGTCTCATGTATCACTGAGAAGCATGTCTGATCATATGTCTCACTGAGAAGCATGCCTGATCATATGTCTCACTGAGAAGCATGCCTGATCATATGTCTCATGTCTCACTTAGAAACATGTCTGATCATATGTCTCAAGTCTCACTGAGAAGCATGCCTGATCATATGTCTCACTGAGAAGCATGCCTGATCATATGTCTCACTGAGAAGCATGCCTGATCATATGTCTCACTGAGAAGCATGCCTGATCATATGTCTCACTGAGAAGCATGCCTGATCATATGTCTCACTGAAAAGCATGCCTGATCATATGTCTCACTGAGAAGCATGCCTGATCATATGTCTCACTGAGAAGCATGCCAGATCATATGTCTCACCGAGAAGCATGCCTGATCATATGTCTCACCGAGAAGCATGCCTGATCATCTCTGGCTCCTCTATTTTCAGCTGCTTTTGGTCACTTAATCTTCCTTGTGGGTGTGAACTGAATATCAAATCACACCATTTCAATTCACGAAGGACAATTCCGTAGTCTTTGAATATTAATGTTTCCTCCTGTGTTTCCATGATGTCCCAGCAGGTTTCAGTGTGTGCCTGCGCGCGGGGGCTTTTAACGGAATCACATAGAAATCAATAGCTGACCAATAAATGACTGGTGTTTCGGTGCCAGGGTTCCTTTTAGAAGAGTGAAGCACACTCTGGGCTGTGTGCCACTGCACACCAAACACTTCCAATATTATCACACACTAGAAACGTCGAATGTTATCAGACACTAGACACTTCTAATGTTATCAGACACTAGACACTTCTAATGTTATCACACACTAGACACTTGTAATGTTATCACACACTAGACACTTGTAATGTTATCAGACACTAGACACTTCTAATGTTATCACACTTTTAGACACTTCTAATGTTATCAGACACTAGACACTTCTAATGTTTCAGACACTAGGACACTTCTAATGTTATCAGACACTAGACACTTCTAATGTTATCATGACACTAGACAGGTTTAATGTTATCAGACACTAGACACTTCTAATGTTATCACACTAGACACTTCTAATGTTACCAATAACACTTCTAATGTTATCACACACTAGACACTTCTAATGTTAGCACACACTAGACACTTCTAATGTTATCAGACACTAGACACTTCTAATGTTATCAGACACTAGACACTTGTAATGTTATCACACTAGACACTTGTAATGTTATCAGACACTAGACACTTGTAATGTTATCAGACACTAGACACTTGTAATGTTATCACACACTAGACACTTCTAATGTTATCACACACTAGACACTTGTAATGTTATCACACACTAGACACTTGTAATGTTATCACACACTAGACACTTCTAATGTTATCACACACTAGACACTTCTAATGTTATCACACACTAGACACTTCTAATGTTATCAGACACTAGACACTTCTAATATTATAACACACTAGACACTTCTAATGTTATCAGACACTAGACACTTCTAATATTATAACACACTAGACACTTCTAATGTTATCACACACTAGACACTTCTAATGTTATCAGACACTAGACACTTCTAATGTTATCAGACACTAGACACTTGTAATGTTATCACACACTAGACACTTGTAATGTTATCACACACTAGACACTTGTAATGTTATCAGACACTAGACACTTGTAATGTTATCACACACTAGACACTTCTAATATTATCACACACTAGACACTTCTAATATTATCACACACTAGACACTTCTAATATTATCACACACTAGACACTTCTAATGTTATCACACACTAGACACTTGTAATGTTATCACACACTAGACACTTGTAATGTTATCACACACTAGACACTTGTAATGTTATCACACACTAGACACTTGTAATGTTATCACACACTAGACACTTGTAATGTTATCACACACTAGACACTTCTAATATTATCACACACTAGACACTTCTAATGTTATCAGACACTAGACACTTCTAATATTATCACACACTAGACACTTCTAATGTTATCAGACACTAGACACTTCTAATGTTATCACACACTAGACACTTCTAATGTTATCACACACTAGACACTTCTAATGTTATCACACACTAGACACTTCTAATGTTATCAGACACTAGACACTTCTAATGTTATCAGACACTAGACACTTCTAATGTTATCAGACACTAGACACTTCTAATGTTATCACACACTAGACACTTCTAATGTTATCACACACTAGACACTTCTAATGTTATCAGACACTAGACACTTCTAATATTATCAGACACTAGACACTTCTAATGTTATCAGACACTAGACACTTCTAATGTTATCAGACATACTCAAACCACCTCCACCTGACTGTGACATGTTCAACACACCCTGGTTTACAGTGGCTGATAAATGTATACTAGTTGGGCCATGTTAATGCTTTTGGTGGGACAGAGCAAAAACAAGATGAAACCTAAGTTTCTCAGGTACAGTATCATCATACACAACGCTGTTACAGTAGGCCTACAGCATTCAGATTGCCCTCCACTACCCTCCCTGCACAGACATGGTGCCAACCCCAGCATGGGCATTGCATGTTGTACTGTACACTACCTGTCTCTCTGCCAAGAAACCACCTGTGTGCTAACAATGACTCACCCAGGGTGCCCACGGCCATATGGGCCCTGGTCAAAAGCAGTGCACTATATAGGGAATAGGGTGCTTTTAGGACATAGGCTGAGCTGTGTGACAGAATTAATCTTTTAGTATAAATGTTTTATAGTATTGCCATGACAGGTTCTGTATTTCTGAACATTCACATTCGCCTATCATATGACACAGAATGTGTGACAAATAGAAGATCCTTTATTATTTTTGTATATGCTAACGCATAGGTGTTAGGGCTACCGTTAAACAATATCTAGTCTTCAACCGTTTTCAAAACCGATAGGCTCACAGAAATCGTTGAAGCGTCTCAGTCGAGCGGCTGGGTGCAAGCACGACCAGTTAGTTGTAGTGTAAATGGGAGTGTCTGAAAGTGAAAGGGAGAACTGAATGAAACAGAAAAGATGAGCTCTGCCTCTGTGGAAGCAACCCGAGCAGACGGAGCAATAGACTATTATTGTCGTCAACACATTTAGCCGCCGCATAGGATATGTCGACAGGCAGCTATTATTTGTCCTTTGCATATGCATTTTTTTGTATCGATTTGTGTTAGTGATTACATTGTCCGGTTTAAATTCTAACGCTTTATTTTAGCATGAGTCCAGGAGAACGGTTAACCCGATTTAATCTGAGTTCTGTATATTCCCGTCTGAGTCTGTATTTGATTGTCGTTATATGCTGTGTTGGGTCTTTTGTATCCCATCAAAACGCTGCTGCCGGTAAGTCTGTTTATTCCTTACAATAATCAGTAAGTTAATGCATGGAAATGTCATTTTTCTGGATGGCTGATAAATATTTAATGATTATTTATTTTGAACTGTGCATAATGTTAGTTCACTCAGCCTGGCCTCACTGGTGTTTCAAGTCTTATTTCGTCTTTCTTAGAATGGGCTATTGGGAATGTTCTTATTCATTCATAACATACGCACGTTTTCTAGGGCAGTCTATTATTTTGACAACTTCTCAAAGAATGTGCTGACGTCAGTTTTATATATAGTCAAGTACAGAACGTCCTGTTGGCTACCTGTAGAAAGTGCACCTTTTTTTTAACCTCTTGATAAACTGTTGACCATACTATTTACCAAGTGAGTTTTCATCTAAACTGAACACAAATATAAACGCAACATCCAACAATTTCAAAGATTCAAAGATCAGTCAATTGAAATTAAATTGATTGGGCTCTAATCTAGGGATTTCACATTACTGGGAATACAGATATGCATCGGTTGTTCACAGATACCTTTTAAAAAAGAAGTTTGGCGTGGACCAGAAATCCAGTCAGTACCTGGTGTAATCACCATATGCCTCATACAGCGCAACACATCTCCTCAACAAAGAGTTGATCAGGCTGTTGATTGTGGCCTGTGGAATGATGTCCCACTCCTCTTCAGTGGCTGTCTGAAGTTGGTGGATATTGACGAGAACTGGAACGTCAATCCAGAGCATCCCAAACATGCTCAAATTGTGACATGTCTGGTGAGTATGCAGGCAATGGAAGAACTGGGACATTACCACTTCCAGGAAGTGTCGACATGGGGCCATGCATTATCATGCTGAAACATGAGATAACTGTGATGGATGACTGGCACGACACTGAGACTCAGGATCTCGTCACGGTATCTCTGTGCATTCAAATTGCCAATGGATAAAATGCAATTGAGTTCCTTGTCCGTAGTTTATGCATGCTCATACAATAACCCCACCGCCACTGCACTCTGTTCACAACGTTGACATCAGCAAACTGCTCGCCCACACTATGCCATATACACGTGGTCTGTGATTGTGAGGCCTGTTGGACGGACTGCCAAATTCTCTAAAATGACGTTGAGGAAGCTTATGGTAGAGAAATTAACATTCAATTCTCTTGCAACAACTCTGGTGGAAATTCCTGCAGTTAGCATGCCAATTTCACACTCCCTCAAAACTTGAAATATCTGTGGTATTGTGTGACTAAACTACACATTTTAGAGTGTCTTTTTATTGTCCCCAGCACAAAGTGCACCTGTGTGATGATCAGGCTTTTTAAACAGTTTCTTGATTTGCCACACCTGTCAGGTGGCTGGATTATCTTGGCAACGGATAAATGCTCACTAGCAGTAATGTAAACAAATTTGTGCACAAAATGTAAGAGAAATAAACTTTTTGTGTGTATTGAATTTTGGGGAACTTTTATTTTAGAAAACTTTAAAATAAGTGTTTTGTGTAGACTTACCCTGGCGTGACGTTTTGATAACCATGTAAATCTCTCTCGGACAAGGTGACTTTCATCAATATATTCGTCTTTATTTACTCTCTAATTCTAAAATGCTAATTAGCATCAAATTAGACATCATGCAAAACTACAAATCCCTACAAGCTCCTGCACATCATCTCTAGCTGCTGCCTTTGCTAACATGTATTTTGGCAATTTAAAACTTGCACAAGACAGTTCACAGAATTGTCCATTTGAAGAAATGTTGCCAATTTATTCATTACTAAATTTAGCTTGCATTGGATTGTTAATCCAGAGATTCTTACCTTTTCCGCGATTCAACAGTCTCATCCAGATCATCATGGTATGTGTAGTTCTTTATGATAGTCACATTAGCAGCTAATTTGCATTTTAATTTATTTTTTTTGGGGGGGGGGGAAATACAGGTGAATATATTGATAAGTCACCTTGTCCTAGAGAGATTTACAGGGTTATCAAAACATCACACCAGGGTAAGCCTACACGAAACATCCCTTATTTTAAGTGTTTCTAAAATGTGGTGTGAAAAAACGATAGGACCATTTCCTTGTTTTACCGCTAGGTTTTATGGGTATTATGACTCATACTGTGGAACTCTATAGGGCCATAAGCAAACAAGAACATGCTCATCCAGAGTTGATGCTCCGAGTGGCCTGTGATTTTAATTACAGAAATAATGAAATCTGTTTTAGCTAATATCTACCAGCATGTCACATATGCAACTCTAGATCATCTTTACTCCACACGGAAATGTGTACATAGCTCTCCCTCGCCCTCCTTTAGGCAAATCTGACCATAAGTCTATCCTCCTGCTTCCAAGCAAAACCTCGAACAGGAAGTTTCGCTGACACGCTCAATATGGAAGTAATCCTATGAAGCAGATGCTAAACTACAAGACTATTCACGAGCGCAGACTGGAATATGTTCTGGGATTCATCCAATGGCATTGAGGAGTTTACTGCATCAGTCACCGGCTTCATTAATAAGTGCATCAACAACATTGTACCCACAGTGACTGTACATATATATCCCAACCAGAAGCCATGGATTAAAGGCAACATCCACACTGAGCTAAAGGTGCTTTCAAGGAGCGGGACACTAATCTGGACGCTTATTTAAAAAATCCTGCTAAGCCCTCCGACGAATCATCAAACAGGAAAAGCATCAATACAGGACTAAGCTCTGACGCTCGTCAGGTGGGGCAGGGCTTGCAAACTATCACGGATTACAAAGGGAAACCCAGCCACGAGCTTCCCAGTGACTCAAGCCTACCAGACGAGCTAAATACATTCTATGCTCGCTTCGAGGCAAGCAACACTGAGCCATGAATGAGAGCACCAGCTGTTCTGGACGACTGTCTGAACATGCTCTCTGTGGCCAATGTGAGTAAGAGCTTTAAACCGGTTAATATTCACAAGGCCGCAGGGCCAGACTAATTACCAGGACGTGTACTCAGCTGGCAAGTGTATTCACTGACATTCTCAACCTCTCCCTGACCCAGTCTGTAATGCCTACATGTTTCAAGCAGACCACCGTAGTCCCTGTGCCCAAGAATGCCAAGGTAACCTGTCTAAATGACTATCGAACCATAGTACTCACATCTGTAGCTATGAAATGCTTTCGCTCACATCAACACCATCATCTCAGATGGACCCACTCCAATTCACATACCACCCCAACAGATCCACAGATTACGCAATCTCTATTGCATTCCACACTGCGTTTTCCAACCTGGAAAAGAGGAACACCTATGTGAGATTACTGTTCATTGACAGCTCAGCATTCAACACCATAGTGCCTCCAAGCTTATCACTAAGCTAATGACCCTGGAACTGAACACCTCCATCTGCAACTGGATCCTGGACACCCTGATGGGCCACCCCCAGGGGGTGAGGGTAGGCTACAACACATCTGCCACGCTGACCCTCAACACTGGAGCTCCTCAGGGTTGCGTGCTTAGTCCCCTCCTGTATTCCCTGTTCACACACGACTGTGTGGCCACGCATGACTCCAACACCATCATTAAGTTTGCAGATGACATGACAGTGGTAGGCCTGATCAACAATGACAATGAGACAACCTATAGGGGGAGGTCAGAGACCTACCAGTGTGGTGCCAGAACAACAATGTGAGCAAAACAAAGGAGCTGATCATGGACAACAGGAAATGTAAGGCCTAGCATGCCACCATTCACATCAACAGGGCTGTAGTGGAGCATGTCGAGACCTTCAAGATCCTCGGTGTCCATATCACTAAGGATCTATCATGGTCAACACACACTAACACAGTAATGAAAAGGGCACGACAACGCCTTTTCCCCTTCAGGATCTTCCAATTGGCTCATTTATCACCCCTCCTCTCCCCTATAACTATTCCCCAGGTTGTTGCTGTAAAAGAAAATGTGTTCGCAGTCAACTTATCTGGTAAAATTAGGGTTAAAAAATCAATTAAATAAAAAAGGAGGCCAAAAAGATTTGGCATTGGCCTTCAGATCCTCAAAAAGTTCTACAGCTGCGCCATCGAGAGCATCTTGACCGGATGCATCACCGCTTGGTATGGCAACTGCTACAGAGGGTAGTGTGTACAGCCCAGTACATCACTGGGGGCGAGCTTCCTGCCATCCAGGACCTCTATAGCAGGTGATGTCAGAGGAAGGCACTACAAGTAGTTAAAGACTCCAGCCACCCAAGTCATAGACAGTTCTTTCTGCTACTGTACGACAAGCGGTACCGACGCACCAAGTTTGAAACCAACAGGACCCTAAACAGCTTCTACCCCCAAGCCATTAGACCGCTAACTACTTAGTTAAATAGTTAAAGCTGCATTGTCATTTTTTGGGCGACCTGACCAAATTCGCATAGAAATCTTAGTTATAGATCTATTATTTGCATTGAAAGCAAGTCTAAGAAGCGGTTCTATGTGCGCTATCTATATGCTTATCATTCTTAAGTTTATTTTTTTGGTCTTTTACCTCTGGTTCTGTACACCAGCTTCAAACAGCTGAAAATACATTATTTTTGGTTATTGAAAAAATATTTCACATTATTTTAGATGGTACAATGATTCTCTTGTTTTTTTCACATTAACTGAAATTAAGAGAACTCTTTGAATTTTAGCAACTGGGAAATGGCAGAGCTATTTCTGCATATTGCACATTTAACCAAAAAGCTACCCGGACTATCAGCATTGAGCCTTTTTTGCATGAAGTTTTTGTAGTCATCACATACGCTGCTGTTGTTTACCTGTCACTCTATTCCTAGTTATATGTACATACCTATCTCAATTACCTTGTACCCCTGCACATCCACTTTGTACTGGTACCCCGTGTTTATAGCCAAGTTATCGTTACTCATTGTGTATTTATTATTATTATGTGCTTTATGTTTCTATTATTTCGTTATTTTCTTTCTCCCTGCATTGTTGGGAAGGGCCCGTAAGTAAACATTTCACTGTTAGTCTACACCTGTTGTTTTACAGAGCATGTGACATATAAATATGCATTTAATTCTATTTTGCAATGACTACACAAGATTGTTTTATTATATTTTATCAGGAGACTCCTACCCCTACTGCCCCCTTTATTGACATGGTTGTAATTCCTGTGTGTAGAGGAGCAGAGATCGAGCCCTCAGGAGAACAACCACAGAATAGAACACCTAGAGAGCTATGAGATTACATATCCACACTGGCTGCAGCCTGCAAGACACAGGAGGTCCATCCATGGAGAGAAGGTGAGATACGATCTTATCACTGACATTCCCTACAAACTCAGAGAGACATACATGGTTGTCCTCTAAAATAGCTCAACAAATTTCACACGTTACATGTAAGAGATATGTAATGTTAGAGAGATAAAATGCTAGAGAGATAATATTAGAGAGATATAATATTAGAGAGAGAGATAATATTAGAGCAATATAATGTTAGAGAGATAAAATGCTAGAGAGATAATATTAGAGAGATATAATATTAGAGAGAGAGATAATATTAGAGCAATATAATGTTAGAGAGATAAAATGCTAGAGAGATAATATTAGAGAGATATAATATTAGAGAGAGAGATAATATTAGAGCAATATAATGCTAGAGAGATGTAATGTTAGAGAGATAATATTAGAGAGATATAATATTAGAGAGAGAGATAATATTAGAGCAATATAATGCTAGAGAGATGTAATGCTAGAGAGATATAATATTAGAGAGATATAATGCTAGAGAGATATAATGCTAGAGAGATATAATATTAGAGAGATATAATGCTAGAGAGATATAATGTTAGAGAGATATAATATTAGAGAGATATAATATTAGAGAGATATAATGCTAGAGAGATATAATGCTAGAGAGATATAATGTTAGAGAGATATAATATTAGGGAGATATAATGTTAGAGAGATATAATATTAGAGAGATATAATGCTAGAGAGATGTAATGCTAGAGAGATAGAATATTAGAGAGATAGAATATTAGGGAGATATAATGTTAGAGAGATATAATGTTAGAGAGATATAATATTAGAGAGATACAATGCTAGAAATATGTAATATTAGAGAGATAATGTTCGAGAGATATAATGTTAGAGAGATATGTTAGATATAATGTTAGAGAGATATGTTAGATATAATGTTAGAGAGATATAATGTTAGAGAGATATGTTAGATATAATGTTAGAGAGATGTTAGATATAATGTTAGAGAGATGTTAGATATAATGTTAGAGAGATATAATGTTAGAGAGATATGTTAGATATAATGTTAGAGAGATATAATGTTAGAGAGATATAATGTTAGAGAGATATAATGTTAGAGAGATATGTTAGATATAATGTTAGAGAGATATGTTAGATATAATGTTAGAGAGATATGTTAGATATAATGTTAGAAAGATATAATGTTAGAGAGATATGTTAGATATAATGTTAGAGAGATGTAATGTTAGAGAGATATAATGTTAGAGAGATATGTTAGATATAATGTTAGAGATATAATGTTAGAGAGATATGTTAGATACGTATAATGCTAGATATATTTAAGCAAAAAGGCCTGAGGGTGTGTGGTATATGGCCAATATACCACAACTAAGGGTATCTTACGCTCGACGCATTGCAGAGTACCTGGATACAGCCCTTAGCCGTGGTATATTGGCCATATACCACAAACCCCTGAAGGGCCTTTTTGCTATTATAAACTGGTTACCAATGTAATTAGAGCAGTAAAAATACATGTTTTATCATACCCATGGGATATGGTCTGATATACCACGGCTGTCAGCCAATCAGCATTCGGGGCTCGAACCAGCCACATTTCTAATGTTAGATATAATGCTACTGAGATATTATACTATTTCTCTGATTTTCTCCCCAGCAGCACCCGTCTGAGGCAGAGGTCCTCATCACAGCTGAGGGAGAGGAGATGACCCTCCGTCTGCACAGGAATGAGTAAGAACCTAACTGTACTATACCATACTGTATTATACCATAACATACTGTAATATACCATACCATACTGTAATATACCATGACATACTGTGTTATACCATAACATACTGTATTATACCATAACATACTGTAATATACCATACCATACTATACCATGACATACTGTGCTATACCATAACATACTGTAATATACCATAACATACTGTATTATACCATAACATACTGTATTATACCATAACATACTGTAATATACCATAACATGCTGTAATATACCGTGACATACTGTGCTATACCATAACACACTTTATTATACCATAACATACTGTAATATACCGTGACATACTGTGCTATACCATAACATACTGTAATATACCATAACATATTGTACTATACATTATATACTGTACTATACCATAACATACTGTATTATTCCATAACACACTGTACTGTACTATACCATAACACACTGTACTGTACTATACCATAACACACTGTAATATACCATAACATACTGTAATATACCATAACATACTGTACTATACCATAACACACTTTATTATACCATAACATACTGTACTATACCATAACATACTGTAATATACCATAACATACTGTACTATACCATAACATACTTTATTATACCATAACATACTGTACTATAGCATAACACACTTTATTATACCATAACATACTGTAATATACCATAACATACTGTAATATACCATAACATACTGTATTATACCATAACACACTTTATTATACCATAACATACTTTAATATACCATAACATACTGTAATATACCATAACATACTGTACTATACCATAACATACTGTACTGTACTATACCATAACGTACCTTACTATACCATAACCTTACTTTACTATACCATAACATACTGTAATATACCATAACATGCTGTACTATACCATAACATACTGTAATATACCATAACATGCTGTAATATACCGTGACATACTGTGCTATACCATAACATACTGTATTTTACCATAACATACTGTAATATACCGTGACATACTGTGCTATACCATAACATACTGTAATATACCATAACATACTGTACTATACCATAACATACTGTGTTGTACAATAGAATACTGCACTATAGCATGACATACTGTGTTGTACAATAGAATACTGCACTATAGCATGACATACTGTGCTATACCATAACATACTGTATTATACCATAACATACTGTGTTGTACAATAGAATACTGCACTATAGCATGACATACTGTGCTATTCCATAACGTACTGTATTATACCATAACATACTGTACTATACCAAAACATACTGTATTATACCATAACATACTGTGTTGTACAATAGAATACTGCACTATAGCATAACATACTGTGCTATACCATAACGTACTGTACTATACCATAACATACTGTGTTATACCATGACATACTGTACTATACCATAACATACTGTAATATGCCATAACATATTGTACTATACATTATATACTGTACTATACCATAACATACTGTATTATACCATAACACACTGTACTGTACTATACCATAACATACTTTATTATACCATAACGTACTGTAATATACCATAACATATTGTACTATACATTATATACTGTACTATACCATAACATACTGTATTATTCCATAACACACTGTACTGTACTATACCATAACACACTGTACTGTACTATACCATAACATGCTGTAATATACCATAACACACTGTACTGTACTATACCATAACACACTGTAATATACCATAACATGCTGTACTATACCATAACATACTGTACTACACAAAAACATACTGTAATATACCATAACATGCTGTACTATACCATAACATACTGTATTATACCATAACACGCTGTACTATACCATAACACACTGTAATATACCATAACATGCTGTACTATACCATAACACTGCTGTAATATAATAACATACCATAACACTTTATTATACTAACATACTGTACTATACCATACCATAACATACTGTACTATACCATAACACTGTAATATACCATAACATACTGTACTATACCATAACATACTTTATTATACCATAACATACTGTACTATACCATAACACACTGTACTATACCATAACATACTGTAATATACCATAACATGCTGTACTATACCATAACATACTGTATTATACCATAACACGCTGTACTATACCATAACACACTGTAATATACCATAACATGCTGTACTATACCATAACACACTGTAATATACCATAACATACTGTAATATACCATAACATACTGTACTATACCATAACACACTTTATTATACCATAACATACTGTACTATACCATAACACACTTTATTATACCATAACATACTGTACTATACCATAACATACTGTAATATACCATAACATACTGTACTATACCATAACATACTTTATTATACCATAACATACTGTACTATACCATAACACACTTTATTATACCATAACATACTGTAATATACCATAACATACTGTAATATACCATAACATACTGTATTATACCATAACACACTTTATTATACCATAACATACTTTAATATACCATAACATACTGTACTATACCATAACATACTGTACTATACCATAACCTTACTTTACTATACCATAACATACTGTAGTATACCATAACACACTTTATTATACCATAACATACTGTACTGTACTATACCATAACATACTGTACTGTACTATACCATAACATCCTGTACTATACCATAGCATACTGTATTAGCAGGCGGAACAGATATGACGCTTGTTACACAAAAGAAAAGGGGCTGGGTTTGAGTGAAAGAGCGGGAAGACTGAGGAACAAAGGGCGAAGCTGTGCTATTGTAAATACAGTATCTTATGCATTCTATATTACCGCCCATTTGGAAAAGGAAAATGCAATAAATATTTACTCTGAGCTGTGCTTCGGTAGGTTGGTGGTAGATGGAAGGCCGTGTTGCCCAACAGCGTCCTTTGTCCTTTGAAGAGTGTCTCTGGTGGTCAATTGGATACATTGTAGTAACGTCGTTGTGTGATAGACGGGATACTCTGTCTGTTCCTTCCTAACCCTGGTTTGCAGCTGCTGTTGCTAACTCAACGGCTAGGAGGTATCACTTCTGTAGTGAATAAGAGTTCAAAGTTTTCGAATTCTTTGTGAGTCAGTAATCTGAGGGAAATATGTGTCTCTAATATGGTCATACAATGGGCAGGAGGTTAGGAAGTGTAGCTCAGTTTCCACCTCATTTTGGGGGCAGTGTGCACATAGCCTGTCTTCTCTTGAGAGCCAGGTCTGCCTACCAAGGTCTCTCTCAATAGCAAGGCTATGCTCACTGAGTCTGTCCATAGTCAAGGATTTTCTTACATTTGGGTCAGTCACAGTGGTCAGATTATTTTTTTGTGTCACAAAATATTTTAGCTTTCTCCTAATTTGGTTGGGTGTAATTATGTTGCTATCCTGGGGCTATGTGAGGTCTGTTTGTACAAAGATCCCCAGACCCAGCTGGCTGAGGGGACTCTTCTCCAAGCTAAACTCTCTGTTGGTGAGGGCTTTGTGGTGGAATTTGTGGGCATCGCTTCTCTCTCGCTCACTCACTCTCTCTCAGTTCAATTCAATTCAATTCAAAGGGCTTTATTGTCATGGGAAACATATGTTCACTTTGCCGAAGCAAGTGAGGTAGATAATAAACAAAAGTTAAGTAAACAATAAAAAATGAACAGTAAACATTACACTCACAGAAGTTCCAAAAGAATAAAGACATTTCAAATGTCATATTATGTATATGTATAGTGCTGTAACAATGTTCAAATGGTTAAAGTACAAAAGGGAAGATAAATTAACACTCTCTCTTGTTTGATTTCGCTCTCTCATCCTCTCCTCTCCACTCTCTGTGGGGCAGTGTGAGGGAGAAGGCGTTTTATGCTAATCAGGTTCTCTGATCAATGGCTGAGTCTGGAGAGTAGCCAGAGAACGCCCCAGTCTTATATCCCAGAACAATACCCCTGGCTCAGTCCCAGTCTAAACCCAAACTCAGTCTTTTACCCTGGCTTAGTTCCTACCCCAGTTCTCTACCTATGTCCTCTACCCTAGTCATATTTAGCCCAGTCCTCTACCCATGTCCTCTAAACTAGTCATCTTTAGCCTAGTCCTCTACCCCAGTCATCTTTAGCCCAGTCCTCTACCCCAGTCCTCTACCCCAGTCATCTTTAGCCCAGTCCTCGACCCATGTCCTCTACCCTAGTCATCTTTAGCCCAGTGCTCTACCCATGTTCTCTACCCCAGTCATCTACCCCAGTCATCTACCCCAGTCATCTACCCCAGTCATCTACCCCAGTCCTCTACCCCAGGCCTCTACCCCAGTCCTCTACCCCAGTCATCTTTAGCCCAGTCCTCTACCCATGTCCTCTACCCTAGTCATCTTTAGCCCAGTGCTCTACCCATGTTCTCTACCCCAGTCATCTACCCCAGTCATCTACCCCAGTCATCTACCCCAGTCCTCTACCCCAGGCCTCTACCCCAGTCCTCTACCCCAGTCATCTACCCCAGTCATCTACCTCAGTCATCTTTAGCCAGTGTTGTAACAGTCCTCTACCCCAGTAATCTTTAGCCCAGCCCTCTACCCCAGTCCTCTACCCCAGTCCTCTACCCCAGGCATCTTTAGTCCAGTCCTCTACCCCAGTCCTCTACCCCAGTCATCTTTAGCCCAGTCCTCTACCCCAGTCCTCTACCCCAGTCCTCTACCCCAGGCATCTTTAGCCCAGTCCTCTACCCAAGTCCTCTACCCCAGTCATCTTTAGCCCAGTCCTCTACCCCAGTCCTCTACCACAGTCCTCTACCCCAGTCATCTTTAGCCCAGTCCTCTACCCCAGTAATCTTTAGCCCAGTCCTCTACCCCAGTCCTCTACCCTAGTCCTCTTTAGCCCAGTCCTTTACCCCAGTCCTCTACTCCAGTCATCTTTAGCCCAGTCCTCTACCCCAGTCATCTACCCCAGTCATCTTTAGCCCAGTCCTCTACCCCAGTCCTCTACCCCAGGCATCGTTACCTCAGTCCTCTACCCCATTCCATTTCACCCAAGTCCTCTACCCAGGTCCTAATTACCCCAGTCATCTTTACCCCAGTCTACTAACCCAGTCCTATTTACCCCAGTCTACTACCCCAATCCTCTTCACCCCAGTCTACTACCTCAGTCCTATTTACCCGTCTACTACCCCAGTCCTATTTACCCCAGTCTACTACCCCAGTCCTCTTTAGCCCAGTCTACAACCCCAGTCACCTAACTCAGTCCTATTTACCCCAGTCTACTACCCCAGTCCTCTTCACCCCAGTCTACTAACCAAGTCCCCTTTACCCCAGTCTACTACCACAGTCCTCTTCACCCCAGTCTACTACCCCAGTCACCTACCCCAGTCTACTACCTCAGTCCTATTTAGCCCAGTCTACTACCCCAGTCCTCTTCACCCCAGTCTACTAACCAAGTCCTCTTTACCCCAGTCTACTACCCCAGTTCTCTTTACCCCAGTCTACTACCCCGGTCCACTTTACCCCAGTCCTCTTTACTCCAGTCTCCTACCCCAGTCCTTTTTACCCAAGTCTACTACCCCAGTATACTACCCCAGTCATTTTACCCCGGTCTACTACCCCAGTTCTCTTTACCCCAGTCTATTAACCCAGTCCTCTTTACCCCAGTCATTTTTACCACAGTCTACAACCCCAGTCACCTACCCCAGTCCTCTTTACTCCAGTCTCATACCCCAGTCCTTTTTACCCAAGTCTACTACCCCAGTCTAATACCCCAGTCATCTTTACCCCAGTCCTTTTTACCCCAGTCTACAACCCCAGACTCCTACCCCAGTCCTTTTTACCCCAGTCTACTACCCCAGTTCTCTTTACCCCAGTCTATTAACCCAATCCTCTTTACCCCAGTCTACTACCCCAGTCCTCTTTACCCCAGGCCTCTTTACCCCAGTCTATTACCCCAGTCCTCTTTACCCCAGACCTCTTTACCCCAGGCCTCTTTACCCCAGTCCTCTTTACCCCAGTCTACTACCCCAGTTCTCTTTACCCCAGTCTATTAACCCAATCCTCTTTACCCCAGTCCTCTTTACCCCAGTCTACTAACCCAGTCCTCTTTACCCCAGTCTACTACCCCAGTCCTCTTTACCCCAGTCTACTACCCCAGTCCTCTTTACCCCAGTCTACTAACCCAGTCCTAATTACCCCAGTCCTCTTTACCCCAGTCTACTAACCCAGTCCTCTTTACCCCAGTCCTCTTTACCCCAGTCCTCTTTACCCCAGTATACTATACCCAGTCCTCTTTACCCCAGTCTACTAACCCAGTCCTCTTTACCCCAGTCTACTAACCTAGTCCTATTTACCCCAGTCTACTAACCCAGTCCTCTGTTCCCCAGTCTACTACCCAAGTCCTCTTTACCCCAGTCCTCTTTACTCCAGGCTATTACCCCAGTACTCTTTACCCCAGTCTATTACCCCAGTCCTCTTTACTCCAGTCTCCTATCCTAGTCCTCTTTTCTTCAGTGCTCTCTCTCTCCTTGTCCCTGAACTCCAGCCTTATCCCCTGCCTCAGTCCTAAACCTCATCAGCCGTATCCCCTGTCCCAGTCCTAGACCTCACCAGCCTTATCCCCCTGCTCCAGTCCTAAAACTCACCAGCCTTATCCCCTGCTCCAGTCCTAGACCTCACCAGCCTTATCCCTTGCCCCAGTCCTATACCTCACCAGCCTTATCCCCTGCCCCAGTCCTAGACCTCACCAGCATTATCCCCTGCCCCAGTCCTAGACCTCACCAGCCTTATCCCCTGCCCCAGTCCTAAACCTCATCAGCCGTATCCCATGCCCCAGTCCTAGACCTCACCAGCCTTAGCCCCTGTCCCAGTCCTAGACCTCACCAGCCTTATCCCCTGCCACAGTCCTAGACCTCACCAGCCTTATCCCCCTGCTCCACTCCTAAACCTCACCAGCCGTATCCCCTGCTCCAGTCCTAGACCTCACCAGCCTTATCCCCTGCCCCAGTCCTAAACCTCACCAGCCTTATCCCCTTTCCCTGCCCCAGTCCTAAACCTCACCAGCCTTATCCCCTACCACAGTCCTAGACCTCACCAGCCTTATCCCCCTGCTCCAGTCCTAAAACTCACCAGCCTTATCCCCTGCTCCAGTCCTAGACCTCACCAGCCTTATCCCTTGCCCCAGTCCTATACCTCACCAGCCTTATCCCTTGCCCCAGTCCTAGACCTCACCAGCCTTATCCCCCTGCTCCAGTCCTAGACCTCACCAGCCTTATCCATTGCCCCAGTCCTATACCTCACCAGCCTTATCCCTTGCCCCAGTCCTAGACCTCACCAGCCTTATCCCCCTGCTCCAGTCCTAGACCTCACCAGCCTTATCCATTGCCCCAGTCCTAGACCTCACCAGCCTTATCCCCTGCTCCAGTCCTAGACCTCACCAGCCTTATCCCCTGCCCCAGTCCTAGACCTCACCAGGCTTATCCCCTGCCCCAGTCCTAGACCTCACCAGCCTTATCCCCTGCCCCAGTCCTAGACCTCACCAGCCTTATCTCCTGCCCCAGTCCTAGACCTCACCAGCCTTATCCCCTGCCCCAGTCCTAGACCTCACCAGCCTCATCCCCTGCCCCAGTCCTAAACTTCACCAGCCTTATTCCCTTTCCCTGCCCCAGTCCTAAACCTCACCAGCCTTATCCCCTGCCACAGTCCTAGACCTCACCAGCCTTATCCCCCTGCTCCAGTCCTAAACCTCACCAGCCTTATCCCCTGCTCCAGTCCTAGACCTCACCAGCCTTATCCCTTGCCCCAGTCCTAGACCTCACCAGCCATATCCCTTGCCCCAGTCCTAGACCTCACCGGCCTTATCCCCCTGCTCCAGTCCTAAACCTCACCAGCCTTATCCCCCTGCTCCAGTCCTAGACCTCACCAGCCTTATCCCTTGCCCCAGTCCTAGACCTCACCAGCCTTATCCCCTGCCCCAGTCCTAGACCTCACCAGCCTTATCCCCTGCCCCAGTCCTAGACCTCACCAGCCTTATCCCCTGCCCCATTCCTAGACCTCACCAGCCTTATCCCCTGCCCCAGTCCTAGACCTCACCAGCATTATCCCCTGCCCCAGTCCTAGACCTCACCAGCCTTATCCCCTGCCCCAGTCCTAGACCTCACCAGCCTTATCCCCTGCCCCAGTCCTAGACCTCACCAGCCTTATCCCCTGCCCCAGTCCTAAACCTCACCATCCTTATCTCCTGCCCCAGTCCTAGACCTCACCAGCCTTATCCCTGCCCCAGTCCTAGACCTCACCAGCCTTATCCCCTGCCCCAGTCCTAGACCTCACCAGCCTCATCCCCTGCCCCAGTCCTAAACTTCACCAGCCTTATTCCTTTCCCTGCCCCAGTCCTAAACCTCACCAGCCTTATCCCCTGCCACAGTCCTAGACCTCACCAGCCTTATCCCCTGCTCCAGTCCTAAACCTCACCAGCCTTATCCCCCTGCTCCAGTCCTAGACCTCACCAGCCTTATCCCTTGCCCCAGTCCTAGACCTCACCAGCCATATCCCTTGCCCCAGTCCTAGACCTCACCGGCCTTATCCCCCTGCTCCAGTCCTAAACCTCACCAGCCTTATCCCCCTGCTCCAGTCCTAGACCTCACCAGCCTTATCCCTTGCCCCAGTCCTAGACCTCACCAGCCTTATCCCCTGCTCCAGTCCTAGACCTCACAAGCCTTATCCCTTGCCCCAGTCCTAGACCTCACCAGCCTTATCCCCTGCTCCAGTCCTAGACCTCACCAGCCTTATCCCCTGCCCCAGTCCTAGACCTCACCAGCCTTATCCCCTGCCCCAGTCCTAGACCTCACCAGCCTTATCCCTGCCCCAGTCCTAGACCTCACCAGCCTTATCCCCTGCCCCATTCCTAGACCTCACCAGCCTTATCCCCTGCCCCAGTCCTAGACCTCACCAGCATTATCCCCTGCCCCAGTCCTAGACCTCACCAGCCTTATCCCCTGCCCCAGTCCTAGACCTCACCAGCCGTATCCCCTGCCCCAGTCCTAGACCTCACCAGCCTTATCCCCTGCCCCAGTCCTAAACCTCACCATCCTCCAGCCAATAGAAGGAGATGAAGTGCTCTCCTTCTTTCTATCTAGATCATTCCTTCCTTCCATCTCCTTTACTGTCTCCTTTCTCCTTCTCTCACTCTCCTCCCTTCCATTTCTCCTCCCCTCCCCTCCACTCCCCTCCCTCTCCCCTTCTCTCTCTCCCCCTTTCTCATTCTCTTGTTCTCCCTCCCTCCCTCCTTCTCCCCCTCTCCTCCCTCTCTCTCCCTCCTTCTCTCTCTCTCTCCCTCCTCCCTCTCATTCTCTCTCTCCTTCTCTCTCTCCTCCCCTCCCTCTCTTTTTCTCTCTCTCCTCCCCTCCCTCTCTCCTTCTCTATATCAGTCTGTCTCCTTTGCTCTTGTCTTTGAATCACTTAATCATAAACCTGCTGTGTGTGTGTGTGTGTGTGTGTGTGTGTCTCAGGGCTTTTAGCCTAATGAAAGGCTGTGGCAGGGCCATAGGAGGACGGTGATTTGGTTAAGAGTCAGGAGGTGCTGTGCTGCTGAATCAGAGAGAGAAGCAGAGAGAGAGAGATGGAGAGATTGAGAGAGAGAAAGCGAGACATGGATAGGACAATGGAAGGGTAGAGATCAGGAAAGACAGGGAGAGTTAAGGAACGCGAGAGAGGGTTATGTGGTGTTCAAATCAGTTTATTGTCTTGTTTCCCCCTGCCCTCCTCCTCTCCTCTGTCAAATCCAATCAAATGTATTGTTCACATACACATGGTTAGCAGATGTAACTGCGAGTATAGTGAAATGCTTGTGATTCTAGTTCCGAAAGTGCAGTAAAATCTAACAGGTAATCTAACAAGTCCCCAAAAACTACCTAATACACACAAATCTAAAGGGGTGAATGAGAATATGTACATATACATGTATGGATGAGCGATGGCGATCGGCATAGGCAAGGTGGAATAGATGGTGTAAAATACAGTATATACAGTTGAAGTCGGAAGTTTAAGTTTTTCAACCACTCCACAAATTTCTTGTTAACAAACTATAGTTTTGGCAAGTCAGTTAGGACATCTACTTCGTGCATGACACAAGTCATTTTTCCAACAATTGTTTACAGACGGATTATTTAATTTATAATTCACTGTATCACAATTCCAGTGGGTCAGAAGTTTCCATACAATAAATTGACTGTGCCCTTAAACACCTTGGAAAATTCCAGAAAATTATTTCATGGCTTTAGAAGCTTCTGATAGGCTAATTGACATCATTTGAGTCAATTGGAGGTGTACCTGTGGATGTATTTCAAGGCCTACCTTCAAACTCAGTGCCTCTTTCCTTGACATCATGGGAAAATCAAGTATCGCTGGAAGCAGCTAAAGCTGAGAGGCGATGCTATGAAGGAACACGGCTGGCAAGGAAGCCCGAGAGGCAGCCCCAAAACATTTTTTGGGATGGGGCACACAGGGAGTGTGGCAGAGTCAGGTTGGAGACCTGAGCCAACTCCCCATGCTTACCGTGGCAGGCGTCGTACTGGTCAGGTACCGTGTTATGCGGTGGCGCGCACGGTGTCTCCAGTACGCGTTCTTAGCCCGGTGCACTACATCCCAGCTCCCCGCATCTGCCGGGCTAGGGTGAGCATCCAGCCAGAACGGAGTGTGCCAGCCCTGCTCTCCGGACCTCCAGGACGTCTCTACGGCCCAGGATATCCTCCGCCAGCTCTGCGCACTCTGTCTCTGGTGCGTCTGCACAGCCCAGTGCGTCCTGTGCCTGCGCCCTGCATGTGCTGGGCTAAAGTCACCATCCAGCCAGGACGGGTTGTGCAGGCTCTTAGCTCGAGACCTCCAGTGTGCCTCCTCGGCCCAGTGTATCCGGTGCCTCGGCCAAGGACAAGGCCTCCTGTATGTCTCCCCAGCCTGGTGAGTCCTGTGCCTGCTCCCAGAGCCAGGCCTCCTGAGTGTCTCTCCACTCCAGTGATGATCCATGGCACGAAGCCCTCCAGTGATGATCCATGGCACGAAGCCTCCAGTGATGATCCATGGCACGAAGCCTCCAGTGATGATCCATGGCACGAAGCCCTCCAGTCCGGAGCCTCCAGCGACGCTCTCCAGTCCAGCGGAGCCTCCAGCGAGCCCTCCAGTCCGGAGCCTCCAGCGACGGCCTCCAGTCCAGGAGCCTCCCCCCAGAGACGAGGGTGCCTCCAGTCCGCAGGGTGCCCACAGCCGGCCTCCAGTCCGGGGCCCGAGGGTCCCCAGTCCGGGGTCCAAGGGGGCGGTGGCGGGGTGCCCACACCAGAGGGGGTCCTGGGCACTCAAAGAGAGTGCCCAGTCCGGGGCCCGCAGCAACGAGGGTGCTCAGTCCGGGGCCCACAACGAGGGTCCCCAGTCCGGGGTCCACAGGGGGCGGTGGCGGGGTTCCCCACACCAGAGGCGTCACCAAAGCGGGGTGAGCCAGTGCTGGAGCGGGGTCTGCACCCTGCACCTGAGGGCTACAAACCTGACTCAGTTACACCAGCTCTGTCAGGAGGAATGGGCCAAAATTCAACCAACTTATTGTGGGAAGCTTGTGGAAGGCTACCCGAAACGTTTGACCCAAGCTAAACAATGTAAAGGCAATGCTACAAAATACTAATTGAGTGTATGTAAACTTCTGACCCACTGGGAATGTGATGATATAAATAAAAGCTGAAGTAAATCATTCTCTCTACTATTATTATGATATTTCACATTCTTAAAAGAAAGTTGTGATCCTAACTGACCTAAGACAGGGAATTTTTAGTAGGATTAAATGTCAGGAATGGTGAAAACCTGAGTTTAAATGTATTTGGCTAAGGTGTATGTAAACCTCTGACTTCAACTGTACATATGATATGAGTAATGTAAGATATGTAAACATGATTAAAGTGCCATTATTTATTGTTTGAAGTGACTAGTGATCCATTTATTAATGTGGCCAGTGATTGGGTCTCAATGTAGGCAGCAGCCTCTCATTGCTGTTTAGCAGTCTGATGGCCTTGAGATAGAAGCTGTTTTTCAGTCTCTCGGTCCCAGCTTTGATGCACCTGTACTGACCTTGCATTCTGGATGATAGTGGTGTGAACAGGCAGTGGCTCGGGTGATTGTTGTCCTTGATAATCTTTTTGGCCTTCCTGTGACATCAAATGCTGTAGGCGTCCTGGAGGGCAGGTAGTTTGCCCCCATTGATGCGTTGTGCAGACCGCACCACCCTCGGGAGAGCCTTGCGGTTGAATTGCGGTGCAGTTGCCGTACCAGGCGGTGATGCAGCCCGACAGGATGCTCTCGATTGTGCATCTGTAAAAGTTTATCAGGGTTTTAAGTGACAAGACAAATTTCTTCAGCCTCCTGAGGTTGAAGAAGCGCTGTTGCGCCTTCTTGACCACACTGTCTGTGTGCGTGGACCATTTCAGTTTGTCTGTGACGTGTACGCAAAGGAACTTAAAACTTTCCACCTTCTCCACTGCTGTCCCTTCGATGTGGATAGGGGGGTGCTCCCTCTGTTGTTTCCTGAAGTCCACGATGATCTCCTTTGTTTTGTTGACGTTGAGTGAGAGGTTGTTTCCTGACAACACACTCCGAGTGCCCTCACCTCCTCCCTGTAGGCTGTCTCGTCGGTGTTGGGGCGGCAGGGTAGCCTAGTGGTTAGAGCGTTGGACTAGTAACCGAAAGGTTGTAAGTTCATATCCCTGAGCTGACAAGGTACAAATCTGTTGTTCTGCCCCTGAACAGGCAGTTAAGGCAGTCAATAAGAATTTGTTCTTATTAACTGACTTGCCTAGTTAAATAAAGGTAAAATAATATATATATATTTCTTAATCAAGCCCACTACTGTTGTGTCGTCTGAAAACTCGATGATTGAGTTGGAGGCGCGCATGGCCAGTCGTGGGTGAACAGGGAGTACAGGAGGGGGCTGAGCATGGTCAGGGACATGGAGATGTTGTTTCCTGCCTTCACCACCTATGGGCGGCCCTTCAGAAAGTCTTCTAGACTGTCTTCCACAGGGCGGGGTTGAGACCCAGGGCCTCCAGCTTGATGATGAGCTTGGAGGGTACTATGGTGTTGAATGCTGAGCTGTAGTAAATGAACAGCATTCTTACATAGGTATTCCTCTTGTCCAGATGGTATAGGGCAGTGTGCAGTGTGATGGCAATTGCATCGTCTGTGAACCTGTTGGTATGCAAACTGATATGCAAACTGAAGTGGGTCTAGGGTGGCCGGTAAGGTGAAGGTGATCTGATCCTTCAGACTAGTCTCTCAAAGTACTTCATGTTGACAGAAGTGAGTTCTACAGGGCAGTAGTCATTTAGTTCAGTTATCTTTGCCTTCTTGGGTACAGGAACAATGGTGGCCACCTTGAAGCATGTGGGAACAGCAGACTGGGATAGGGAGCGATTGAATATGTCCGTAAACACACCAGTCAGTTGGTCTGCGCATGCTCTGAGGCTAGGGATGCTGTCTGGGCTAGCAGCCTTGCGAGGGTTAACATGTTTAAATGTTTTACTCACGTCGGCCTTGGAGAGGGAGGGGGGAGGGGCGCAGTCCTTGTTAGTTGGCCGCGACAGTGGCACTGTATTATCCTCAAAGCGGGCAACGAAGGTGTTTAGTTTGTCTGGAAGCATGACGTCGGTATCCGTGACGTAGCTGGTTTTCTTTTTGTAGTCCTGTAGACCCTACCACATACGTCTCATGTCTGAGCCGTTGAATTGTGACTCCAATTTTTCCCTGTACTGGCATTTTGCATGTTTGATTGCCTTGCACAGGGAATAACTACACTGTTTATATTCAGCCATTTTCCCAGAACTTTTTCCATGGTTAAATGTGGTGGTTTGCACTTTCAGTTTTGCCTGAATACTGCCATCCATCTACGATTTCTGGTTAGGGTGGGCTTTAATAGTCACAGTGGGTACAACATCTCCAATGCACTTCCTTATAAACTCACTTACCGAGTCAGTGTACAGATCGATGTTGTTCTCTGGCTGACCAGAACATATCCCAGTCCGTGTGATCAAAACAACCAAGATTGAATTTGCGAAGGGAGGGTGGGGGGAGGGCTTTGGGGGAATGTACAGTGACAGCTGTGCAACGAATTTAGGTAACTGATGAGAATTCTCTTGGGAGTCCAGTAATATGGGGGGGGAATGTACACAGCGGCATTTGATTGTATTTGATTGTAAGGAATTCTAGGTCAGGTGAGCAGAAGGACATGAGTTCCTGTATGTTGTCATGATTATACCATGAGTCGTTAATCATGAAGCATACACCCCAATTACAATCTCTGATGCCTCCTATCTCCTCTGTCCACCCCTCTCCTTTCCTCTGTCCACTCCTGTCCACTCCTCTGTCCACCCCTACCCTCTCCTCTGTCCACCCCTCTCCTCTCCTCAGTCCACCCCTCTCCTCTGTCCACTCCTGTCCTCTCCTCTGTCCACCCCCCTCCTCTCCTCTGTCCACACCTCTCATCAGTCCACCCCTCTCCTCCCCTCTGTCCTCTCTTCTCTTTTGTCCACTCTTCTCCTCTTCTTTGTCCACTCTTCTCCTAAACCCTCTATCCACCCTTCTCCTCTGTCCTCTCTTCTCCTAAACCCTCTGTCCACCCCTCTCCTCTGTCCTCTCTTCTCCTAAACCCTCTTTCCACCCCTCTCCTCTCCTCTTTGCACTCCTGTCCTCTCCTCTGTCCACCCCTCTCCCCTGACAAGCCCCACTCTTTCACTCCTCTCCTCTGTCCACTATATCTTCTCCTCTCCACTCCTCTGCTCCCCCTCTCCTCTCATCCTTTTCCCAGTAGAGAAGTTTAAGCTTCAGGTCAACACACGTCCTCCACTGTACAGTCAGGATGTAGAGAATGATGACCACACACAGAGACAGACACCAGACCATACAGATACCAGACCAGACCAGACAGACAGACAGACAGACAGACAGACAGACAGACAGACAGACAGACAGACAGACAGACAGACAGACAGACAGACAGACAGACAGACAGACCAAACAGACAGACAGACAGACAGACAGACAGACAGACAGACAGACAGACAGACAGACAGACAGACAGACAGACCAGACCAGACCAGACCAGACCAGACCAGACCAGACCAGACCAGACCAGACCAGACCAGACAGACAGACCAGACCAGACCAGACAGACAGACAGACAGACAGACAGACAGACAGACAGACAGACAGACAGACAGACAGACAGACAGACAGACAGACAGACCAAACAGACCAAACAGACCAAACAGACCAAACAGACCAGACAGGCAGACAGACCAAACAGACAGGCAGACAGACCAAACAGACACCAGACCAAACAGACACCAGACTAGACAGACACCAGACCAGACACAGACAGACAGACAGACAGACAGACAGACAGACAGACAGACAGACAGACCAGACCAGACCAGACCAGACAGACAGACAGACAGACAGACAGACAGACAGACAGACAGACAGACAGACAGACAGACAGACAGACAGACAGACAGACAGACAGACAGACAGACAGACCAGACCAGACCAGACAGACAGACAGACAGACAGACAGACAGACAGACAGACATCAGACAGACAGACAGACAGACAGACCAGACCAGACCAGACCAGACCAGACCAGACCAGACCAGACCAGACCAGACCAGACCAGACCAGACCAGACCAGACAGACAGACAGACAGACAGACAGACAGACAGACAGACATCAGACAGACAGACAGACAGACAGACAGACAGACAGACAGACAGACAGACAGACAGACAGACAGACAGACAGACAGACAGACAGACAGACAGACAGACAGACCAGACCAGACCAGACCAGACCAGACCAGACCAGACAGTCACCAGACAGACAGACACCAGACAGACAGACACAGATGATACATAACAGAGACATCTCTTCTCCCTGTGACTTTGGTACATTTGCTCGTCCTTCTTTCTTTCAGTTGATGTTTAGTCTTTCACCGCTACAGATCTATATGCTTGTTTGACTTTAGCTTGACCCCCAGCTGAGACAGTCTGTCAGACATACACACCCTCCCAGCTCTGCCATAAAAGCCCCTTCATCATTCATTTCTCAAGTTGCGTCATCCCCTGCCACCCCTGCTTTTAGTTCTAGTGAAGACACACACACGCACACACACACACACACACACACACACACACACACACACAGAGAGACCCGGGTGATGTCATCTGATACCATGAGAGAATGTGACCCACTGACCCTGATGTGCACTAGCCCTCCCCTTCTCCCCCTCTCTCTATCCACATCTATCTTTCATACTCCCCCCTCTCTCTATCTCACTGTCTCTCTCTTTCTTCCCCCTCCTCTCTCTCTTCCTCTTCCCCTCTCTCTATCTTTCCGTTGTGACTGAACCAAGTCTTTTGTCTTAGCCCTGCTCTCAGACAGCCATTCCTCAGACTAACTGGTTCTCAATCACAGCATCTGTCTGGAGCCTGGACTTCATCCAGAACTCAGAACTCCTGATGCACACACACTAACCACCACCACCATTCACTCTAACCACCACCACCATACACACTAACCACCACCACCATACACACTAACCACCACCACCATACACTCTAACCACCACCACCATACACACTAACCACCACCACCATACACTCTAACCACCACCACCATACACTCTACCACCACCACCACCATACACTCTAACCACCACCACCACCATACACTCTAACCACCACCACCACCATACACTCTAACCACCACCACCACCCACCACCATACACTCTAACCACCACCACCATACACTCTAACCACCACCACCACCATACACACTAACCACCACCACCACCATACACACTAACCACCACCACCACCATACACTCTAACCACCACCACCACCACCATACACTCTAACCACCACCACCACCATACACACTAACCACCACCACCACCATACACACTAACCACCACCACCACCATACACACTAACCACCACCACCACCATACACTCTAACCACCACCACCACCATACACTCTAACCACCATCACCATACACTCTAACCACCACCCATACACTCTAACCACCACCACCACCATACACACTACCACCACCACCACCATACACTCTAACCACCACCACCACCATACACTCTAACCACCACCACCACCATACACTCTAACCACCACCACCACCATACACTCTAACCACCACCACCACCATACCACACCATAACCACCACCACCATACACTCTAACCACCATCACCACCATACACACCTAACCACCACCACCACCATACACACTAACCACCACCACCATACACTCTAACCACCACCATACACTCTACCACCACCACCATACACTCTAACCACCACCACCACCATACACACTAACCACCACCACCTTACACTCTAACCACCACCACCACCATACACTCTACCACCACCACCACCACCTTACACTCTAACCACCACCACCACCATACACTCTAACCACCACCACCACCATACACTCTAACCACCACCCACACACACTAACCACCACCACCATACACTCTAACCACCACCACCACCATACACACTAACCACCACCACCACCATACACACTACCACCACCACCACCACCACCACCACCACACTCTAACCACCACCACCATACACTCTAACCACCACCACCACCATACACACTAACCACCACCACCACCATAACCACCACCACACACTAACCACCACCACCACCATACACTCTAACCACCACCACCACCATACACTCTAACCACCACCACCACCATACACTCTACACTCTAACCACCACCACCACCATAACCACCACCACACCTCTAACCACCACCACCACCATACACACTAACCACCACCACCATACACTCTAACCACCATCACCACCACCACCATACACACTAACCACCACCACCACCATAACCACCACCACCACTAACCACCACCACCATACACTCTAACCACCATCACCACCATACACTCTAACCACCACCACCACCATACACACTAACCACCACCACCACCATACACACTAACCACCACCACCATACACTCTAACCACCACCACCACCATACACTCTAACCACCACCATCACCATACCACCACCACCACCTACACTCTAACCACCACCACCACCATACACTCTAACCACCACCACCACCACCACACTCTAACCACCACCACCATACACTCTAACCACCACCATACACTCTAACCACCACCACCACCACCACCACATACACTCTAACCACCACCACCACCATACATACTAACCACCACCACCATACACTCTAACCACCACCACCACCATACACTCTAACCACCTCTAACCACCACCACCACTCTAACCACCACCACCATACACTCTAACCACCACCACCACCATACACTCTAACCACCACCACCACCATACACTCTAACCACCACCACCACCATACACTCTAACCACCACCACCACCATACACTCTAACCACCACCACCATACACTCTAACCACCACCACCACCACTCTAACCACCACCACCACCACACCACCACCACCACCACCACCACCATACACACTACCACCACCACCACCACCATACACTCTAACCACCACCACCACCACCACCACCACCATCTAACCACCACCACCACCATACACACTAACCACCACCACCACCATAACCACACCACCACACACTAACCACCAACCACCACCACCACCATACACTCTAACCACCACCATCACCATACACACTAACCACCACCACCACCATAACCACCACACACTAACCACCACCACCACCATACACTCTAACCACCACCACCACCATACACTCTAACCACCACCACCACCATACACTCTAACCACCACCACCACCATACACACTAACCACCACCACCATACACTAACCACTAACCACCACCACCACCATACACTCTAACCACCACCACCATACACTCTAACCACCACCACCATACACTCTAACCACCACCATACACTCTAACCACCACCACCACCATACACACTAACCACCACCACCTTACACTCTAACCACCACCACCACCATACACTCTAACCACCACCACCACCTAACCACCACACTCTAACCACCACCACCACCATACACTCTAACCACCACCACCACCATACACTCTAACCACCACCACCACACACTAACCACCACCACCATACACTCTAACCACCACCACCACCATCCGACCAGAGAGAAAGAAACCACCAGACCAGATAGACATTAGAGGCACCACTTACACCTAACCACCACCACCATACACACTAACCACCACCACCACCACCACCACCATACACACTAACCACCACCACCACCATACACTCTAACCACCACCACCATACACTCTAACCACCACCACCACCATACACACTAACCACCACCACCACCATACACACTAACCACCACCACCACCATACCACCACCACCACCATACACACTAACCACCACCACCACCATACACTCTAACCACCACCACCACCATACACTCTAACCACCACCACCACCACTCTAACCACCACCACACCTCTAACCACCACCACCACCATACACTCTAACCACCACCACCACCATACACACTAACCACCACCACCATACACTCTAACCACCAACCACCATCACCACCACCACCATACACACTAACCACCACCACCACCATACACACTAACCACCACCACCATACACTCTAACCACCATCACCACCATACACTCTAACCACCACCACCACCATAACCACCACCACACTAACCACCACCACCACCATACACACTAACCACCACCACCATACACTCTAACCACCATCACCACCATACACTCTACCACCACCACCATCACCATACACTCTAACCACCACCACCATACACTCTAACCACCACCACCACCATACACTCTACCACCACCACCACCATACACTAACCTAACCACCACCACCACACTCTAACCACCACCACCACCATACACTCTAACCACCACCACCACCACCACCACCACCATACTACACCACCACCACCATACACTCTAACCACCACCACCACCATACACTCTAACCACCACCACCACCATACACTCTAACCACCACCACCATACACTCTAACCACCACCACCACCATACACTAACCACCACCACCCACCTAACCACCACCACCACCATACACTCTAACCACCACCACCACCATACACTCTAACCACCACCACCACCATACACTCTAACCACCACCACCATACACTCTAACCACCACCACCACCATACACACTAACCACCACCACCACCACCACCACACTCTAACCACCACCACCACCATACACTCTAACCACCACCACCACACTCTAACCACCACCACCATACACTCTAACCACCACCACCACCATACACACCAACCACCACCACCACCATACACTCTAACCACCACCACCACCATACACTCTAACCACCACCACCACCATACACACTAACCACCACCACCATTCACTATAACCACCACCATCATAAACTCTAACCACCACCACCATTCACCTAACCACCACCACCATTCACTATAACCACCACCACCATTCACTCTAACCACCACCACCACCATCTACTCTAACCACCACCACCACCACACACTCTAACCACCACCATACACCTAGTTGTTCTCAAACTGTGGGGAGCGCCTGAGGGGTCGGCAGGGGTGGGGTGGCGGGGTGTTAATGTAGTGTCAGGATTCAGACCCATCACTATGTCAGGCTCTAATCTCCCCTAGGACCATCACTCTGTCAGGCTGTAATCTCCACTAGAACCATCACTGTGTCAGGCTGTAATCTCCCCTAGGACCATCACTGTGTCAGGCTGTAATCTCCCCTAGGACCATCACTGTGTCAGGCTCTAATCTCCCCTAGGACCATCACTGTGTCAGGCTCTAACCTCCCCTAGGACCATCACTGTGTCAGGCTCTAACCTCCCCTAGGACCATCACTGTATCAGGCTCTAACCTCCCCTAGGACCATCACTGTGTCAGGTCTAATCTCCCCTAGGACCATCACTGTGTCAGGCTCTAACCTCCCTAGGACCATCACTGTGTCAGGCTCTAACCTCCCTAGGACCATCACTGTATCAGGCTGTAATCTCCCTAGGACCATCACTGTGTCAGGCTCTAATCTCCCCTAGGACCATCACTGTGTCAGGCTCTAATCTCCCTAGGACCATCACTGTGTCAGGCTCTAACCTCCCTAGGACCATCACTGTGTCAGGCTCTAACCTCCCTAGGACCATCACTGTGTCAGGCTGTAATCTCCCCTAGGACCATCACTGTGTCAGGCTGTAATCTCCCCTAGGACCATCACTATGTCAGGCTCTAATCTCCCCTAGGACCATCACTCTGTCAGGCTGTAACCTCCCCTAGGACCATCACTGTGTCAGGCTGTAATCTCCCCTAGGACCATCACTGTGTCAGGCTGTAATCTCCCCTAGGACCATCACTGTGTCAGGCTCTAATCTCCCCTAGGACCATCACTGTGTCAGGCTCTAACCTCCCCTAGGACCATCACTGTGTCAGGCTCTAACCTCCCCTAGGACCATCACTGTGTCAGGCTCTAACCTCCCCTAGGACCATCACTGTGTCAGGCTGTAATCTCCCCTAGGACCATCACTGTGTCAGGCTCTAACCTCCCCTAGGACCATCACTGTGTCAGGCTGTAACCTCCCTAGGACCATCACTGTGTCAGGCTGTAACCTCCCCTAGGACCATCACTGTGTCAGGCTCTAACCTCCCCTAGGACCATCACTGTGTCAGGCTGTAATCTCCCCTAGGACCATCACTGTGTCAGGCTCTAACCTCCCCTAGGACCATCACTGTGTCAGGCTGTAACCTCCCCTAGGACCATCACTGTGTCAGGCTCTAACCTCCCTAGGACCATCACTGTGTCAGGCTGTAACCTCCCCTAGGACCATCACTGTGTCAGGCTCTAACCTCCCCTAGGACCATCACTGTGTCAGGCTCTAACCTCCCCTAGGACCATCACTGTGTCAGGCTCTAACCTCCCCTAGGACCATCACTGTGTCAGGCTGTAACCTCCCTAGGACCATCACTGTGTCAGGCTCTAACCTCCCCTAGGACCATCACTGTGTCAGGCTGTAATCTCCCCTAGGACCATCACTGTATCAGGCTGTAACCTCCCTAGGACCATCACTGTATCAGGCTGTAACCTCCCTAGGACCATCACTGTGTCAGGCTCTAACCTCCCCTAGGACCATCACTGTGTCAGGCTGTAACCTCCCTAGGACCATCACTGTGTCAGGCTCTAACCTCCCCTAGGACCATCACTGTGTCAGGCTCTAACCTCCCCTAGGACCATCACTGTGTCAGGCTCTAACCTCCCCTAGGACCATCACTGTGTCAGGCTGTAACCTCCCCTAGGACCATCACTGTGTCAGGCTCTAACCTCCCCTAGGACCATCACTGTGTCAGGCTCTAACCTCCCCTAGGACCATCACTGTATCAGGCTCTAACCTCCCTAGGACCATCACTGTATCAGGCTGTAACCTCCCTAGGACCATCACTGTGTCAGGCTCTAACCTCCCCTAGGACCATCACTGTGTCAGGCTGTAACCTCCCCTAGGACCATCACTGTGTCAGGCTGTAACCTCCCCTAGGACCATCACTGTATCAGGCTCTAATCTCCCATCAGGGCTGTCAACTCAGCACTACTCTGCACAATGACAGTTTACTGGGATTAGGATCAAACAGAGAAAGAGAGAGGGAGAGGAGAGAGAATTTGAGATAGAGGAGAAAGACAGAGAGAGGCAAATGAGAAAGAGAGAGGGAGAGGAGAGAGAATTTGAGATAGAGGAGAAAGACAGAGAGAGGCAAACGAGAAAGAGAGAGGGAGAGGAGAGAGAATTTGAGATAGAGGAGAAAGACAGAGAGAGGCAAACGAGAAAGAGAGAGGGAGAGGGAGAGAATTTGAGATAGAGGAGAAAGACAGAGTGAGGCAAACGAGAAAGACAAAAGGAGGGAGAGAGAGGGAGAGAATTTGAGATAAAGGGGAAAGACAGAGAGAGGCAACCGAGAGAGGGAGAGAGAGAGAAAAAAACAGCTCTCAAAGCAGAGGTGAGAGGAGGAGGAGAGGGGTAAGATGAAAGGAGAAATAAGGAGGAAAGAGTGAGAAAGGTTGCAGACTCTTAATGAATCTCAAACATCACAGTACCGTAGCCCAGCGCAGGGTGATGTCATCCGGAAACAGTGTCACCTAATGATTATTAATGTATCACCTGTGCTGTTGGGGGCTGTGTGTGGCTGGGGCTGGAGGGGTGGGGGGGTTGTGGCTTAATATAGCCTTCAGAATGGTAGTCTGTTGGTGATGGAACAGGCCTTGTCTCCCCCTCCCTTTAGGATGAGTGGACTAATAGGCAGCCATTGTTTCAATGAGCTACTGTGCCCCAGGCTTCTGGTGGAGGGAGACAACCAATGCCCACTCATCCTCTTCCCCCCCTCTTCCTCCTTTTTTTGTATTTTAGTGCACTTCCCCTCTAAGAAGTTGAATGGTGAATGGGATTTAGTTGACCTTTTCATTTCTGTGGTTTTCGGCACATTTTGATGTTGATAGATGTGATTATGTAGATGTGATTATGTAGATGTGATTATGTAGATGTGATTATGTAGATGTGATTATGTAGATGTGATTATGTAGATGTGATTATGTAGATGTGATTATGTAGATGTGATTATGTAGATGTGATTATGTAGATGTGATTATGTAGATGTGATTAGAATGATGATCGTTGCCGATGGCGCTGTGTTTGAAACTGAAACTAGTCCTCGGGGAAACTACCATCTGACCAAGATGGAGGGATAGAAAAGATGAATGGATGAATGGATAGAGAGAGAGAGATGGATGGATAGAGAGTTTAATGAATGGAGATGATAGACGATCTTGAGTTTAGTCATATGAAAATGTATATACTCAAAGTCGCTCTGGATATGAGCGTCTGCTAAAGGACTAAATTGTATTCGTGTGAGTCCTCAGCCAAACCCAGTGTCCAATCCAAACCAAATATCAGTATTCTGATGAAGAATGATGTCTCCCAATTGTGTCTGTGTGTGTGTTCACCGTGGTCCAGCTGCATTTCTTAGAGAGAGAGAGAGAGACATATAACAGCTGGTAGGTTGACTGAGTATTTGAATGAAAACAGGAAGAGTGGATTGAGACAGACTTGGACCCATTCTGAGAAACATTACAAACATCTGTCGAAGACCCCCTGAATGTTTGTTGGTATGTCTATAGAGCATCTGTGTGTTTGTTGGTATGTCTATAGAGCATCTGTGTGTTTGTTGGTATGTTTATAGAGCATCTGTGTGTTTGTTGGTATGTTTATAGAGCATCTGTGTCTTTGTTGATATGTTTATAGAGCATCTGTGTCTTTGTTGGTATGTTTATAGAGCATCTGTGTGTTTGTTGGTATGTTTATAGAGCATCTGTGTCTTTGTTGATATGTTTATAGAGCATCTGTGTCTTTGTTGATATGTTTATAGAGCATCTGTGTCTTTGTTGGTATGTTTATAGAGCATCTGTGTGTTTGTTGGTATGTCTATAGAGCATCTGTGTCTTTGTTGATATGTTTATAGAGCATCTGTGTCTTTGTTGGTATGTTTATAGAGCATCTGTGTGTTTGTTGGTATGTCCATAGAGCATCTGTGTTTGTTGGTATGTTTATAGAGCATCTGTGTGTGTTTGACAAGGCTGTAATTTACTCATAACTCTCTGAGTTTACCCAGGGTGACACTCCCAAGTCAGCATGAATCCATCCTCTTGCTCATTTGTGCACCGGGGCCTCCCACTCCTCTTTCTATTCTGGTTAGAGACAGTTTGCGTGAACTGAGTAATACACAGCGTTGTACGAGATCTTCAGTTTCTTGGCAATTTCTCGCATGGAATAGCCTTCATTTCTGAGAGCAAGAATAGACTGACGAGTTTCAGAAGAAATGTTTTCGTTTCTGGCCATTTTGAGCCTATAATTAAACCCACAAATGCTGATGCTCCAGATACTCAACTAGTCTAAAGAAGGAGGGTTTTATTGCTTTTCAATCAGCACAACAGTTTTCAGCTGTGCTAACATAATTGCAAAAGGGTTTTCTAATGATCAATTAGTCTTTTAAAATGATAAACTTGGATTAGCTAACACAACATGCCATTGGAACACAGGAGTGATGGTTGCTG
This sequence comes from Oncorhynchus tshawytscha, assembly GCF_018296145.1. NCBI lineage: Eukaryota > Metazoa > Chordata > Actinopteri > Salmoniformes > Salmonidae > Oncorhynchus > Oncorhynchus tshawytscha. The sequence continues at coordinate 31,988,725 of NC_056449.1, forward strand.
ATAATGAGCCTCTGTACGCCTATGTAGATATTCCATAAAACATTAACCGTTTCCAGTTACAATAGTCATTTACAACATTAATCATGTCTACACTGTATTTCTGATCAATTTGATGTTATTTTAATGGTCAAAAAAATATGCTTTTCTTTCAAAAACAAGGACATTTCTAAGTGACCCCAAACTTTTGAATGGTAGTGTACATAGATATTCTAATTGTATCGCTGTATCTCTCGGTATCTCTCTGTATCTCTGTATCTCTGTATCTCTCTTTGTATCTCTCTGTCTCTCTCTCTGTCTCTCTCTCTTTGTCTCTTTCTTTCTCTCTCTCTCTCTCTCTCTCTCTCTCTCTGTCTCTCTCTGTCTCTCTCTTTATCTGTATCTCTGTCTCTCTCTGTCTCTTTCTGTCTATCTCTGTATCTGTATCTCTGTCTATCTCTGTATCTGTATCTCTCTGTCTATCTCTGTATCTGTATCTCTCTGTCTATCTCTGTATCTGTATCTGTATCTATCTCTGTATCTGTATCTGTATCTCTCTGTCTATCTCTGTATCTGTATCTCTCTGTCTATCTCTGTATCTGTATCTCTGTCTATCTCTGTATCTGTATCTCTCTGTCTATCTCTGTATCTGAATCTCTCTGTCTATCTCTGTATCTGTATCTCTCTGTCTATCTCTGTATCTGTATCTGTATCTCTGTCTATCTCTGTATCTGAATCTCTCTGTCTATCTCTGTATCTGTATCTCTCTGTCTATCTCTGTATCTGTATCTGTATCTCTCTGTCTATCTCTGTATCTGAATCTCTCTGTCTATCTCTGTATCTGTATCTCTCTGTCTATCTCTGTATCTGTATCTCTCTGTCTATCTCTGTATCTGTATCTCAATTCAATTCAATTCAAGGGCTTTATTGGCATGGGAAACATGTGTTAACATTGCCAAAGCAAGTGAGGTAGACAACATACAAAGTGAATATATAAAGTGAAAAACAACAAAAATTAACAGTAAACATTACACATACAGAAGTTTCAAAACAGTAAAGACATTACAAATGTCATATTATATATATATACAGTGTTGTAGCAATGTACAAATGGTTAAAGGACACAAGATAAAATAAATAAGCATAAATATGGGTTGTATTTACAATGGTGTTTGTTCTTCACTGGTTGCCCTTTTCTCATGGCAACAGGTCACAAATCTTGCTGCTGTGATGGTACACTGTGGAATTTCACCCAGTAGATATGGGAGTTTTTCAAAATTGGATTTGTTTTCGAATTCTTTGTGGATCTGTGTAATCTGAGGGAAATATGTCTCTCTAATATGGTCATACATTGGGCAGGAGGTTAGGAAGTGCAGCTCAGTTTCCACCTCATTTTGTGGGCAGTGAGCACATAGCCTGTCTTCTCTTGAGAGCCATGTCTGTCTACGGCGGCCTTTCTCAATAGCAAGGCTATCTCTCTGTCTATCTCTGTATCTGTATCTCTGTCTCTCTCTGTCTCTCTTTGTCTATCTCTGTCTATCTCTGTATCTGTATCTCTATCTATCTCTGTATCTGTATCTCTCTGTCTATCTCTGTATCTGTATCTCTATCTATCTCTGTATCTGTATCTCTCTGTCTATCTCTGTATCTGTATCTCTCTGTCTCTCTCTGTCTCTCTTTGTCTATCTCTGTCTATCTCTGTATCTGTATCTCTATCTATCTCTGTATCTGTATCTCTCTGTCTCTCTCTGTAATGCGTTGAGGCACTCTCTTTCCCTTTGTAGCTCAGAATGTCACCATGAATGTTTCATGAGCTGTGTGCCGCTGGAGATGAATGCAATACTTCTCTCACTATTCCTCTTCCTCTCTAACTTTTCATCGCTTACTCTCGGTCTCTCTATTCCTGTCTCACTCTCTCTATCACACTCCTCTAATGTTCTCTTTCCCTTTCCCTCTTTCTGTTCTCTTTCCCTCTCTCTATTCTCTTTCCCTTTCCCTCTCTCTGTTCTCTTTCCCTTTCCCTCTCTCTGTTCTCTTTCCCTTTCCCTCTCTCTGTTCTCTTTCCCTTTACCTCTCTCTGTTCTCTTTCACTTTCCCTCTCTCTGTTCTCTTTCCCTTTCCCTCTCTCTGTTCTCTTTCCCTTTCCCTCTCTCTGTTCTCTTTCCCTTTACTTCTCTCTGTTCTCTTTCCCGTTACCTCTCTCTGTTCTCTTTACCTCTCTGTTCTCTTTCCCTTTCCCTCTCTCTGTTCCCTTTCTCTTTCCCTTTACCTCTCTCTGTTCTCTTTACCTCTCTCTGTTCTCTTTCCCTTTCCCTCTCTCTGTTCTCTTTCCCTTTCCCTCTCTCTGTTCTCTTTCCCTTTCCCTCTCTCTGTTCTCTTTCCCATTACCTCTCTCTGTTCTCTTTCCCTTTCCCTCTCTCTGTTCTCTTTCCCTTTCCCTCTCTCTGTTCTCTTTCCCTTTCCCTCTCTCTGTTCTCTTTCCCTTTCCCCTCTCTGTTCTCTTTCCTTTCCCTCTCTCTGTTCTCTTTCCCTTTCCCTCTCTCTGTTCTCTTTCCCTTTCCTCTGTTCTCTGTTCCCTTTCCCTCTCTCTGTTCCCTTTTCCCTCTCTATGTTCTCTTTCCCTTTCCCTCTCTCTGTTCTCTTTCCCTTTACCTCTTTCTGTTCTCTTTCCCTTTCCCTCTCTCTGTTCCCTTTACGTCTCTCTGTTCTCTTTCCCTTTACCTCTCTCTGTTCCCTTTACCTCTCTCTGTTCTCTTTCCCTTTCCCTCTCTCTGTTCTCTTTCCCTTTCCCTCTCTCTGTTCTCTTTCCCTTTACTTCTCTCTGTTCTCTTTCACTTTCCCTCTCTCTGTTCTCTTTCCCTTTACTTCTCTCTGTTCTCTTTCACTTTCCCTCTCTCTGTTCTCTTTCCCTTTACTTCTCTCTGTTCTCTTTCCCTTTACCTCTCTCTGTTCTCTTTACCTCTCTTTGTTCTCTTTCCCTTTACCCCTCTGTTCTCTGTTCTCTGTTCTCTTTCCCTTTACCTCTCTCTGTTCTCTTTACCTCTCTCTGTTCTCTTTCCCTTTACCTCTCTCTGTTATCTTTACCCTTTCCCTCTTTCCCTTTTCTCTGTTCTCTTTCCCTTTACCTCTCTCTGTTCTCTTTACCTCTCTCTGTTCTCTTTACCTCTCTCTGTTCTCTTACCCTTTCCCTCTCTCTGTTCTCTTTACCTCTCTCTGTTCTCTTTCCCTTTACCTCTCTCTGTTCTCTTTACCTCTCTCTGTTCTCTTTACCTCTCTCTGTTCTCTTTCCCTTTACCTCTCTCTGTTCTCTTTACCTCTCTTTGTTCTCTTTCCCTTTCCCTCTCTCTGTTCTCTCTGACTGAAACACCCTGCTGCCCTTTGTTTTATGCTGACAGTGTATTCTGTTTACCAGCACTGTTTTCAGTGGGGTCATGTTCTCTCTCTTTCTTTCTGTATGTTCCAGGCAGTTATTGGCCCCCGGATATCAGGAGATATGGTACAGTCCCAGCGGTTTCCGCCAGACCTCCTATCCACCCAGCACTGTGAGTTCAATGGGATGTTCCAAAGCATCTAACAATAGGGGGCTATTCATGAAACCAGCCTATTTCTGGTTTTTGGATGTCCAATAGCTAAAGAGTTGGCTGAGTCCGAGACAGGCTAACCAAGCTCTCAAATCTTAGGTGCCATCATTGCAAAAAGAAAAGTGCATGATGTGAGTTTGTTTAACTCTCCTCTCATTTTGCAGGGCCACTGTTTCTACCACGGTGACGTCCGGGGTGTGGAGGGGTCCAGTGTAGCACTCAACACCTGCTCAGGTCTCAGGTAAGCGTTTCCACCAGTAAGACTGCTGATGGAAGTGGTGATCACTAACTGCATGGAATAGGACATCACTCCAACAGATGAATTCAGTTGATTTTAATGGCCATTCAGACATATATTTGTCACACGGTCATTTTTAATCAAACATAATAGGAGAGCAGGCACTGTCAAAAGCAGGTGTAGAAAGCATCTGGAGAAGGGTTGCCCACAGCCCCTGGTATGATGCCTCTCCCTGATACAATCTTCACTGAGCCAGAACCTGCTATGTGCTGGGTGTCTATTGGGAGAAGCTTCAGCAGCATAGCCAATGGTACACTGCAGGAAGCCTACAGACCTACAGCACTATATGTCCCAGCTGACTGAGTGGAAACATCAGAAATCTCCCTGAGGATCTCTCCTCCTCCTCCTCTGTCTCTCTCTCTCTCTCTCTCTGTCTCTCTGTCTCTCTGTCTCTCTCTCTCTCTCTCTCTCCTTCTTCTTCTCTCTCTCTTTCTGCTCCATCCATCTGTTATCAGAATTTATATACACAGTTCAGTCATGATGTAGTTGTCTAAGACCTGACATGTAAATCCCTGCTGCTTCTAGTTTTACATTCTGACATATCTAACTTCTCGCAATAGATATTTGAGTTTTAAACACAGCTACGTTCCCAGCTATAATAGTTTTAGTTAGTTAGGTAATATACATCTTTTATGTTTTCTAGCCTGGAACTGATGTGACCCAGATCTCTGTTTCCCTAGGGGACTAGTTACGGTGAACACCAGTGTCAGCTACCTGATAGAACCCCTGCCCGCTGTCACCATGGATACACAGCCTCCTCACGCCGTGTTCCGAGCCGAGAACCTCCGTTTGCCCAACGGAACCTGCGGGCAACGCCATAGCAACCAAGGCCAGGGGGTGGGGCTGGGTGACCTCATCCAGGGAATGATGTCACCGTGGGGCAGAAGGGTGAGTGGAGGAGGGACAGATAGACTGGTTGGTATCTGATATGAGAACCACCACTATCTTCTTCAGAGAATAGGGAGCGCTGCTTTGTATCAGTGAAATATCAGCCATTTTAAGTCCCATGGAAAACAGGCATAACATACTATGAGTTGATAATTAAACATTATAGGGGTACATGTGTGTGGCGCGCGCTCATAACAAGTAATAATGCACTGTAATAGTTGGCTATGAAGTTCTCTACTATGCCCTGATATTTCTCCAGGAGCGGAGAGACGTGGGCCAGAGTATGAAGTATGTAGAGCTGCTGCTGGTAGCTGACCATGCTGAGGTAAGAGACCAGACATTTTACTTGGCCATTTATTCCAGTTAGTCAGTTGTATCGGTGAGAGGGTAGAAAGGATGCATGACCTCCATCTCCTCTTCTGACCTGTGACTCATACTGCAAGGAAAGACTGAACTAGAGACGCTCCATCTCTCTGTTACACCCCCCCCCCATCCCCTCATCTCTCTATCGTCATACTTCAACCACATCCTCCCCACTTCCCCCTGACAGGGTCTGTTCTAATGAGACCTGACAGGGTCTGTTCACCTGACAGGGTCTGTTCTAATGAGACCTGACAGGGTCTGTTCTAATGAGACCTGACAGGGTCTGTTCTAATGAGACCTGACAGGGTCTGTTCTAATGAGACCTGACAGGGTCTGTTCTAATGAGACCTGACAGGGTCTGTTCTAATGAGACCTGACAGGGTCTGTTCTAATGAGACCTAACAGGGTCTGTTCTAATGACAGGGTCTGTTCTAATGAGACCTGACAGGGTCTGTTCTAATGAGACCTAACAGGGTCTGTTCTAATGAGACCTGACAGGGTCTGTTCTAATGAGACCTAACAGGGTCTGTTCTAATGAGACCTAACAGGGTCTGTTCTAATGAGACCTAACAGGGTCTGTTCTAATGAGACCTAACAGGGTCTGTTCTAATGAGACCTAACAGGGTCTGTTCTAATGAGACCTGACAGGGTCTGTTCTAATGAGACCTGACAGGGTCTGTTCTAATGAGACCTGACAGGGTCTGTTCTAATGAGACCTGACAGGGTCTGTTCTAATGAGACCTAACAGGGTCTGTTCTAATGAGACCTGACAGGGTCTGTTCTAATGAGACCTGACAGGGTCTGTTCTAATGAGATCTAACAGGGGTCTAATGAGACCTAACAGGGTCTGTTCTAATGAGACCTGACAGGGTCTGTTCTAATGAGACCTGACAGGGTCTGTTCTAATGAGGACAGGGTCTGTTCTAATGAGACCTAACAGGGTCTGTTCTAATGAGACCTGACAGGGTCTGTTCTAATGAGACCTGACAGGGTCTGTTCTAATGAGATCTAACAGGGTCTGTTCTAATGAGACCTGACAGGGTCTGTTCTAATGAGACCTAACAGGGTCTGTTCTAATGAGACCTGACAGGGTCTGTTCTAATGAGACCTAACAGGGTCTGTTCTAATGAGACCTGACAGGGTCTGTTCTGAATGAGGGTCTGATGAGACCTAACAGGGTCTGTTCTAATGAGAGACAGGGTCTGTTCTAATGAGACCTAACAGGGTCTGTTCTAATGAGAGGGTCTGTTCTGAGACAGGGTCTGTTCTAATGAGACCTGACAGGGTCTGTTCTAATGAGACCTAACAGGGTCTGTTCTAATGAGACCTGACAGGGTCTGTTCTAATGAGACCTAACAGGGTCTGTTCTAATGAGACCTGACAGGGTCTGTTGTGACAGGGTCTGTTCTAATGAGACCTAACAGGGTCTGTTCTAATGAGACCTAACAGGGTCTGTTCTAATGAGACCTAACAGGGTCTGTTCTAATGAGACCTAACAGGGTCTGTTCTAATGAGACCTGACAGGGTCTGTTCTAATGAGACCTGACAGGGTCTGTTCTAATGAGATCTAACAGGGTCTGTTCTAATGAGACCTGACAGGGTCTGTTCTAATGAGACCTAACAGGGTCTGTTCTAATGAGACCTGACAGGGTCTGTTCTAATGAGACCTAACAGGGTCTGTTCTAATGAGACCTGACAGGGTCTGTTCTAATGAGACCTAACAGGGTCTGTTCTAATATCCTTCATTGCTGTCTGATGTGTCTGATTGGTTGAGGTCATCCTGCTGCCCTGACTCACATCCTGTGTGAAATTTTACAAGCATGTAACTGTGTGTGTGTGTGTGTGTGTGTGTGTGTGTGTGTGTGTGTGTGTGTGTGTGTGTGTGTGTGTGTGTGTGTGTGTGTGTGTGTGTGTGTGTGTGTGTGTAGTTTCAGAAGCATGGCGGGGACTTAAAAAGGACGAAAAGGAAACTGCTGGAGGCGGCTAACTACGTAGACAAGGTGAGAAAAGCCCACACACGGTGGTTCATTTGGGATTAGTTCGGGGGCGTGTCCAGATGGAGATATAGTACACCTAAACAATATAATACCGACAAAAGGCACATATCACAGCATACTACCATTTTGAGGGATAGAAGAACTGTGAGATGGTCTGCTGACTTTTTACAAGGACATTCTACTGCAAAATTAATGAAAATAAAATGTCATAAAATACAATTTCCCCCCAAAATAAGCCCAATAACATATAGGTCCATATGATCAAGCAGGCTAGATCACAAACTTTAAAGTGTCAACAATAGGCTAGTTAGAAACATATTACTGACTTGTCCCAACAACAACAAAACAAGTTCCACTGGCACTCAGCCAACCAAAGATCATGTACTGTGAATGTAATGTACCTGTTACACCTGATCCCTGTTACACCTGATCCCTGTTACACCTGATCCCTGTTACACCTGATCCCTGTTACACCTGATCCCTGGTACATTTAGCCCCGGTCTCCCCTATACCTTCAACGCCACTGGCACAATTAGCGAGCGCTAACGCGCATAAACCATGCAGCTGTTAAGCACTCTGGTTCTAAACACTCTGGTTCTAAACACTCTGGTTCTAAACACTCTGGTTCTAAACACTCTGGTTCTACACATTCTGGTTCTAAACACTGGTTCTAAACACTCTGGTTCTAAAATTGTGCATTTTAGGCCTACAAATTTCTTGGATTTGAGAATTAAGTATAGCCTGATAACACTAGAAAGCTCAGTGGCCATCAAAATGTATTTCAAAGGTGTGTTTTATCAGGACTGCATTAAGAACGTTGTACAATGACTGGGCAAGCATATTTATCTCCCTGTGCAGCAATCGCAATTTGACAGAGCCTCGAGAGGAATGTTATTTTCTCTCATAGATTGCGACAGGTTGACAATTGAATAGGTCAACTATTCTACTATGGGATTGTCTGATTTAGCTGTTGTTTACTCGTGTTGTTGGCTGTGGAAAATGTAAATGTGGGAAACAATTTTTCATTAGATAATTCAAATAACCATAGGTACGCGGTCTCAGCTCCGTCTGGCTCTCATTTGGATCATAGGTGCCGGGTCTTGTACCCGGCGGGACCCGGCCCAATTTAACCCCTACACACACTCAGACATTCACTACTGTATCCTCACTGAACATAATTAACAATTATATTGTACTTCCATGTTAGTCAAATTATCTTTGGTGTGTGTGTGTGTGTGTGTGTGTGTGTGTGTGTGTGTGTGTGTGTGTGTGTGTGTGTGTGTGTGTGTGTGTGTGTGTGTGTGTGTGTGTGTGTGTGTGCAGTACTACAAGTCTCTAAGTATTCGTGTGGCAGTGATCGGTCTGGAGGTGTGGTCTGATCAGGACAGGATCAGTGTGTCTGGTAACCCCTACAGTACCCTGGGAGCGTTCCTGGCTTGAGAGACGCAAACAGCTCATCACGTTAGTGTGACACACACACACACACACTACCTAACGACAACGCTCAACTCATCACGTTAGTGTGACACACACACACAAACACTACCTAACGACAACGCTACCTAACGACAATGCACACACACACACCTCAACTCATCACTCATCACGTTAGTGTGACACACACACACACACACACTCCTCAATGACAATGCTCAGCTCATAACATTAGTGTTACACACACTGCACTCTCCTTTGATCCATCCATCCTTAATCCATCCATCCTTAATCCATCCATCCTTATTCCATCCATCCTTAATCCATCTCTCTTCCTTCCATTAAGACCGTTCAGTGGAACTACACAGCTGTGTTATTTTGTTTCCCCAGGGGCGTGGCGTTTCAGGGCACCACCATTGGGCTGGCCCCTCTCAGAGCCATGTGCTCAGAGTACCAGTCAGGGGGAGTCAACTCAGTAAGACTACAACAGAACTCTGTCGTTTGAGATTTGACCATAGCCAATAGCAGCTCAGTAAAGATGTCTCTAAAGTTGTAATGAAGTTGTGATGTATTTGTAATAGCACACATAGATCTAGAACCAAGCTAACATGAGATGTATGTCCGTTTGACTTTCATTACGGGAATTTACCTGTAACCCCCTGACCTCTACCCCCCCTGCAGGACCACTCTGACAGTGCTGTGGGCGTGGCAGCGACCATGGCCCACGAGATGGGGCATAACTTTGGCATGAGCCACGACAGCCCTGGGTGCTGCCAGGCCAAGGCTGATGATGGAGGCTGCATCATGGCTGCTGCCACTGGGTGAGAGAATCTATCTATGTTGAAAATCTATCTTTCTATTAAAGAGATGTTATCTCAATGACAATAAACCCTTTATGAATAAAGGTTAAATAACTAATGTTATAATGATTGATCCTGCTTTGTAAAAGACAGTCCTGGGACATGTTCAGCTGAGCAAAATGTTGTGGAATATGAATGTCTGTATAGAAATATATTACTTAGAACATACTTTCTTCTCTGACATGTAGAGTAGAAGGAATCACCTAGTCTATTCATAGCATGTTCTATCTGTAACATTGGCATCGTTGCATCTTACCGAATACACCCCTGGTGTGTGTGTCGCAGCCACCCATTCCCACGTGTGTTTAATGGCTGTAACCACCGGGAGCTGAGCAGGTATCTGAGCTCTGGAGGGGGGAAGTGTCTGTTCAACCTCCCCAACACCAGAGCCATGCACGGTGGGCAGCGCTGTGGGAACGGGTACCTGGAGGATGGAGAGGAGTGTGACTGTGGAGATGAGGAGGTGAGGTGTGTGTGTGTGTGTGTGTGTGTGTGTGTGTGTGTGTGTGTGTGTGTGTGTGTGTGTGTGTGTGTGTGTGTGTGTGTGTGTGTGTGTGTGTGTGTGTGTGTACTTGCGTGCTTGCGTGCGTGCGTACTGATTGTCCATCCTCTCTCTACAGGAGTGTTCCAGTCCCTGCTGTAATGCCAACAACTGTACTCTGAAGGCTGGAGCAGAGTGTTCCCACGGAGTCTGCTGTCACAACTGTAAGGTACAGTTGTCCTCTGTACACTGTCCTCTCTCTCTCTGTCTGACATCTTCTCTGTGTCTCTTTCTCTGTCTCTGTGTTTTTCTGTCTCTGTCTCTCTGCCTGTGTCTCTCTGTCTCTCGCTCTCGCTCTCTCTCTCTCTCTCTCTCTCTCTCTCTCTCTCTCTCTCTCTCTCATTGAAGAGTCCAGATGTGTTGTGTCGTTTAATAGTCCACACTGTCCTCTATCTCTCTTTCTGTTCGTACGCTCGCTCTCCCCCACTCAATTCAATTCAAAGGTCTTTATTGGCATGGGAAACACATGTTTACATTGCCAAAGCAAGTGAAATAGATAATAAACAAAAGTAAAATAAACAATCAAAATGAACATTAAATATTACACAAGTCTCAAAAAAATAAAGACATTTTAAATTTCCTATTATGTCTACATACAGTGTTGTAACGATGTGCAAATATTTCAACTATTTTAATAAGGGAAAATAAATAAATATGGGTTGTATTTACATTGGTGTTTGTTCTTCACTGGTTCCCATTTTCTTGTGGCAGCAGGTCACAAATATTGCTGGTGTGGTGTGATTTCACTCAGTAGATATGGGAGTTAATCTGAGGGAAATATGTGTCTCTAATATGGTCATGCATTTGGCAGGAGGTTAGGAAGTGCAGCTCAGTTTCCACCTCATTTTGTGGGCAGTGTGAGAGAGCCAGGTCTGCCTACTGTGGCCTCTCTCAATAGCAATGCTCTGTACATAGTCAAAGCTTTCCTTCATTTTGGGTCAAATAGCATTTTAGTTTGCTCAGTGTTTTTGTTAATTCTTTCCAATGTGTCAAGTAATTATCTGTTTGTTTTCTCATGATTTGGTTGTGTCTAATTGTGTTGCTGTCCTGGGGCTCTGTAGTTGTATATGTATTTATTATGGATCCCCTTTAGCTGCTGCCTTGACATGCTTCTCCTCATCTTAGCCACTGTTGTATCAATATGTTTTGACCATGACAGTTTACAATCCAGGGTTTCTCCAAACACTTTAGTTACATCAACTTTCCACATGATTTATTACGATATTTAGTTGAGGTTTAGGGTTAACTGAATGATTTGTCCCAAATACAATACTTTTAGTGTTACGGCTCTCTCTGGCAGGAAGAGTGGACCAAAGCGTGGAAAGTGTTCATGATTCTTTTCTTTCAAAAAACACTCAAACAAGATCCCAAAAAACCCAAAAGGAAAATTACAACTTATATGTGATCTCCAATCAGAGACAAAGATAGACAGCTGCCTCTGATTGGGAATCACACGGCCAAACACAAAGAAATAGAAAACATAGACTTTCCCACCCGAGTCACACCCTGACCTAACCAAACATAGAGAATAAAAAGGATCTCTAAGGTCAAGGCGTGACATTTAGTTTAAGAAATATTTAGGACTAACTTATTCCTTGCCACCCATTCTGAAACTAACTGCAACTCTTTGTTTAGTGTTGCAGTCATTTCAGTCACTGTAGTAGCTGACATGTATAGTGTTGTCATCCGCATACATAGACACGATGGCTTTACTCAAAGCCAATGGCATGTTATTAGTAAAAATTGAAAAAGGTAATGGGCCTAGACAGCTGCCCTGGGGAATTCCTGATTCTACATTCATTATGTTGGAGGGGAAATTTTTCAATTCCTCATCAATCCACAAGGATTTAACAGTTTTTCCAGTAATTTTCTTAATGGGTGCATGCTTATTAGTAACTGTGATAAGCAATTTCACAAATGTGTCAAGTGCAGCGTCTAGTTGCTCCTCATTACACACCACGGACCAACAAATATTATTTGCATCAACAACGTAGGAATCGCTACAAAACTTATTGTGTGACCTCTTATATGCTATATTAGGCCCAGCCTTTGGAACTTTGGTTTTCCTAGACATGGCTACTATTGTGATCATTACATCCAATGGATCTGGATACTGCTTTCAAGAAAATGTATGTGGCATTAGTAAATAAGTGTTGATACGTGTTGTTGATTTCATTCCTGTGCTGTTTGTAACTACCCTGGTAGGTTGACTGATAACCTGAAGCAAGCTTTTTCTTGAGTGAGCAGCTTGATGAAAGCCAGTAAATATTTAAATCACCCAGAAAATATACCTCTCTGCTGATATAACATACATTGTCAAGCATTTCACATGTTATCCAGATACTGACTGTTAGTGCTTGGTGGTCTATAGTAGCTTCCCACAAGAATGGCTTTAGGTGAGGCAGCTGAACCTGTAGCCATATTACTTCAACAGTACTTAACATGAGATCCTCTCTAAGCTTTACAGGAATGTGGTTCTGAATATAAACAGAAACACCTCCACCATTGGCATTTCTATATTTTCTGTAAATGTTATAACCGTGTATTGCTACCACTGTATCATCAAAGGTATTATCTAAGCGAGTTTCAGAGATATGAATATGAAATATGAATATGAAAGTTATCTGTTACTAGCAATTTATTGATTTCTTGAACCTTGTTTCTTCAGCTACCTACGTTAACGTGGGCTATTGTTAGCACTTTTCTTCTGGGATGCTTACTTGTTTTTATTGCTTTACTGAGAAGCTTAGCAGAAGTAGACATGCTCATGTTATTTCTGTTAGTGCAGGGAAGCTGCACACAGTGGACTTCCTCCTAGGGAACACCGGCTCAGTGATAACAGAATAAATCTGGTTCATAGGCACATGATTACTGCATACAATAGCTATAGGATCAGCAGAGGCTAACTACCCTGACCTGTCTGTCAGGGTAGTTAGAGGGACATAAATTAGGTTACTTACATTGTGTCTACTAATGCTCCTGTTGTTATGTGCATTTGCTGAAGCATTATGAAAACTCTACATCACATTGGTAGGGAGTAACTGAGCTGGGCTTGGGTCATTGATAAGTCATTGTCTCAACGCAGCCTTATAATGCTGTGAAAGGATCCAGGAACCCAAATGATTTGGGTGGATCCCATCCTCCTTATAAAACGTGTTTTGTTTCCAAAAGGTATCGAAATTGTCAACAAAGGTTACACCTATTGAGCTGCAATAATCACGTAGCCAGTTGTGAAGAGAAAGAATCCTGCTGAAGCGTTCACTGCCATGATTCAGAGAGGGCACAGGGCCACAAATGATGGGTCTTTTGTGAGAGTCGATCAGCTCTACATCCAGGAGCAGCTAAGTGCAGCTATAATGTCATTTCCTCGAGCTCCGGGATAGGACATCGTTTTTGCACCAGGAATGGTCACATTTCTTACCATGGAGCTGCCCAAAATCAAGGCTGGCTAGAAGGTCAAGGAAATCTGTCCACTCACTCCCGTGCTTCACAGGATTCGGAGAACCTTTATGGACGGACGAGAGGCAGGATAACGTGAGCCCATTGCTCCCGGTGCCTGGTGCAGGCCTCCGATAGATGGAGAAGCCCCGCTCCATCCAGAGCAGGGATGGAAGGTTGCCGACTTCAACTTGGAAATCGTAGTAGTAGGCACAGCGGCTGCAGACACAGGCAACCCCCAGCGATAAAGGTGCAGAAAGATCAGACTTCAGAACGGCAAAACTTTTCGTTGTTTGTATCCGCTCCGTGCCTCTCGTTCGGAGTGTAGACTGTTTTGCGGGAGGCCTCTGTCTTCGGCTTCCACAACTCGAGACATGCCACCATCGTTGATTGCCATGCTCCTCTTGCTGTGCTCCTTCGACTCCGCTATCAGCTGGGGGATCTCCGGGCAACACCGGCCAGTCGGATAAGGACAAGCAACAAGGCGGAGATGCATCCAACAAGCGCTAACGCCATCCAGCCACCGGCGTAGAAAATTCTTCTGTAGGCTGGCGACCTGCGTGATCAAGGAAGCCACCTCAAGCCTATAGTCCTCGGCAAGTAAACAACTGCCGCATTGGAACTCCAAGTGATCCGGTTTGTCCCGAAACAAAGCTGGAACATTTCATTTATTTCTACAGACAAAGAGAGCTGGTACCAACTTCGTTAGCTTGCTGGCTAGCAGCTTAGCTTCTCTGTCAAGCAGGCTTCAACTTGTCTGTCAAGCAGGCTTCAACCTGTCTGTTAAGCAGGCTTCAACCTGTCTGACAAGCAGGCTTCAACCTGTCTGTTAAGCAGGCTTCAACCTGTCTGTCAAGCAGGCTTCAACCTGTCTGTTAAGCAGGCTTCAACCTGTCTGTTAAGCGGGCTTCAACCTGTCTGTCAAGCAGGCTTCAACGTGTCTGTTAAGCGGGCTTCAACCTGTCTGTCAAGCAGGCTTCAACGTGTCTGTTAAGCAGGCTTCAACCTGTCTGTCAAGCAGGCTTCAACGTGTCTGTTAAGCGGGCTTCAACCTGTCTGTCAAGCAGGCTTCAACCTGTCTGTTAAGCGGGATTCCGGGACAATAAATAGCAGTCCTAGCTGTTAAAAGCTAAAAGCATTGCAGAATCCATGCAAAACCAAGTTCGGTATTCGTATTTAATGAATAGCGGTTTTGTTTTAATCAGAAATAACAAACCAAGTGTTTTCCAGCATAAAATGTTCAGCTGGGGTCTGGACCAGCTTGCTTAGGGGACTCTTCTCCAGGTTCATCTCTCTGTAGGTGATGGCTTTGTTATGGAAGGTTTGGGAATCGCTTCCTTTTAGGTGGTTGTAGAATTCAACGGCTCTTTTATGGATTTGATAATTAGCGTATATTGGCCTAATTCTGCTCTGTATGCATTATTTGGTGTTTTACGTTGTACACTGAGGATATTTTGGAGAATTCTGCATGCAGAGTCTAAATTTGGTGTTTTTCCCATGTTGTGAATTCTTGGTTGGTGAGCGGACCCCAGGCCTCACAACCATAAAGGGAAATTGGGTTCTATAATTGATTCAAGTATTTTTTGCCAGATCCTAATTGTTATGTTGAATTTTATGCTGCTTTTGATGGCATAGAATGCCCTTCTTGCCTTGTTTCTCAGATCGTTCACAGCTTTGTGGAAGTTACCTGTGGCGCTGATGTTTAGGCCAAGGTATGTATAGTTGTTGGTGTGCTCTAGGGCAAAAGTGTCAAGATGGAATTTATATTTGTGGTCCTGGCGACTGGACCTTTTTTGGAACACCATTATTTTGGTCTTACTAAGATTTACTGTCAGGGCCCAGGTCTGACATAATCTGTGCAGAAGATCTAGATGCAACACCACAGCCTTTTTGGGTTGGAGGTTTTGTATTTTGTCCTGTAGTTCATTCAATGTAATTGGAGAATCCAGTGGATTCTGATACTCTTTAATAGCTGATTCTAAGACTTGTAATTGATCTCTCTGTCTCTCCCTCTCTTTTCCTCCAATCTCTCTCTCTCTTCCTCCAATCTCTTTTTCTCCCTTCCTCCAATCTCTCTCTCTCTCTCTGTTTATCTCTCTCTGTCTATCTCTTTCTCTCTCTGTCTCTCTCTCTTTCTCTCTAGTTGAAGAGTCCAGGTATGTTGTGTCGTACTCCATCCGGGTCATGTGACCTTCCTGAGTACTGTGATGGGAAGGCGGAGTCTTGTCCTTCTAACTTATACCTGGTGGATGGTACTTCCTGTGCAGGGGGGCAGGCCTACTGCTACACTGGCATGTGTCTCACCCTGGAGCAGCAGTGTCAATCACTCTGGGGGCGGGGTTAGTACCTGTCAATCACTCTAGGGCGGAGATAGTAGACGTGTTATTGCATCCTGTTATAAAGTAAAAATTGGTTTTACAGCACTTTTCAATTTAACGCTCCCCTATTGAAATCCATTGTTTCCAAAATATTGCTCTCACCTATCTGGGTGCTTCAGATGGGTTTGAAGGGAGAAGGATTAGGGCTTATTACTGGGCTTTCTGTTTGGTGTTGTTTCTGTTTTTATAATCAGTGATCTTCACAGGACAGGCTTTAACTGACCACAGGAACATCTGCTAGCAGGAGGTGATATATAACACGGTGGGTTTTATCCTCTTTAGATGGCCGTGCTGCTCCAGACCTGTGCTTTCAGAAGGTGAACGAGGCAGGAGACTCCTTTGGGAACTGTGGCAAAGACCTGCTGGGTAAATACAGAGGATGCAGAGACAGGTGAGGAGACACATTTACCAAACGTTGGCACCAAATACATGTGATCCTTCAACTTCCATGTATCCCTTTATTTATCTTCCTTCCCTACATATACGAATACATATGACCTTTCTGCTGTTTCAGGGATGCTAGATGTGGTAAGATCCAGTGTGTGAGTTCAGCCTCCAAGCCCCTGGAGACCAACGCTGTTCCCATTGACACCACGGTCCGGGTGGGGAATGGGAAGATCCTCTGTAGGGGGACACACGTTTACCGACCAGGCCAGGGGGACGAGGAACAGGGGGACACACTGGACCCGGGACTGGTCATGACTGGGACCAAGTGTGGAGAGGACTCGGTGAGGAGGGGAGAGGAGAAGGGACGGGTGTGGGGTGTGTGTGTGTGTCTGGGCTCTATGCTGCATTTGCAGTTCTGTCCAGGGAGATGTATTCCTTTCCCATGTTTGTCTCCTCCTCCTGCAGATGGGATATGTATTATTTTCCTGTGTTTGTCTCCTCCTGCAGATGGGAGATGTATTATTTTCCTGTGTTTGTCTCCTCCTCCTGCAGATGGGAGATGTATTATTTTCCTGTGTTTGTCTCCTCCTGCAGATAGAAAATGTATTATTTTCCTGTGTTTGTCTCCTCCTGCAGATGGGAGATGTATTATTTTCCTGTGTTTGTCTCCTCCTGCAGATGTTCTGTCAGTGTGTCTGTATTTTAGTCCTCTAAGAGCTCTCTGTTGTGGCAGGATGGACTGGACTATCTACTTATGATAATGCTTATCTCTCTCTCTCTCTCTCTCTCTCTCTCTCTCTCTCTCTCTCTCTCTCTCTCTCTCATCCCTCTTGTCTCTCTCTCTCTCCTCTCTCTCCTTGTCTCTCTCTCTCTCTCTCTCTCTCTCTCTCTCTCTCTGTCTCTCTGTCGCTCTCTCTCTCTCCTTCTCTCTCTCTGTCTCTGTCTCTGTCACTCTCTCTCTCTCTCTCTCTCTCTCTCTCTCTCTCCTTCTCTCTCTCTGTCTCTGTCTCTGTCTCTGTCTCTGTCACTCTCTCTCTCATTCTCTCTCTCTGTCTCTGTCTCTGTCTCTGTCGCTCTCTCTCTCTCTCCTTCTCTCTCTCTCTCTCTCTCCTTCTCTCTCTCTCTCTGTAACAGATCTGTTTCGGAGGGGAGTGCCGCAACGCGTCTTTCCTGAGAGCGGATGAGTGCAATGCCAAGTGCCACGGCCATGGGGTATAGGAGGGGCTGGATGTGTGATAGGGGAAGGGTATGGGAGTGATGTGGGAGGGGGGTTAGGCGTATGGGCTACTGCAGAATAAGGGAGGAGAAGGTGTTGGGTCTGAGGTTATGGATGGAGGGGTTTAATAAAGCTGTTATAACACATTATATAGAGTAGGAGGAATATTGACAGGTTGTTAGTGTTGAAACCGTATTGTGGTTTCTTCTTCTCTCTCTATAACAATAACCACTACTTATCTCTCATTTATCTCTCCTCCTCCTCCTTCTCCTCCTCCTCCTCCTCCTCCTTCTCCTCCTCTCTCTATAACAATAACCACTACTTATCTCTCATTTATCTCTCATTTATCTCCTCCTCCTCCTCCTTCTCCTCCTCTCTCTATAACAATAACCACTACTCATTTATCTCTCCTCCTCTCTCATTTCCTCCTCCTCCTCCTCCTCCTCCTCCTCCTCCTCCTCCTCCTCCTCCTCCTCCTCCTCCTCTCTCTATAACAATAACCACTACTTATCTCTCATTTATCTCTCTCCTCCTCCTCCTCCTCCTCCCTCCTCCTCCTCCTCCTCCTCTCTCTATAACAATAACCACTACTTATCTCTCATTTATTCCTCCTCCTCCTCCTCCTCCTCCTCCTTCTCCTCCTCCTCCTCCTCCTCCTCTCCTCCTCCTCCTCCTCCTCCTCCTCCTCCTCCTCCTCTCTCTAGCTGTGTAACAACAACCACCACTGCCACTGTGACTCAGGCTGGGCTCCTCCCCTGTGTGACCAGGAGGGGACAGGAGGGAGTGTCGACAGTGGCCCTGTCATTAACCACAGTATGTTATCAACCAACCAGTCACTCAAATAATGATTCAGTTGGTCAGTCAATTAAATCTAATACAGTGGCAAGAAAACGTATGTGAACCTTTTGTATTTCTGCTTAATTTGGTCTTAAATGTGATCTGATCTTCATCTACATCACAACAATAGACACAGTCTTCATCTACATCACAACAATAGACACAGTCAACAATAGACACAGTCAACAATAGACACAGTCAACAATAGACACAGTCAACAATAGACACAGTCTGCTTAAACTAATAACACAAACATCTATACGTTGTCATGTCTTTATTGAACACACCGTGTAAACATTCACAGTGCAGGGTGGGAGAAGTATGTGAACCCTTGGATTTAATAATTGGTTGACCCTCCTTTGGCAGCAATAACACCAACCAAATGTTTTCTGTCTTGCGGATCAGACCTGCACAATATTGCTGAACTATTTCAGTTCAGCAATATTCTTGGGATGTCTGGTGTGAACCGGTTTCATAAGGTCATGCCACAGCATCTCAATCGTGTTGAGGTCAGGACTCTGACTGGGCCACTCCAGACAGCGTATTTTCTTCTGAAGTCATTATGTTTGTGTGTGTTTTGGGTCGTTGTCCAGTTGCATCACCAAACTTCAGTTGGGCTTAAATTGACGGACAGATAGCCTTACATTCTCCTTCAAAATGTCTAGATAATCTTGGGAATGGATTTTTCAAAAAAAAAATCAATGATAGCGAGCTGTCCAGGCCCGGAGGCAGCAAAGCAGCCCAAACCGTGACCCTCCCTCCACCATACTTTACAGTTGGGATTACATTTTGATGTTGGTGTTTTTTTCTCCACACAAATTGTTGTGTGTTCCTTCCAAACAACTCCATTTTAGTTTCATCTGTCCACAGAATATTTTGCCAGCAGCGTTGTGGAACACCCAGAGTAGCAACAGTGCTGAACTTTCTCCATTTATAGACAATTTGCCTTACTGTGGACTGATGAACATCAAGGCTTTTAGAGATACTTTTGTAACCTTTTCCAGCTTTATGCAAGTCAACCATTATTAATCTTAGGTCTTCTGAGATCTCTTTTGTTTGAGGCATGGTTCACATCAGGCAATGCTTCTTGTCAATAGCGAACTCAAATTTTGTGAGTGTTTTTTTATAGGGCAGGGCAGCTCTAACCAACATCTCCAATCTGGTCTCATTGATTGGACTCCAGGTTAGCTGACTCCTGACTCCAATGAGCTTTTGGAGAAGTCATTCGCCTAGGGGTTCACATGCTTTTCCCAACCTACACGGTGAATGTTTAAATGATGTATTCAATATTGCCTGATTAAGAAACAGCCTGGCAGCTAGCCTAGTAGCCAGAGACAAGAAAAATACAATCATTTGCATGTTATTAGTTTAATCACACTGTGTTTGTCTATTGTTGTGACTTAGATGAAGATCAGATCAAATTTTATGGCCGATTTATGCAGAAATTGAGTTAATTCCAAAGGGTTCACATACTTTTTTTTGCCAGTGTAACTGATGTGGTGTTGCAAAAGACTACTAGGTTAAACAACATTGTTTGTTTTCAAGTCATATCTTACAGGTTTGCTCTGACCTCCGTTGTTTATGCTATTTGTGTTTTTAGGCAGTATACGTCCTGTCCTGTTGCTCCTCCCCTTGGTTCTCTTTGTGCTATTGGCTGCTGTGGGACTGTGGTGCTGCTACAGCCATAAACTACACAAAAACGTTCCTCTGAAGACCTCGGTCCCACCACCCAAGACACTGTGTGTAACTTAGTCTTTCTATTGTTTTCACATCTTTAACTGTTTGGATTTGTCATATTTTATTCAAAGCAAATATGCAACATAGACATTGCACAGTAAACAACATCTCAAATTGAACTTCAAGAATGAAAAGCACTGTGTTTGACTCCTTAGTTGTCCAGTCAGATGTTCAGTCCCTGCTGAAGCCAAACATCTACAAGCCAACAGTCTTGCCAATGGTCACCTTGCCAACAGTCTTGCCAACAGCCATGCCAACCCTACCTTCCTACTGACGAGACATGGCTCAGACAGGCTGGTGAGGGTATCTGTTCATTCACCTGTTACACCACAGTACTTTGTATGTACAGTGCGGTACAGTCAATGCTAAAAAAAGGTTCTCTTGACAGGTAAATAACAAAACAATACTTGTAAATGTTCTGACAGTAATGCTGTGAGGGATTGTTTGTCCTTCACAGAGTCCGTCCACACCTTGTCCCAGCCTCTCCACCAGGCACCCTGTCTTCTGTCCCACAGTTCAACCCCCTCCTTACATAGCCCAGCAGAGACAGGCTCTATCCCAGCCACAACCCTCTCTCCAGCCCCAGCCCCAACCCCTCTCCAGCCCCAGCCCCAACCCTCTCTCCAGCCCCAGCCCCAACCCTCTCTCCAGCCCCAACCCTCTCTCCAGCCCCAGCCCCAACCCCCTCTCCAGCACCAGCCTCAACCCTCTCTCCAGCCCCAGCCTCAACCCTTCCTCCAGCCCCAACCCTCTCTCCAGCCTCTGCCGCAGCCCAAGCCTAAACCTCCTCCCATCCCCAGCCACCTAGCCCAGCAGAAAGGACCCCTACAGGCCCTTCCTCCAGCCATCAAGCCCCCCAGCCGCCAGTCCTCCCCCTCAACACCTCACACACACAGACCTGACCCTCCCAACAGACCCCCACCCCCCTGCCCGCTCTCCAAACCCCAAATATCATCAGATGTGTTACAGAGAGGAAAGTCCAATCTGGCGCCACCTGGTGGACAGAAGAAACCCAGCAGGTAAGCGCAGAATCTCAAGAACATCACAACGTTTTTTTGTTAGGATCCCTAATGAAACCCCTTTTCCTTTATAGTGCACTAGTTGTGAGTCTATTTTCTGTTCTAGATTCCAAAGCAACAGAAAAGTTAGGCTTAAATATAAACAGATCTGTTATTTTCTTGACGTTCCACTTTCTTTTCTAGATCCCAAAACATGATCTCAGGGAGGAGATGAGGATCAACACTGGAACCCTGAGCTCAGTGAGATTACTGGACATCTAACTGGGTATCTCTTCTCTCTCTGTGAGCTGGATGTTTTTCCACCTGTGTCCAAAGAAGACCATCAGCCTTTATGAAGAACATGACACTGTGGGAAAGGAGAGAGGAGGGCCACAGCTGGACACACAGGGTCTCAGTCCAAAATGGCAACCTAAAAGTACTACACTATATAGGGAATATGGCTCCATTTCAGACCTGTCCAGGGAAGCCTCCTCTGTTGGCCCATCTCAGTGTTTTTATTTCATTCCAACAACAAAGACAAAGGAGTTGCCTGATTAAGAAATATCTCTGGCTACTAGGCTAGATGCCAGGCTATGTCTTGCCTTACCTCTTGAAACCAGGTCTCCTGTATACTTGTAATATTTAAGACTGGACTTTATCGACTCATTTAGTTCTTGTGGATGCTACCGTATACCATGGGTTAACAGTATCATGTATTGATATGCTGTTTCAGGTGTATTTATTTGCAAAGCTTCAGAGCAAAGAAACTGGTGTTTAAAGTCAATGTACTGTATATGGTTTCTACAGGAGCACGAGTCTGAAGCGAACGTCTTATATTACGACAACGCCACGCACAGAATGATGCTTAATGCTTCTAGTATGTGAATAAACGATAGGCTGGCCTAAGACGAGGGACATCTCAAATGTTGCAGTAGCTATTAGAAAAGTATATATTGTTTTGGTAAGACTTTGTGTTTTTTTAAAAATGTTTTGTATATTGTACTGTTCTTGTTGTGTTGGGTGCTAAATTCAGGTCTTCTGACTGACTGAATGAATGTATATTTGTACACCTTGAAGGTTAATTGTTCCTGTTTAACTACCTACAAGTATGTTATCTTTTGAAATGTGATGCATAGGACAGCAGAATCAACCCAGTTATAGTCAAGCCCCTAAAATCTATGTATATCAAATAATCTGATTTTCTTTAGATTTATTGTTGAAATTCACCATCTACCATCGGACCTATGCAAACAGTGGTGCCTTCAGTTTGATTTTAAATAAACTGTTTCAAAACAGGATTACAAGAACAACATTCTGATCTACAGTACACTATTTCTACATGTTGCCTTTTCCACTTTTCCAGAAACTACAATAGTTAGAAATGGAATGAGAAGTGACCTACAATGATCTATAGATTGCAGTAGTGACCTAGAATGATCTATAGATTGCAGTAGTGACCCAGAATGATCTATAGATTGCAGTAGTGACCCAGAATGATCTACAGATTGCAGTAGTGACCTAAAATGATCTATAGATTGCAGTAGTGTCCTAGAATGATCTATAGATTGCAGTAGTGACCTAGAATGATCTATAGATTGCAGTAGTGACCTAGAATGATCTATAGATTGCAGTAGTGACCTAGAATGATCTATAGATTGCAGTAGTGACCCAGAATGATCTATAGATTGCAGTAGTGACCTAGAATGATCTATAGATTGCAGTAGTGACCCAGAATGATCTATAGATTGCAGTAATGACCTAGAATGATCTATAGATTGCAGTAGTGACCCAGAATGATCTATAGATTGCAGTAGTGACCTAGAATGATCTATAGATTGCAGTAGTGACCTAGAATGATCTATAGATTGCAGTAGTGACCCAGAATGATCTATAGATTGCAGTAGTGACCTAGAATGATCTATAGATTGCAGTAGTGACCCAGAATGATCTATAGATTGCAGTAGTGACCTAGAATGATCTATAGATTGCAGTAGTGACCCAGAATGATCTATAGATTGCAGTAATGACCTAGAATGATCTATAGATTGCAGTAGTGACCCAGAATGATCTATAGATTGCAGTAGTGACCTAGAATGATCTATAGATTGCAGTAGTGACCCAGAATGATCTATAGATTGCAGTAGTGACCTAGAATGATCTATAGATTGCAGTAGTGACCTAGAATGATCTATAGATTGCAGTAGTGACCCAGAATGATCTATAGATTGCAGTAGTGACCCAGAATGATCTACAGATTGCAGTAGTGACCTAAAATGATCTATAGATTGCAGTAGTGTCCTAGAATGATCTATAGATTGCAGTAGTGTCCTACAATGACCTATTGATTGCAGTAGTGACCTAGAATGATCTATTGATTGCAGTAGTGACCTAAATGATCTATAGATTGCAGTAGTGACCTAGAATGATCTATTGATTGCAGTAGTGTCCTACAATGACCTATTGATTGCAGTAGTGACCTAGAATGATCTATAGATTGCAGTAGTGACCTAGAATGATCTATTGATTGCAGTAGTGTCCTACAATGACCTATTGATTTCAGAAGTGTCCTAGAATGATCTATAGATGGCAGTCCTGTCATACATAAACTGCCTTTAGTGTAATCAGATCACTTCTCTCTACTGGCATGAATTAGCATTACATTCAAAACATAATACATTTTGTTGTTGTGGTGGTAGTAGCTATAGGGCTTCGTAGCACAGAAGATCCACACTATAGTGCGACTGAAAATGAAGGGCAATGTTCCCACGTTTGTAGAGACTGCATTCACGTTAAACACTGCATATGTTGACCCAATCAAAATGACCTTTAAATTGAAATCGCGCTACAACGCAGGATCTTCCTCACTACGGATTAAGTCTAACACAGGAGGTTGGTAGCATCTTACTTGGGGAGGACGGGCTCATAGTAATGGCTGGAGTGCTATCAGACGAATAGTATCAAATACATGGTTTTCCGTTTTCTCCTCAGCAGCCTCCACTGGAATCTAGCCCTATGTGTCTGTCTGTATTTTATTTAGCTAGGCAAGTCAGTTGAGAACAAATTCTTATTTACAATGATGGCCTACCCCGGCCAAACCCTAACCCGGATGACTCTGGGCCAATTGTGCGCCGCCGTATGGGACTCCCAATCATGGCTAGCACTGAGATGCAGTGCCTTAGACCACTGTGCCACTTGGGAGCCCGATTGTATGACGGGACCAGATCAGAAAACATGTCATAACTACCAGCTGCTGTTGTTGTTGACTACTATAATATACCAGCCAGAATACTCCTCTCAACTCCATCGATCAGAAACAGCTGACTCCTCTCAACTCCATCGATCAGAAACAGCTGACTCCTCTCCCCCATCGATCAGAAACAGCTGACTCCTCTCAACTCCATCAATCAGAAGCAGCTGACTCCTCTCAACTCCATCAATCAGAAGCAGCTGACTCCTCTCAACTCCATCGATCAGAAACAGCTGACTCCTCTCAACTCCATCGATCAGAAACAGCTGACTCCTCTCAACTCCATCGATCAGAAACAGCTGACTCCTCTCAACCCCATTGATCAGGAACAGCTGACTCCTCTCAACCCCATTGATCAGAAACAGCTGACTCCTCTCAACTCCATTGATCAGAAACAGCTGACTCCTCTCAACCCCATTGATCAGAAACAGCTGACTCCTCTCAACTCCATCGATCAGAAACAGCTGACTCCTCTCAACTCCATTGATCAGAAACAGCTGACTCCTCTCAACCCCATTGATCAGAAACAGCTGACTCCTCTCAACTCCATTGATCAGAAACAGCTGACTCCTCTCAACCCCATTGATCAGAAACAGCTGACTCCTCTCAACTCCATCGATCAGAAACAGCTGACTCCTCTCAACCCCATTGATCAGAAACAGCTGACTCCTCTCAACTCCATTGATCAGAAACAGCTGACTCCTCTCAACTCCATCGATCAGAAACAGCTGACTCCTCTCAACCCCATCGATTGTCTTGTTGCTTTACGACCTCACTTACCAATTAGTCAATGTTACAGAAACGTCACTGTAAGAGCTATATACTTGAAGGGATTTCATTTGACCGCAGGTTGTTGACAATGTGGCTTTTAAAGGCAAAGTTCCATCATCCGCGGAGATCACATTCACAGTAATCTCTGCAGATGTCGGCTCAATCAGAAATTGTCTTTGAAAGCTACATTGTCGACAACCCAAGATCAGAATGAATCCCAGCGTAACTCCGTGGTTTTGGATAAACAAAACAAATGTTTTCAGCAAATGTTTATTTTCTTTTAATGATTGATTTTAGATCGATGGATAAAGCAGAGAGTTAAAAAGATACCCCCTGTTAGTTCACAACGAGGGCCTGAAAGGTCCCTGTCCTTTGGCTCTTCATTGAGATGAAAGACAGATTTACTCCCAAAATACCCAAAGCATCAAGGCTAGACCCCCTAACCCCCACCACCACACACACACACACACACACACACACACACACACACACACACACACACACACACACACACACACACACACACACACACACACATACACACACACACACACTACACACACACACACACACACACACACACACACACACACACATACACACAAACACACACACACACACACATACATACACACACACACACACACACACACACACACACACACACACACATACACACACACACACACACACACACACACACACATACACACACACTACACACACACACACTCACACACACACACACAGTATGTACTATGAGGTTGTGCATGTCTTCAGAGAGGGAGGTGAAGAGGGGGCAATATGGGTGACGTAAGTGTAAGGTAGGGGTGCAGGGGGAGACGTTTATCTTAATTACCCTCCTCCTGCACTGTGAGCTAATTATGGTGAGCATGTTGTGAGCACAGCGAACCCTGTGGCGCGTCATCCATTAGAGATGATTGGCTGTGGGATGAAACGCACGCCGGTGACATCCCCGGCTTCCCGCACACAGTGGGGGAGATAGAGAGGGTGGGGGGAGAATGGGAAGGGTTGAGGGTCACAGTGATGAGCTCACCTGCTGACACCTCTACCAGCATGATCCCTGGTGGTTTAATGAGCTAATCAAGCCTGGGTTGGTTTCTCCTGTAAATGCAGATTTTCTCTCACTCTATCTATCCATCCCTTTCCCTCTGTCTGAAACTCTCTCTCTCTTACATCTTTCTGTGTCTGTCCCTGCTTTCTCTGTATTATAAAACCTCTCTCCATCTCATGCACTGCTATTACAGGTGATCGGGAGAGCGGGATACCAAGTCAGTTAAGAACAAATTCTTACTTACATTGACAGCCTACACCAGCCAAACCCGGACGACGCTGGGCCAATTGTGCGCCGCCCTATGGGACTTCCAATCACGGCCGGTTGATACAGCCTGGAATCAAACCAGGGTGTCTGTAGTGACGCCTCAAGCACTGAGATGCAGTGCCTTCGACCGCTGCGCCACTCGGGTGCCCAGGTCTTCATAAAGGATTATTGGAATTTTGCTATTTTAATTAAATGATGTTTGTCACTGTCTCTAATGTTATGCAAACACGACCAACATCACACTTCAGTTGAGTGCTATAGTTCCCTCCATCACAGAGTACATCTCCATGCAACACCTAGCCCAGGGCTTTGTGGAATGGAGGGTTAGCTTAGCATTAGCCCAGGGGCCAGTGGTATGGTAATGAACCTACACTAGCAGTAGCCCAGGGGCCAGTGGTATGGTATTGAACCTAGCCCAGCGATAGCTGAGGGGCCAGTGGTATGGTTTTGGACCGAGCCTAACAATATCCCAGGGGCCAGTGGAATGGTATTGAACCTAGCCTAGCGATAGCCCAGGTGCCAGTGGTATGGTATTTGACATAGCCTAGCGATAGCCCAGGGGCCAGTGTTATGGTATTGAACCTAGCCAAGAGACAGCCCAGGGGCCAGTGGTATGGTATTGAACCTAGCCTAGAGATAGCCCAGGGGCCAGTGATATGGTATTGAACCTAGCCTAGTGATAGCCCAGGGGCTAGTGGAAAGGAGGGTTAGATATGTTAAGTGTTCCTGTGATTGAGGATGGTGCCTCTGGATGAGAAAGGTCACCATCAATGATAAATGAGAGAGAAAGGTCTTTGAGAGAAAGGGAGTGGGGAGAAAGGAAGCGAGGGAGGGAGTAAGAAAGAGAGGTGCCGGGAGGCTGAGAGTGAGACCAACTCCTCTCCCTCCACTTTCCCTTTCAACTCATCTCTTCCCTCTACTCCCCTGTTCCTCCTCTTCTCTTATTCCCCAATCATCTACCTCCTGGGTAGCTAGGTCCCCACTACATAGCTGGGAAGCTGGGTCCCCACTACATAGCTGGGAAGCTGGGTCCCCACTACATAGCTGGGTAGCTGGGTTCCCAATAAATAGCTGGGTAGCTTGGTCCCCACTACATAGCTGGGTAGCTTGGTCCCCACTACATAGCTGGGTAGCTGGGTCCCCACTACATAGCTGGGTAGCTAGGTCCCCACTCCATAGCTGGGTCCCCACTACATAGTTGGCTAGCTAGGTCCGCACTACATACAGTAGCTGAGTAGCTAGGTCCCCACTGCATAGTTCGGTAGCTAGGTCAAATCAAATCAAATGTATTTATATAGCCCTTCTTACATCAGCTGATATCTCAAAGTGCTGTATAGAAACCCAGCCTAAAACCCCAAAAAGCAAGCAATGCAGGTGTAGAAGCAGAGTGGATAGGAAAAACTCCCAAGAAAGGCAAAAACCTAGGAAGAAACCAAATCAAATCAAATGTTATTTGTCACATACACATGGTTAGCGAGGAACCAGGCTATGAGGGGTGGCGAGTCCTCTTCTGGCTGTGCCGGTTGGAGATTATAACAGAACATGGCCAAGAATGGCCAAGATGTTCAAACGTTCATAGATGACCAGCATCACAGTGGTTGTCGAGGGTGCAGCAAGTCAGCACCTCAGGAGTAAATGTCAGTTGGTTTTTCATAGCCGATCATTAAGAGTATCTCTACCTCTCCTGCTGTCTCTAGAGAGTTGAAAACAGCAGGTCTGGGGCAGGAGGGGGCAGGAGACACCGTGGCCCCATCCGATGATACCCCCGGACAGGGCCAAACAGGAAGGATACTATGTAGGTCCCCACTACATAGCTGAGTAGCTAGGTCCCCACTACATAGCTGGGTCCCCCACTACATAGTTGGGTAGCTAGGTCCCCACTACATAGCTGAGTAGCTAGGTCCCCACTGCATAGCTGAGTAGCTAGGTCCCACCTACATAGCTGAGTAGCTAGGTCCCCACTACATAGCTGGGTCCCCCACTACATAGTTGGGTAGCTAGGTCCCCACTGCTGGGTAGCTAGGTCCCCACAACATAGCTGAGTAGCTAGGTCCCCACTACATAACTGGGTAGCTGGGTCCCCACTACATAGCTGGGTAGCTGGGTCCCCACTACATAGCTGGGTAGCTGGGTCCCCACTGCATAGCTGGGTAGCTAAGTCCCCGCAACATAGCTCAGTAGCTAGGTCCCCACTACAACGCTGGGTAGCTGGGTACAAACTACATACTTGGGTAGCTGGGTCCCCACTACATACCTTGGTAGCTGGGTCCCCACTGCATAGCTGGGTTCCCACTACATAGCTGGGTAGCTAGGTCCCCACAACATAGCTGAGTAGCTAGGTTCCCACTACATAACTGGGTAGCTAGGTCCCCACTACATAGCTGAGTAGCTAGGTCCTCACTACATAGCTGGGTAGCTAGGTCCTTACTACATAGCTGGGTAGCTAGGTCCTTACTACATAGCTGGGTAGCTGGGTCCCCACTACATAGGTGGGAAGCTGGGTCCCCACTACATAGCTGGGTAGCTGGGTCCCCAATACATAGTTGGGTAGCTGGGTCCCCACTACATAGCTGGGTCCCCAATACATAGCTGGGTAGCTAGGTCTCCACTACCTAGCAGGGTAGCTAGGTCCACATAGCTGGGTAGCTACACTACATAGCTGGGCTAGCTACAGGTCCCCACTACATAGCTGGGTAGCTAGGTCCACTCTACATAGCTGGGTAGCTAGGTCCCCACTACATAGCTGGGTAGCTAGGTCCACTCTACATAGCTGGGTAGCTAGGTCCCCACTACATAGCTGGGTAGCTAGGTCCCCACTACATAGCTGGGTAGCTAGGTCCCCACTACATAGCTGGGTAGCTAGGTCCCCACTACATAGCTGGGTAGCTAGGTCCACTCTACATAGCTGGGTAGCTAGGTCCCCACTACATAGCTGGGTAGCTAGGTCCCCACTACATAGCTGGGTAGCTAGGTCCCCACTACATAGCTGGGTAGCTAGGTCCACTCTACATAGCTGGGTAGCTAGGTCCACTCTACATAGCTGGGTAGCTAGGTCCCCACTACATAGCTGGGTAGCTAGGTCCAGCTAGGTCCCCACTACATAGCTGGGTTGCTGGGTCCCCTCTACATAGCTGGGTAGCTAGGTCCCCACTACATAGCTGGGTAGCTAGGTCCACTAGCTGGGTCTACATAGCTGGGTAGCTAGGTCCCCACTACATAGCTGGGTAGCTACAGGTGGGTAGCCCACTACATAGCTGGGTAGCTAGGTCCACTCTACATAGCTGGGTAGCTGGGTAGGCCCCACTACATAGCTGGGTAGCTGGGCTAGGTCCCACTACATAGCTGGGTAGCTAGGTCCACACTACTAGCTGGTACCCACTACATAGCTGGGTAGCTAGGTCCATAGCCACTAGGTACATAGCTGGGTAGCTAGGTCCCCACTACATAGTGAGTCCACACTACATAGCTGGGTAGCTAGGTCCACACTACATAGCTGGGTAGCTAGGTCCACACTACATAGCTGGGTAGCTAGGTCCCCACTACATAGTGAGTCCACACAAATCGGTGGTCATGAAGGACAGGACTCACATTCATATCATCACATTAGCAGTACTCAGATATGTGAGTAGAGTTCAAAGCCAAGCGTAACCTTTAGCAGTAATTAGCACCCTCACATACTACCCTTTCTTTTGTTGTTGTGTGGTATCTTCACAAGTATGTGACGAATTTTCAAAACTCTTTGTACAGAACTCCTTACGGGTAACATTTGTAATGCAGCCAGTCTTTTACCACACAACCAAAGATCCAAAATATAAGTTTAACATGAAATATAATGAATACATTGGTTTCATCACCAAAACACAACATAATGATATCTTCTCAATTTAGGTAAATAAACAAGCAGTTATTCTAATAGCAAAATAATGCAAGATACATGTTAAAAACATTGCCCAATGAATATATGCTACACATGTAAATATGTGTAAATTGCAGTACACTTGCACTACCCATTACAATTGTCTGAACATCAAATGTACGTCCTTTCTATCTAATGTTTGTCGCAAAAAATAAATATATTGTTCAGATATCATTACAACAGAGGTGTACTCTAATCAAATGGAACAAATGACAGACACGTATCATTTAGCAGGCACTAGTTTGCATCAAGCCTGTCTTGAGAATTTGGCCATAGGTTCTCATAAAAATCACAGTTAATGTCCTCATTGTTCATGCACCTGGGGAAAACCCTTTTGGCATGGTGAATCCAAGCCTGACACACACCACTGTTCAAAAGTATGGTGTCACTTAGAAATGTCCTTATTTTTGAAAGAAAAACACATTTTTTGTCCATTAAAATAACATAAAATTGATCAGAAATACAGTGTAGACATTGTTAATGTTGTAAATGACTATTATAGCTGGAAACGGCTGATTTTTTATGGAATATCTACATAGGTGTACAGAGGCCCATTATCAAAAACCATCACTCCTGTGTTCCAATGGCACGTTGTGTTAGCTAATCCAGGTTTATCATTTTAAAAGGCTAAATGATCATTAGAAAACCCTTTTGAAATTATGTTAGCACAGCTGAAAACTGTTGTTCTAATTAAAGAAGCAATAAAACTGGCCTTCTTTAGACGATATGAGTATCTGGAGCATCAGCATTTGTGGGTTAATTACAGGCTCAAAATGCCTAGAAACAAAGACGTTTCTTCAGAAATTCGTCAGTCTATTCTTGTTCTGAGAAATGAAGGCTATTCCATGCGAGAAATTGCCAAGAAACTGAAGATCTCGTACAACGCTGTGTACTACTCCCTTCACAGAAAAGCGCAAACTGGCTCTATCCAGAATATAAACAGGAGTGGGAGGCCCCGGTGCACAACTGAGCAAGAGGACAAGTACATTAGAGTGTCTAGTTTGAGAAACAGATGCCTCACAGGTCCTCAAGTGGCAGCTTCATTAAATAGTACCTGCAAAACACCAGTCTCAATATCAACAGTGAAGAGGCGACTCAAGGATACTGGCCTTCCATGCTTTTCACTAGATCTTGGAACATTGCTGTGGAGTCACTTCCATTTAGACACATGAGCATTAGTGAGGTTGGGCACTGATGTTGGGCAATTAGGCCTGGCTCGCAATCTTCGTTTCAATTCATAAAAAAAGGTGTTAGGTGGGGTTGAGGTCAGGGTTCTGTGCAGGCCAATCAAGTTCTTCCACGCTGTTCTCAACAAACATTTCTGTACTGACCTCGCTTTGTGCACAGGGGCATTGTCATGCTGAAACAGGAAAGGGCCTTCCCAAAACTGTTTCCACAAAGTTAGAAGCACAGAATTGTCTAGAATATCATTGTATACTGTAGCTTTAAGACTTCCCTTCACTGGAATGAAGGGGCCTAGCCCGAACCATGAAAAACAGCCCCAGACCATTATTCCTCCTCCACCAAACATTACAGTTGGCACTATGCATTTGGGCAGGTAGCGTTCTCCTGGCATCCCCTAAACCGAGATTTGTTCATCTGACTGCCATGGCTGTGTGCTTGATTTTATACACCTGTCAGCAATGAGTGTGGCTGAAAAAGCCAAATCCACTAATTTGAAGGAGTGTCCACATACTTTTGTATATATTGTATATGTAACATTTACAGTGATTGAAACAGTGTATGATAGTTTATCCTGAAGTAGTTCAGCTGGAAATAACTACTTTTTCTAAGTAACTTTAGTTAAGTCAACTATATTTTCATAGGGGTAGATTTAGCGTGTCTTAAAAGCAAGAGCGACATCATTGATGTATACAGAGAAGAGAGTCGGCCCAAGAATTGAACCCTGTGGCACCCCGATAGAGACTGCCAGAGGTCCGGACAACAGGCCCTCCGATTTGACACACTGAGCTCTATCAAAGAAGTAGTTGGTGAACCAGGCGAGGCAATCATTTAAGAAACCAAGGTTGTTGAGTCTGCCAATAAGAATGTGATTGACAGAGTCGAAAGCCTTGGCCAAGTCGATGAATACAGCTGCACAGTAATGTCTCTTATCGATGGCGGTTATGATATCGTTAAGGACCTTGAGCGTGACTGAGGTGCACCCATGACCAGCTCGGAAACCAGATTGCATAGCGGAGAAGGTGCGATGTGATTCAAAATGGTCAGTAATCTGTTTGTTAACTTGGCTTTCGAAGACCTTAGAGATGCAGGGTAGGATAGATATAGGTCTGTAGCAGTTAGGGTCTAGAGTGTCTCCCCCTTTGAAGAGGGGGATGACCGCGGCAGCTTTCCAATCTTTGAGAATCTCAGACGATACAAAAGAGAGGTTGAACAGGCTAGTAATAGGGGTTGCGACAATTTCAGCAGATAATTTAAGAAATAGAGGGTCCAGATTGTCTAGCCCGGCTGATTTGTAGGGGTCCAGATTTTGCAGCTCTTTCAGAACATCAGCTATCTGGATTTGTGTGAAGGAGATATGGTGGGGGCTTTGGCGGGTTGCTGTGGAGTGTGCCGGGCAGTTGACCGGGGTTGGGGTAGCCAGGTGGAAAGCATGGCCAGCCATAGAGAAATGCTTATTTAAATTCTCAATTATAGTGGATTTGTCGGTTGTAACAGTGTTTCCTAGCCTCAGAGCAGTGGGTAGCTGGGATGAGGTGCTCTTATTCTCCATGGACTTTACAGTGTCCCAGAACGTTTTTGAGTTTGTACTACAGGATGCACATTTCTGTTTAAAAAAGCTAGCCTTAGCTTTCCTAACTGCCTGTGTATATTGGTTCCTAACTTCCCTGAAAAGTTGCATATCACAGGGGCTATTCGATGCTAATGCAGAATGCCACAGGATGTTTTTATGCTGGTCAAGGGCAGACAGGTCTGGAGTGAACCAAGGGCTATATCTATTCCTGATTCTACATTTTTTGAATGGGGCATGCCGATATAAGATGGTGAGGAAGGAGCTTTTAAAGAATAACCAGGCATCCTCTACTGACGGGATGAGGTCAATGTAGTTCCAGGATACCCCGGCCAGGTCGATTAGAAAGGCCTGCTCGCAGAAGTGTTTATGGGAGCATTTAACAGTGATGAGGGGTGGTCGTTTGCTCGCAGACCCATTACGGAGGCAGGCAATGAGGCAGTGATCGCTGAGATCCTTGAAAACAGCAGAGGTGTATTTGGAGGGTGAGTTAGTTAGGATGATATCTATGAGGGTGCCTGTGTTTACGGATTTGGGGTTATATCTGGTAGGTTCATTGATAAATTGTGTGAGATTGAGGGCATCAAGCTTAGATTGTAGGATGGCCGGGGTGTTAAGCATGTCCCAGTTTAGGTCACCTAGCAGCACGAGCTCAGAAGATAGATGGGGGCAATCAAATCACATATGGTGTCGAGGGCACAGCTGGGGGCAGAGGGTGGTCTATAGCAAGCGGCAACGGTGAGAGACTTGTTTCTGGAAAGGTTCATTTTTAGAAGTAGAAGCTCAAATTGTTTGGGTAAAGACCTGGATTGTAAGACAGAACTCTGCAGGTTATTTTTGCAGTAAATTGCAACACCGCCGCCTTTGGCAGTTCTATTTTGTCGGCAAATGTTATAGTTAGGAATGGAAATGTCAAGGTTTTTGTTGGTCTTCCTAAGCCAGGATTCAGACACGCCTAGGACATCCGGATTGGTGGAGTGTGCTAGGGCAGTGAATAAAACAAACTTAGGGAGGAGGCTTCTAATGTTAACATGCATGAAACCAAGGCTTTTACGGTTGCAGAAGTCAACAAATGAGAGAGCCTGGGGGATGGGAGTGGAGGTAGACACTGCAGGGCCTGGATTAACCTCTACATCACTGGAGGAACAGAGAAGGAGTAGGATAAGGGTACGGCTAAAGGCTAACAGAACTGATCAGCAGGACTCCGTGTGGTAAACCAGGCCAATTGGCAAAATATGTATAACTGGACACCTAGTACATTCAGAACAGAGAGTAAAAGGAGCAGATTTCTGGGCACGGTAGAATATTTTCAAGGCATAATGTACAGACAGAGGTATAGTAGGATGTGAATACAGTGGGGGTAAACCTGTGCATATAGTAATAATGAAAGAGATATTGTCTCTAGAAATAGCATTTAAACCAGGTGATGTCACTGCGTGTGTGGGGGGTGGAACTAAATTGTTAGCCGAGGTGTGTTGAGCAGTGCTAGAGGCTCTACAGTGAAATAAAACAATAGTTACAAACCAGAACAGCAATCGACACGGCATGGTGACGTTAGGGAAAGGCATGCGTAGCCGGGTGATCATACAAGTCCAGTGTGTGGCTTCAAGCAGCAAGCGGCACAGGGCTAGCAGGCTAACAGAAAGGCCTTAGAGGGATGACGCGACGGAGGGAAGTCTGTTGTGCCCCCCTCGTGCAGTTACATCAGTGGATGGATCAGCAGGGCTCCGTGTGGTAAACCAGGACAATTGGCAAGATATGTATAGTGGCCGAAGAAATATGTCCGAAGGGCCTCTTAAGTCAGCAGTCCAATGTGCTTTAGATAGCTAGCAGGCCGCAGATTAGTGGCTGTGCGTTCAGGGGTCGTTAGCTGCTATAATTCCAGGTTGGGAAAAAATACAAAAATATCATAATAAAAATGTATTACATTTTTTAAAATTAAATAAAATAAAAATAGGTTCAGAGCTTGCGGTAGGAATCCGGAGATATCGAGAAGAATAAGTCCGACTAGCTCTGGTTTGAGTCACGCTGTACAGACTGGCGAGAGTTGTCCGGGATAAAGGTAGCTGATGACCGCTAGCAAAGGATAGCTGACTGCTAGCTAGTGGCTTCGGAATGTATTCGATGGGCCTCGTAAGCCAACAGTCCGTTGTGCTCTAGACAGCTAGCATTCAGGGGATGTTAGCTGCGAAGGTCGGAAGGTGAGAAGGTTCAGAGCTTGCGATAGGAATCCGGGGATATGGAGAGAAAAAATAGGTCCGGTATGCTCTGGTTGAATCGCGTTGTACAACCTGGCGAGAGCTTTCCGAGCTAAAGGTTAGCTGATGACCGTTAGCTGGCTAGTTATCTGGCTAGTCTATGTTGGAGAGATTCCAGTAAGAGGCAAAGAAAAATACGTTAGAGAAAAAGCTGGTCCACACCACATTGGGTGATGCGGGTTGCAGTATTTTGAAATAAGGGTTTAGAAAAATATAAAAAGATATGCGAAGAAAAATATCTAAAAATATATATACATGGGACACGACAAGACGAAGGACAAATACGTCTGACTGGTACGCCATCTTGGATGTCATTTACAAAGTAGCCTCCAACACTCTACTCAGCAAACTGGATGTAGTCTATCACAGGGCCATCCGTTTTGTCACCAACGCCCCATATACTACCCACCACTGCGACCTGTATGCTCCCGTTGGCTGGCCCTCACTACATATTTGTCACCAAACCCACGGGCTCCAGGTCATCTATAAGTCTATGCTAGGTAAAGCCCCACCTTATCTCAGCTCACAGGTCACCATAGCAACACCCATCCGTAGCATGCGCTCCAGCAGGTATATTTCACTGGTCACCCCCTAAGCCAACACTTGCTTTGGCCGCCTTTCCTTCCAGTTCTCTGCTGCCAATGACTGGAACGAATTGCAAAAATCACTGAAGCTGGAGTCTTATATCTCCCTCTCTAACTTTAAGCATCGGCTGTCAGAGCAGCTGACAGCTAATCACTGTACCAGTACACAGTACCTGTACTTGTACACAGCCAATCTGTAAATAACACACCCATATTATTACTTTCCCTCTTTCTCTTTTGCACCCCAGTATCTCTACTTGCACATCATCATCTTCACATCTATCATCTATTAATGCTAAATTGTAATTATTTCACCTCCATGGCCTATTTATTGTCTTACCTCCCTACTCTTCTACATTTACACACACTGTACATAGATTTTCCTATTGTGTTATTGACTGTACTTTTGGTTTTTTTCTAACTCTGTTGTTGTTTTTGTCGCACTGCTTTGCTTTATCTTGTCCAGGTCGCAGTTGTAAATGAGAACTTGTCCTCAACTGGCCTACCTGGTTTAATAAAGCTGAAATAATTAAAACACACTTCTTAAATGATCCACCCCAAACCACAAATTACTATAATTAACAGTGATAAACAGTGTTAAATAACACTAACATGTGAAAACAATATTTATAATAACCTGCTTAACACAGGTTATAATGGCCGGCCCGTAAATGCCAACAGACAGGGGTCCATCCGGAGTGTGTATGTGTGTGTGTGGTCATTAGTTCTGTAGCCAGCTGTGTTCTGTCCCAGGGTTGCTGACCCCCCCCCCACCACTCCATTTCCCCATGTCCATACCTCCGTATCCTAGCAACATCATCCACTGACCAGTGGTTATTGTTAAAGTCATTCTGAAGAGTACTGCCTGCACTGATGTCGTGGTGTCTTTGATGGTCACACATCCTTGGTCCAACTAATTTAATTGGACAAAACATGGAAATGTTACATAAATGAAGCACAGGGTCAATGTTATATATCACTTTAATGTAAACAACCTTTTTTACAAGCACATATCATTACAAAACCACTTCAAATAGGAGAATAGAACACTGATACCTGTAACAGTAACATCAAATGCTGTTCAATAGCGTAGGTAAATGCACTGGTTGCTGAAGTCTGTTTATTGTCCTATGTTGTTGCTGAATCATAACAGGCTTATGTAGAGTTTATTTTGTAACTCTTTGTGGTATTTACAAAGGACATTACTGTTGGTCATTACTTCAAGGATAAGTAGAATACCTACAATATATATATATATATATATATATACAGTGCATTCGAAAAGTATTCAGACCCCTTGACTTTTTCCACATTTTGTTACATTACAGCCTTATTCTAAAACTGATTAAATAGTTTTTTTCCCTCATAAATCTACACAAAATACTCCATAATGACAAAGCAAAAACAGGTTTTTAGAAATGTTTGCAAATTTATTACAAATGTATTTATAAAAAATGGAAATATCACATTTACAAAAGTATTGAGGCCCTTTACTCAGCACTTTGTTGAAGCACCTTTGGCAGTGATTACAGCCTTGAGTCTTTTTGGGTATGACGCTACAAGCTTGGCACACTTGTATTTGGGGAGTTTCTCCCATTCTTCTCTGCAGATCCTCTCAAGCTCTGTCAGGTTGGATGGGGAGCGTCACGGCACAGCTATTTTCAAGTCTCTCAAGAGATGTTTGATCAGGTTCAAGTCCGGCCTCTGGTTGGGCCACTCAAGGACATTCAGAGACTTGTCCCGAAGCTACTCCTGCATTGTCTTGGCTGTGTGCTTAGGGTCGTTGTCCTGTTGGAAGGTGAACCTTCGCCCCAGGCTCAGGTCCTAAACTTCATCAAGGATCTCTCTGTAATTTGCTGCATTCATCTTTCCCTCGATCCTGACTAGTCTCCCAGTATTTGCCACTGAAAAATATCTCCACAGCATGATGCTGGAGTACACCTGAGGACCTTCAATGCTGCAGACATTTTTCGGTACCCAAAGGTTTGTGCCTTTCCAAATCAGGTCCAATCAAATGAATTTACCACATGTGTACTCCAATCAAGATGTAGAAACATCTCAAAGATGATCAATCTTTTATTTTTAATACATTTGCAAACATTTCTAAAAACTATTTTTTTTCACTTTGTCATTATGGGGTATTGTGTGTAGATTGATGAGGATATATATATATATATATATATATATATAGTAATCAAAAAGGTGTTAAACAAATCTAAATATATCCTAGATTTGAGATTCTTCAAAGTAGCCACCCTTTGCCTTGATGAAAGCTTTGCACACTCTAGGCATTCTCTCAACCAGCTTCATGAGGTAGTCACCTGGAATGCATTTCAATTAACAGTTGTGCCTTGTTGTAAGTTAATTTGTGGAATTTCTTTCCTTCTTAATGTGTTTGAGCCAATCTGTAGTTGTGTTGTGACAAGGTAAGGGTGGTATACAGAAGATAGCCCTATTTGGTAAAAGACCAAGTCCATATTATGGCAAGAACAGCTCAAATAAGCAAAGACAAATGACAGTCCACCATTACTTTAAGACACAAACCATCAAGCGCTATGATGAAACTGGCTCTCATGAGGACCGCCACAGGAAAGGAAGACCCAGAGTTACCTCTGCTGCGGAGGATACATTCATTAGAGTTAACTGCACCTCAGATTGCAGCCCAAATAAATGTTTCACAGAGTTCATGTAACAGACACATCTCAACATCAACTGTTCAGAGGTGACTGTGTGAATCAGGCCTTTATGGTCGAATTGTTGCAAAGAAACCACTACTAAAGGACACCAATAAGAAGAAGAGACTTGCTTGGGCCAAGAAACACGAGCAATGGACATTAGACCGGTGGAAATCTGTCCTTTGGTCTGATGAGTCCAAATTTGAGATTTTTGTTTCCAACCGCCGTGTCTTTGTGAGACGCAGAATAAGTGAACAGATGATCTCCGCACGTGTGGTTCCCATCGTGAAGTATGGAGGAGGAGGTGTGACAGTATGGGGATGCTTTGCTGGTGACACTGTCTGTGATTTATTTAGGATTCAAGGCACACTTAACCAGCAGGCTACCACAGCATTCTGCA
This sequence comes from Oncorhynchus tshawytscha, assembly GCF_018296145.1. Classification (NCBI taxonomy): domain Eukaryota; kingdom Metazoa; phylum Chordata; class Actinopteri; order Salmoniformes; family Salmonidae; genus Oncorhynchus; species Oncorhynchus tshawytscha. The sequence goes on from NC_056449.1 coordinate 32,027,599, forward strand.
GCAATATGCCATCCCACCTGGTCTGCGTTTAGTGGGACTATCATTTGTTTTTCAACAGGACAATGACCCAAAACACACCTCCAGGTTGTGTAAGGGCTATTTGACCTGGGTCTCCACAATCACCAGACCTCAACCCAAATGAGATGGTTTGGGAGGAGTTGGACCACAGAGTGAAGGAAAAGCAGCCAACATGTGCTCAGCATTTGTGTGAACTCTTTCAAGACTGTTGGAAAAGCATTCTCCATGAATCTGGTTGAGAAAATGCAAAGAGTGTGCAAAGCCTGTCATCAAGGCAAAGGGTGGCTACTTTGAAGAATTTAAAATCTAAAATATGTTATGATTTGTTTAACACTTTTTGTGTTACTACATGATTCCATATATGTTATTTCATAATTCTGAAGTCTTCACTATTATTGTACAATGTAGAAAATAGTCAAAATAAAGAAAAACCCTTGAATGAATAGGTGTCCAAACCTTTGACTGGTACTGTATTTATATATATATAAACACATCTACAGTGAAATATAACAAAGTAACAAAGTATTATTTTTTTAACAATAGTCAACATGACAACAATAACCAATGTATCCCATCAAGCAAGATCATAAACACAGTTGAATGAATACCAACCATTGTCTCCTGGGTTGACTCCTGTGTTGACTCCTGGGTTGACTCCTGGGTTGACTCCTGTGTTGACTCCTGGGTTGACGCCTGTGTTGACGCCTGGGTTGACGCCTGGGTTGACGCCTGTGTTGACTCCTGTGTTGACGCCTGGGTTGACTCTTGGGTTGACCGATCTTCAGTCCAGTGAGGTATAATCAAATGTCAGTCCATTACAGCTGCTGATATAGTCGCTGTGTGTGTTGTTTGAAGGTTGTTTGAACGCTGTGGAGCTAGCTGAGAGGAAGAGAGAGGGGAGGCTTACTGGCTGGTCTCGATGCTAAATAGTGTATCAGGCATCGTTGAGGCAGTGTCCAACAACTCTCAAACAACCTTTTGCTTAAAAATCACTGGTGGTGGTGGGTAACACAATTTGATCACAAAAACCACACAAGATAGACAGATACACAAAGCTCAGGGGTGAACAAGGACAGATGTAGCTGAATACTGAGTTGCCTTTTAGAACCCGTCCTGTTGGTCGGTGTGTGTATCCGCTCCTTGCTTCCTTCCCTCACTTCCTCTCTTCACTTCCTCCCCTCGGCTGGTGCTCCCTCTTGGTGCTCCCAGGGTATGGGATCATTCTCCTCTGTCATCGAGCCTGTCTCTCTCTCATGCCAGAACTGCTCCACATCCAGCAGCACGATCCCATCCCGGGGGCTCTCTCCCTCCGCATCCACCTCCTCCACCCCTCCCTGCTCCGCCTGGGGCTGAGGATCAACTCTAGTCTCCTGGGTAGGGATGAGGCCTAGGCTTCCGTCTCCTCCCTGCAGCTGGCCTGAGGTCTCTGGTCGTGGGCAAGGGGACTGGGGGGCGGTGGGTGCGTGGGGCCCGGGTTTGGGGTTTGGGTTGGACGGGGTGTGTTTACGAAGAGTAAGGCGCCTCCACAGACCCCTGTACCCCTCTGTGAACTCCTCCGACAGAGAGAGGACGATGATGGGGTTCACCAGGGAGAGAGAGAAGGTGAGGAGCAGGGCGGAGATGGAGAAGAGGAGAGGGGGAGAGAAGACGACAAAGGGTTCTTCCTCTCTCGGTCCCTGTGCCTCTCGCTCCGCGGCGTGCCGCTCCCACACCCAGACCACCCACTGCGGCAGCCACAGCATCGCCATGGCTACCGTCAGACTGAACAACATCAGCGTGAGCTTCCTGGATCTGATCTGCGTTCGGAGGTTCTGGGTCTTACTACAGCGCAGCTGGCACCGCCCATACGCCCACCAGAAATACAGCAGGGCAAAACTCAAAGGGGCGCAGAACACACCCAGGGGGTACGCCTTGACGTAGACCGACATGAAGTCCTGCGCTTCGGGGGGAACCACCTGCACACACACCAGCCCCCGGGTCTCTCTCTGCAGTGAAGAGAACAGCCAGGTAGGGATGGGAGCGGAGCAGGCAGACAGCCAGAGGAACCACATCACCAGTAGGATGGAGCGTAGACGGATGCTGACCTGTTTAGTCGGGTTAGAGACGTAACGGTAACAAGCCTTAGCCAACACTGCTACGGTAAAACTCTTCGCAGCCATGCAGCTCTGCAGGAACCAATCACAGGTCTTGCACACTGCCCAGCCAAGCGTCCAGGTGGGTTTGGAGAAGGCGGCGGCACGGAACGGGAGGGCGAACGCCAGGACAAGGCCGTCAGCAAACATCAGGTTGAGGATGAGAGCATTGATGAGGGAGAGTTTCCCACGGTGGGCGTTGGAGATCAGGATGCCCATAGATGTGAGAGTACCGGCCAGCCCAAGGACACAGATCACCCCCAGAATGACAGGCACAAGGACATGCAGCTCGCCTGGATCCAGGTGCTCGTAGGAACCACGCTCTATGAACGAAGGACGAAGTCGGTCCACAGTCGAGCTATTAGCAGTGGATACGTTCACCCCTGGCAGTTTATCCATCTCAGAAGAAACAGGCGGTGGAGAGAGAAGGCTTAGACTTGTCTTTTTATGTAGAGAATATTATATTGAAAGCCTACACCGATGGAAATGAAAACTGCTGGAGAAATTGACTTATAAAAAAGACTGACTACTCGAAAAAAAATATTTTGAGAAAAATATTTTCAAAGATTAAAACAACAAACAAGTGAATGGATCTATCTCGTTCTAAAACTCATCTCCTGATTGTAGCCTAATCTGTTTATCAAAAATCGATTTGCTTCCAGACACTCCTGTCCTGTCTGTTTGTCTCCTGATGGGTTTATCCGCGGTTATAAAGGCTGCAGTTGATTGACAGTTGCCATCCCCAGCTGAATAAACTGCGCGAAACTCGCCGGGCCAATTAGAACGCTGTACCTTTTCCAACTGTACTCAACAGGCGCTGCGCTGCACGACGTAGGGATTCAGTCCCCAGTGCATCAAATTAAACACGACTTTCTAATTTGGAGAGACAGCAGGCGAGTTTGACGCTATGAATTAATAATCTCTGTTTTGCCTCGGACTAGAAGACCAAGGGCCAGTGTGAATAATAAACCCAACAGGTAATATCCATGTATAGGCCTTTACTATGTCTAAGACTGGTTTATATAATATTTCCTCAAAATGTGTGAACATGTTATTATTTCTTCAAAATGCCTTAAACTGTCGACTCAGAATCATCATTTCTCTTTTGGGAATAGCCTGAAAATAAAGATTTGTGTCCCCTAAATTAGTTTAATTTGCAACAACAACAAAAATAACTTAATCTAAATGTATGTTTATCATAATGATTATCATTTACATTATAAAATAGGAGAACGTCACACGAGGAAGACCAGCCAACATTGTTGGCTTGTCTTTTGTCCAGAGGAGGGCGCTCTTCATCTTTCAAACACCACTACCACTACTTCTACACTGAGCAGTTCTATGAACAGTGAACACAATGGAAAACACACCCATACATTTGTTTACTGATCTATTACAACTACAAAAAAAGACAGAAAATGCATGCTTAAACTTGCACAAACTTTTTTATTCAAAAGAATTCCAGTAAGCGCGAGGACTGCAGGGTAAATGACTTGCATTTCATTACATTCTGAGCCATACAAACTGTTTGTTTCAAAACTGAATTTGTTTAGAAGACATTACTTTGTAAAGGAATCATAGAGTTCCTCACAAATGGCACCCCATTTCCTGTAATATGCACTGTGTTTGACCATAGTCTTATGGGCCTTAGTCAAAAGTAGTGCACTATAAAGGAAATAGGGTGCCAATTGGGATGCTAGAAGTCCCTGATATCATTGAGCCCTCATCACTGGGTGTTCAGCTTGAAGACATGATACCATTCTCTCTCGTTGGACACGTTGCCAGCTCCCTCTCTCGTTGCCAGCTTGAAGTAGTCTGTTGGCATGGATCTAGGATCAGCTTCCCCTTCCCCAATTCTAACCTTCCCTTAGAGGGAAAAACACAAAACTGACCTAAGATCAGCATTTAGGGGCAACTTCATCCTACCCCTGGTTACAGAAGAGAAACATATGCAGACACAGCCATGTCTGTATATCTATGGATATATTCGGAGTAGGGCCCAGAGGTGTTTCTCATGGCGTGGCCTGATTAGGGAAAACTCTGGTTATGAGACACAGAACCGGCTGTCTTTTACTGTGTTATAATATGACCATAGCTGCGGGAAGTAGTTTGGTGGTGGGGGTGCTGAGCTGATTCATTTTTGTGTCTTGTCATTTAGCTGGTCATATTAATACACTGCATGGTAAGACTACTGCGGAGTGGTCCAATCAGGGACATGCATAAACATCCCATGAATTATAACTGTGCAGTCGGTTGCTAAGGTGAAGTGATAAAGTAAACAGTATTTCTAACTGGGAACTGACATTTGCTTAGCTTTTTCCCCCTATGTTAATATTTTTGGGTAAAAAACATTCATACTTGTATTGTTTTCACCATCCTCCTCATCCTCCCCCCCTCCTCATCCTCCTCATTCTCCTCATCCTCCCCATCCTAATCCCCACCCTCTCCACCCTCCCCATCCTCCTCATCCTCCCCATCCTAATCCCCACCCTACCCATCCTCCTCATCCTCCCCATCCTCCTCATCCTCCCCATCCTAATCCCCACCCTACCCATCCTCCTCATCCTCCCCATCCTCCTCATCCACCCCACCCTCTCCACCCTCCCCATCCTCCTCATCCTCCCCATCCTAATCCCCACCCTACCCATCCTCCTCATCCTCCCCATCCTCCTCATCCACCCCACCCTCCTCATCCTCCCCATCCTCCTCATCCTCCCCACCCTCCTCATCCTCCTCATCCTCCCCACCCTCTCCCCACCCCACATCAACCCTGCATAAGAAAAAAATAAGGCACCACAGCTTCAAAAACAGAATCATTGACAAGAAAAAGAAACTCACAGAAAAAACGACATAATTAAATTAAATAAAAACATCGATCTGGCCTCAAAGAGGCCTAATCACATCATTCACATTATTAAAGACAGTCTCATGCCAGAGACAGGCTGAAACATCCATACTGTTAGACTGTATTTGTCCCAATATCCACAGCATACTATCTAAGACATTGGTTTACGGTCAGTGGTATGCAAGTGAGGATACTGTGAGACAGACCACCTTCAGTGCTATAATGAAGGTTCAGTTAGTTGTCTAACAGTTATGTCCATGTCCAGTGGTCTCCTGTCTAAACCTCCAGATGGGATGGGAAAGATCTGGCCTGATGGCTGGAGAGGACAGGAGGACAGGAGGACAGGATGAAAGAGGGTTGGAGATACTTTTTTAGCCTCCATAAATGTCTGTGTTCTCGAAAAAGTGTCCTCTCACATCTTGCAACCGAAACAAAATGGCACCTGGTCAGACAGCGTGTTCTGCTACGTCTCTGTTCATCTCAGTTCATGTGTGACTTCAGTCTAGTCAAGTCCAGTCTTACTCTGGTTGCATCACAACGCTCCAGCGCTCCTTCATGTGTCATCCAAATGAGTAAATAAAACAGTTAACTGAAGGCCACGGAGAGGCTTGTTCAGGCCAGAGCAGGCGGCTAGCTTCATTTCACTCAGGACTAGAAGAACCATCTGCCTTCATCTTTATCTAGGCTGAACACTGCCACATTCGGAACGGGAATTCTCAAGTGTGTTCTAGAAACTCCTATTCCGGGAATTCCAGCATTCCCTCCAGCCATATCTGGCTTACAGCAACAAGGCAGGCAAGAGGAGAGGAGGAGGAATGGAGGGGAGATAGAGAGACAAGAGGAGAGGTATGGAGGGGAGATAGAGAGACACAATGAGAGGAATGGAGGGGAGATAGAGAGACACAATGAGAGGAATGGAGGGGAGATAGAGAGACAAGAGGAGAGGAGGAGGAATGGAGGAGAGATAGAGAGACACAAGGGAGAGGAATGGAGGGGAGATAGAAAGACAAGAGGAGAGGAGGAGGAATGGAGGGGAGATAGAGAGACACAATGAGAGGAATGGAGGGGAGATAGAGTGACACGAGGAGAGGAATGGAGGGGAGATAGAGAGACAAGAGGAGAGGAGGAGGAATGGAGGGGAGATAGAGAGACAAGAGGAGAGAGGAGGAGGAATGGAGGGGAGATAGAGAGACACAAGGAGAGGAATGGAGGGGAGATAGAGAGACACGAGGAAGGAGGAGGAATGGAGGGAGATAGAGAGACACAATGAGAGGAATGGAGGGGAGATAGAGAGACAAGAGGAGAGGAATGGAGGGGAGATAGAGAGACAAGAGGGAGGAGAGGAATGGAGGGAGATAGAAAGACAAGAGGAGAGGAGGAGGAATGGAGGGGAGATAGAGAGACACAATGAGAGGAATGGAGGGGAGATAGAGAGACACGAGGAGAGGAATGGAGGGAGATAGAGAGACAAGAGGAGAGGAGGAGGAATGGAGGGAGATAGAGACAACAGGAGAGGAGGAGGAATGGAGGGGAGATAGAGAGACACGAGGAGAGGAATGGAGGGAGATAGAGAGACAAGAGGAGAGGAGGAGGAATGGAGGGGAGATAGAGAGACACAATGAGAGGAATGGAGGGAGATAGAGAGACACAAGAGGAGAGAGGAGGAATGGAGGGGAGATAGAGAGACAAGAGGAGAGGAAGGAATGGAGGGGAGATAGAGAGACAAGAGGAGAGGAGGAGGAATGGAGGGGAGATAGAGAGACACGAGGAGAGGAATGGAGGGAGATAGAGAGACACGAGGAGAGGAATGGAGGGAGATAGAGAGACAAGAGGAGAGGAGGAGGAATGGAGGGAGATAGAGAGACACAAGGAGAGGAGAGGAATGGATGGGGGAGATAGAGAGACAAGAGGAGAGGAATGGAGATGATCTCTCATTCCTCCTCTCCGTGTCTCTCTATCTCCCCTCCATTCCTCTCCTCGTGTCTCTCTATCTCCCTCCCTCCTTCTCTTCTCTCTATCTCCCTCCATTCCTCCTCCTCTCCTCTTGACTCTCTATCTCCCCTCCATCCTCCTCCTCTCCTCTTGTCTCTCTATCTCCCTCCATTCCTCTCCTCGTGTCTCTCTATCTCCCTCCATTCCTCTCCTCGTGTCTCTCTATCTCCCCTCCATTCCTCTCCTCGTGTCTCTCTATCTCCCTCCATTCCTCTCCTCGTGTCTCTCTATCTCCCCTCCATTCCTCTCCTCTCCTCTTGTCTCTATCTCCCTCCATTCCTCTCCTCGTGTCTCTCTATCTCCCTCCATTCCTCTCCTCGTGTCTCTCTATCTCCCTCCATTCCTCTCCTCGTGTCTCTCTATCTCCCTCCATTCCTCTCCTCGTTTCTCTCTATCTCCCTCCATTCCTCTCCTCTTGTCTCTCTATCTCCCCTCCATTCCTCCTCCTCTCCTCTTGTCTCTCTATCTCCCCTCCCTCCATTCCTCCTCCCTCCTCCCTCTTGTCTCTCTATCTCCCCTCCATTCCTCTCATTGTGTCTCTCTATCTCCTCTCCATTCCTCTCCTTGTGTCTCTCTATCTCCCCTCCATTCCTCTCATTGTGTCTCTCTATCTCCTCTCCATTCCTCTCCTTGTGTCTCTCTATCTCCCCTCCATTCCTCTCATTGTGTCTCTCTATCTCCTCTCCATTCCTCTCCTTGTGTCTCTCTATCTCCCCTCCATTCCTCTCATTGTGTCTCTCTATCTCCCCTCCATTCCTCTCATTGTGTCTCTCTATCTCCCCTCCATTCCTCTCATTGTGTCTCTCTATCTCCCCTCCATTCCTCTCATTGTGTCTCTCTATCTCCCTCCATTCCTCTCCTTGTGTCTCTCTATCTCCCCTCCATTCCTCTCATTGTGTCTCTCTATCTCCCTCCATTCCTCTCCTTGTGTCTCTCTATCTCCCCTCCATTCCTCTCCTCGTGTCTCTCTATCTCCCCTCCATTCCTCCTCCTCTCCTCTTGTCTCTCTATCTCCCCTCCATTCCTCTCCTCGTGTCTCTCTATCTCCTCTCCATTCCTCTCCTTGTGTCTCTCTATCTCCCCTCCATTCCTCTCCTCGTGTCTCTCTATCTCCCCTCCATTCCTCACCTCATCTCTCTATCTCCCCTCCATTCCTCACCTCATCTCTCTATCTCCCCTCCATTCCTCACCTCATCTCTCTATCTCCCCTCCATTCCTCACCTCATCTCTCTATCTCCCCTCCATTCCTCACCTCATCTCTCTATCTCCCCTCCATTCCTCTCCTCGTGTCTCTCTATCTCCCTCCATTCCTCTCCTTGTGTCTCTCTATCTCCCCTCCATTCCTCTCCTCTCTCTATCTCCCCTCCATTCCTCACCTCATCTCTCTATCTCCTCTCCATTCCTCTCCTCATCTCTCTATCTCCTCTCCATTCCTCCTCTCGTGTCTCTATCTCCCCTCCATTCCTCTCATCTCTATCTCTCCATTCCTCACCTCTTGTCTTTCTATCTCCTCTCCATTCCTCACCTCATCTCTCTATCTCCTCTCCATTCCTCTCCTCGTGTCTCTCTATCTCCCCTCTATTCCTCACCTCATCTCTCTATCTCCTCTCCATTCCTCTCCTCGTGTCTCTCTATCTCCTCTCCATTCCTCTCCTCGTGTCTCTCTATCTCCCCTCTATTCCTCACCTCATCTCTCTATCTCCCCTCCATTCCTCTCCTCGTGTCTCTCTATCTCCTCTCCATTCCTCTCCTCGTGTCTCTCTATCTCCCCTCTATTCCTCACCTCATCTCTCTAACTCCCCTCCATTCCTCTCGCCTCTCTATCTCCCCTCCATTCCTCTCCTCATCTCTCTAACTCCCCTCCATTCCTCTCGCCTCTCTATCTCCACTCCATCCTTTTCCTCTTCTGCCTAGGTGACCTTGTCCTGGAAGATGTAGAGGTTGTTACTGGCTGCCACGGCGATGATGTTTTCCTGTGGGTGCCAGGCGGAGTGGAGGATCTTCTTACTGAAGTCCAGACTGTCAACAGTCACCTCGTCTTTACGACGCTTCCCACCCACACACACCTAGAGAGGAAGAGAGGAGAGGAGGTGAGAAGAGGAGGTGAGAAGAGGAGGTGAGGAGAGGTGAGGAGAGGTGAGGAGAGGTGAGGATGATTGAGGAGAGGAGATGAGGAGAGGTGAGATGAGGAGGTGAGGAGTTGAGGAGAGGAGGTGAGGAGAGGAGATGCGAGGAGAGGAGGTGAGGAGAGGAGATGCGTGGAGAGGAGGTGAGGAGAGGTGAGGAGGTGAGGAGAGGAGATGTGAGGAGAGGAGGTGAGGAGAGGAGATGTGAGGAGAGGAGGTGAGGAGAGGTGAGGAGGTGAGGAGAGGAGATGTGAGGAGAGGAGGTGAGGAGAGGAGATGTGAGGAGAGGAGATGTGAGGAGAGGAGGTGAGGACAGGAGAGACTTCATGAGCACATACTAACACAGATTGTTAGTATTTCCTCCTCTTCAGTTTCACATAAACAAAATCCTAACATTGGACATTTGCTAATCTTACACAAATCCATTAAAACAAATCCATCAATGGCCTAGGGTTGTCTAGCAATCTGCACACATACCATGGCTTACAATCCGGCCTCTGCTATTTCAGCACTCTATCTTTCACCTCTAACTCTCTCTATCCAATAATCATACAAAGACTTACAAAATATACCACATAGAATCTTCTTTTGACATACCATCAACCCAAAAGAAAAGAGTTTTGGTACATATTTCACATGTAATTGTGTTACAGTATTACCTTGCGTGGTTTGAGGATGGCCCGGGGTTTGCTGTTCTCTCTGGAAGCCTCCAGAGTCACATCTTTCTTGGTGTTCCGATCAAACATCCGGAAGAAATTATTATATGACCCCGTCATTATGACACTGGAGAGAGACAAGAGGAGATTTACACACAGACACACACACATACTGTACACACACACACACACACACACGCACGCACACACACACACACTAACACACGCACACTAACACACACACACACACACACACACTAACACACACACACACGCACACGCACACACTAACACACACACACACACACACGCAAGATCACACTCACCTGTCTGACCCGTTCCAGACACACTCAAACTTGTCGAAGATGCAGTCGTTCTCGTACAGAGAACACAGCTTACCCCTCAGGTAGTCATGGACCTGGGGACAAACAACAAGATCACTATTGTTACAATGTCACTGATATGAACGATGAAACTACCCTTCTGGAGAGCAAGGTGTTTAGATAAATCAAATCAAATGACATAGACAACCTCCCCATCACTCAACCCAATCATCTGTCTTCCCTACGAATTACCCCAGGGAAGACTTACTGGACCCTGGATTCATTTGTAAGACTGATACTGGCTGTTAGTAAACCCCCCACAGTGACCCACAGTGACAGGTGACTCCCGGTCTACACTATCTGGTCAAAGACAGCCATACTGGGAAGGTCAGATCCTGTCAGGCGCAGAGTGATCGTGTCATCAGTCAGGCACGGGATGAACATGTCATCATGAAGCATGTCTAGGGTGTGAAGTAATCAAAAGTCAATCAATAGTCACACACACATGCACGCATCCACACACGGCCACACGCATGGCAAAACACACACAGCGTACACACACAGTGTACACACACACAGAGAACACACACACAGCGTACACCACCTGGTATGTCTGGACCGGTCTGGTCTCCATGTTGAGGTCCCACACCTTGACCGTCAGGTAGTCCCGTGTCATCAAGAAGCGCCCGCTGTGACTAAACTTGATGTCTGAGATGGAAGAGATGATCTCTGAGAAAAATGAACGAGTGGAGGGGTCCTCTGGCTCCTCAAAGACTGAGGGAGGGAGGGGGAGGGAGGGAGGGAGGGAGGGAGGGAGGGAGGGAGGGAGGGGGAGGGAGGGAGGGGAGGGAGGGAGGGAGGGAGGGAGGGAGGGAGGGAGGGAGGGAGGGAGGGAGGGAGGGAGGGAGGGGGAGGGAGGGAGGGAAGGAAATGAACAGTTACACCACAGTAATAACAAGCTGAATTGAATGAATTCTCTGTCTGCTTGGTGTGTGTGTGTGTGTGTGTGTGTTGTGTGTGTGTGTGTGTGTGTGTGTGTGTGTGTGTGTGTGTGTGTGTGTGTGTGTGTGTGTGTGTGTGTGTGTTCCACCCCTGCTATGTTGACACAGGGAGAACAGCTCTGTGTTGTGTCAGTGGGGAGTCTAACGAGGGATGAAAACGAGGGGATAAAGGGATGAGGGAGAAAAGAAAACAAATCAATGTCATGGCGCTGGGCTTACTGGAGTCCTGCTGGATTAACAGGTGGTATTCATCACAGGGCTGTGTGTGTGTGTGTGTGTGTGTGTGTGTGTGTGTGTGTGTGTGTGTGTGTGTGTGTGTGTGTGTGTGTGTGTGTGTGTGTGTGTGTGTGTGTGTGTGTGTGTGTGTGTCTGTGTGTCTGTGTGTGTGTACGGGTCAACAGTAGTTCACTATATAGGGAATATGGACTCTGGTCAACAGTAGTACACTATATAGGGGATATGGACTCTGGTCAACAGTAGTACACTATATAGGGATATACTGGACTCTGGTCAACAGTAGTACACTATAGGGGATATGGACTCCGGTCAACAGTAGTACACTATATAGGGGATATGGACTCTGGTCAACAGTAGTACACTATATATGGACTCTGGTCAACAGATATGGACTCTGGTCAACAGTAGTACACTATATAGGGATATGGACTCCGGTCAACAGTAGTACACTATATAGGGATATGGACTCTGGTCAACAGTAGTACACTATGGACTCTGGTCAACAGTAGTACACTATATAGGGATATGGACTCCGGTCAACAGTAGTACACTATATATGGACTCTGGTCAACAGTAGTACACTATATATGGACTCTGGTCAACAGTAGTACACTATATAGGGATATGGACTCTGGTCAACAGTAGTACACTATATAGGGGATATGGACTCTGGTCAACAGTAGGGACTCGGTCAACAGTAGTACACTATATAGGGGATATGGACTCTGGTCAACAGTAGTACACTATAGGGGATATGGACTCTGGTCAACAGTAGTACACTATATAGGGATATGGACTCTGGTCAACAGTAGTACACTATATAGGGGATATGGACTCTGGTCAACAGTAGTACACTATATAGGGATATGGACTCTGGTCAACAGTAGTACACTATAGGGGATATGGACTCCGGTCAACAGTAGTACACTATATAGGGGATATGGACTCTGGTCAACAGTAGTACACTATATAGGGATATGGACTCTGGTCAACAGTAGTACACTATATAGGGATATGGACTCTGGTCAACAGTAGTACACTATATAGGGGATATGGACTCTGGTCAACAGTAGTACACTATATAGGGGGACTCTGGTCAACAGTAGTACACTATATAGGGGATATGGACTCTGGTCAACAGTAGTACACTATATAGGGGATATGGACTCTGGTACACAACAGTAGTACACTATATAGGGATATGGACTCTGGTCAACAGTAGTACACTATATAGGGATATGGACTCTGGTCAACAGTAGTACACTATATAGGGACTATGGTCAACAGTAGTACACTATATAGGGATATGGACTCCGGTCAACAGTAGTACACTATATAGGGATATGGACTCTGGTCAACAGTAGTACACTATATAGGGGATATGGACTCTGGTCAACAGTAGTACACTATATAGGGACTCGGTCAACAGTAGTACACTATATAGGGATATGGACTCTGGTCAACAGTAGTACACTATATAGGGACTCCGGTCAACAGTAGTACACTATATAGGGGATATGGACTCTGGTCAACAGTAGTACACTATATAGGGATATGGACTCTGGTAAACAGTAGTACACTATATAGGGATATGGACTCTGGTCAACAGTAGTACACTATATAGGGAATATGGACTCTGGTCAACAGTAGTACACTATATAGGGATATGGACTCTGGTCAACAGTAGTACACTATATAGGGAATATGGACTCTGGTCAACAGTAGTACACTATATAGGGATATGGATTCTGGTCAACAGTAGTACACTATATAGGGGATATGGACTCTGGTCAACAGTAGTACACTATATAGGGATATGGACTCTGGTCAACAGTAGTACACTATATAGGGATATGGATTCTGGTCAACAGTAGTACTATATAGGGACTCCGGTCAACAGTAGTACACTATATAGGGGATATGGACTCTGGTCAACAGTAGTACACTATATCTGGTCAACAGTAGTACACTATATAGGGATATGGACTCTGGTCAACAGTAGTACACTATATAGGGACTCCGGTCAACAGTAGTACACTATATAGGGGATATGGACTCTGGTCAACAGTAGTACACTATATAGGGGATATGGACTCTGGTAAACAGTAGTACACTATATAGGGATATGGACTCTGGTCAACAGTAGTACACTATATAGGGGATATGGACTCTGGTCAACAGTAGTACACTATATGGGACTCCGGTCAACAGGGTACACTATATAGGGGATATGGACTCTGGTCAACAGTAGTACACTATATAGGGATATGGACTCTGGTCAACAGTAGTACACTATATAGGGACTCCGGTCAACAGTAGTACACTATATAGGGGATATGGACTCTGGTCAACAGTAGTACACTATATAGGGAATATGGACTCTGGTCAACAGTAGTACACTATATATATGGACTCTGGTCAACAGTAGTACACTATATAGGGATATGGACTCTGGTCAACAGTAGTACACTATATATGGGTCAACAGTAGTACACTATATAGGGACTCTGGTCAACAGTAGTACACTATATAGGGAATATGGACTCTGGTCAACAGTAGTACACTATATGGTCAACAGTAGTACACTATATAGGGGATATGGACTCTGGTCAACAGTAGTACACTATATAGGGGATATGGACTCTGGTCAACAGTAGTACACTATATAGGGGGACTCCGGTCAACAGTAGTACACTATATAGGGGATATGGACTCTGGTCAACAGAATATGGAGTACAGTAGTACACTATATAGGGATATGGACTCTGGTCAACAGGTCAACAGTAGTACACTATATAGGGGATATGGACTCTGGTCAACAGTAGTACACTATATAGGGAATATGGACTCTGGTCAACAGTAGTACACTATATAGGGGATATGGACTCTGGTCAACAGTAGTACACTATATAGGGGATATATGGACTCCGGTCAACAGTAGTACACTATATAGGGGATATGGACTCTGGTCAACAGTAGTACACTATATAGGGGATATGGACTCTGGTCAACAGTAGTACACTATACGGTCAACAGTAGTACACTATATAGGGGATATGGACTCTGGTCAACAGTAGTACACTATATAGGGGATATGGACTCTGGTCAACAGTAGTACACTATATAGGGGATATGGACTCTGGTCAACAGTAGTACACTATATAGGGATATGGACTCTGGTCAACAGTAGTACACTATATAGGGACTCCGGTCAACAGTAGTACACTATATAGGGGATATGGACTCTGGTCAACAGTAGTACACTATATAGGGAATATGGACTCTGGTCAACAGTAGTACACTATATAGGGAATATGGACTCTGGTCAACAGTAGTACACTATATAGGGAATATGGACTCTGGTCAACAGTAGTACACTATATAGGGGATATGGACTCTGGTCAACAGTAGTACACTATATAGGGAATATGGACTCTGGTCAACAGTAGTACACTATATAGGGGATATGGACTCTGGTCAACAGTAGTACACTATATAGGGACTCCGGTCAACATAGTACACTATATAGGGGATATGGACTCTGGTCAACAGTAGTACACTATATAGGGAATATGGACTCTGGTCAACAGTAGTACACTATATAGGGACTCCGGTCAACAGTAGTACACTATATAGGGGATATGGACTCTGGTAAACAGTAGTACACTATATAGGGAATATGGACTCTGGTCAACAGTAGTACACTATATAGGGATATGGACTCTGGTCAACAGTAGTACACTATATAGGGATATGGACCGGTCAACAGTAGTACACTATATAGGGGATATGGACTCTGGTCAACAGTAGTACACTATATAGGGATATGGACTCTGGTAAACAGTAGTACACTATATAGGGAATATGGACTCTGGTAAACAGTAGTACAGTATATAGGGACTCCGGTCAACAGTGGTACACTATATAGGGGATATGGACTCTGGTCAACAGCAGTACACTATATAGGGAATATGGACTCTGGTCAACAGTAGTACACTATATAGGGACTCCGGTCAACAGTAGTACACTATATAGGGGATATGGACTCTGGTAAACAGTAGTACACTATATAGGGAATATGGACTCTGGTCAACAGTAGTACACTATATAGGGGATATGGACTCTGGTCAACAGCAGTACACTATATAGGGAATATGGACTCTGGTCAACAGTAGTACACTATATAGGGACTCCGGTCAACAGTAGTACACTATATAGGGGATATGGACTCTGGTAAACAGTAGTACACTATATAGGGAATATGGACTCTGGTCAACAGTAGTACACTATATAGGGACTCCGGTCAACAGTAGTACACTATATAGGGGATATGGACTCTGGTAAACAGTAGTACACTATATAGGGAATATGGACTCTGGTCAACAGTAGTACACTATATAGGGGATATGGACTCTGGTCAACAGTAGTACACTATATAGGGAATATGGACTCTGGTAAACAGTAGTACACTATATAGGGACTCCGGTCAACAGTAGTACACTATATAGGGGATATGGACTCCGGTCAACAGTAGTACACTATATAGGGGATATGGACTCTGGTCAACAGTAGTACACTATATAGGGACTCCGGTCAACAGTAGTACACTATATAGGGATATGGACTCTGGTCAACAGTAGTACACATATAGATATGGACTCTGGTCAACAGTAGTACACTATATAGGACTCCGGGGTACACTATATAGGGGATATGGACTCTGGTCAACAGTAGTACACTATATAGGGGATATGGACTCTGGTCAACAGTAGTACACTATATAGGGATATGGACTCTGGTCAACAGTAGTACACTATATAGGGATATGGACTCTGGTCAACAGTAGTACACTATATAGGGACTCCGGTCAACAGTAGTACACTATATAGGGGATATGGACTCTGGTCAACAGTAGTACACTATATAGGGATATGGACTCTGGTCAACAGTAGTACACTATATAGGGACTCCGGTCAACAGTAGTACACTATATAGGGATATGGACTCTGGTCAACAGTAGTACACTATATAGGGATATGGACTCTGGTCAACAGTAGTACACTATATAGGGATATGGACTCTGGTCAACAGTAGTACACTATATAGGGGATATGGACTCTGGTCAACAGTAGTACACTATATAGGGACTCCGGTCAACAGTAGTACACTATATAGGGATATGGACTCTGGTCAACAGCAGTACACTATATAGGGAATATGGACTCTGGTCAACAGTAGTACACTATATAGGGACTCCGGTCAACAGTAGTACACTATATAGGGATATGGACTCTGGTAAACAGTAGTACACTATATAGGGAATATGGACTCTGGTCAACAGTAGTACACTATATAGGGATATGGACTCTGGTCAACAGTAGTACACTATATAGGGATATGGACTCTGGTAAACAGTAGTACACTATATAGGGAATATGGACTCTGGTCAACAGTAGTACACTATATAGGGATATGGACTCTGGTAAACAGTAGTACACTATATAGGGAATATGGACTCTGGTAAACAGTAGTACACTATATAGGGACTCCGGTCAACAGTAGTACACTATATAGGGATATGGACTCTGGTCAACAGTAGTACACTATATAGGGGATATGGACTCTGGTCAACAGTAGTACACTATATAGGGATATGGACTCTGGGTAGATATGGACTCTGGTCAACAGTAGTACACTATATAGGGATATGGACTCTGGTCAACAGTAGTACACTATATAGGGATATGGACTGGTCAACAGTAGTACACTATATAGGGGATATGGACTCTGGTCAACAGTAGTACACTATATAGGGGATATGGACTCTGGTCAACAGTAGTACACTATATAGGGGATATGGACTCTGGTCAACACAGTACACTATATAGGGAATATGGACTCTGGTCAACTATATAGGGATATGGACTCTGGTAAACAGTAGTACACTATATAGGGAATATGGACTCTGGTCAACAGTAGTACACTATATAGGGATATGGATTCTGGTCAACAGTAGTACACTATATAGGGAATATGGACTCCGGTCAACAGTAGTACACTATATAGGGGATATGGACTCTGGTAAACAGTAGTACACTATATAGGGAATATGGACTCTGGTCAACAGTAGTACACTATATAGGGATATGGACTCTGGTCAACAGTAGTACACTATATAGGGACTCCGGTCAACAGTAGTACACTATATAGGGGATATGGACTCTGGTCAACAGTAGTACACTATATAGGGACTCCGGTCAACAGTAGTACACTATATAGGGGATATGGACTCTGGTCAACAGTAGTACACTATATAGGGACTCCGGTCAACAGTAGTACACTATATAGGGGATATGGACTCTGGTCAACAGTAGTACACTATATAGGGGATATGGACTCTGGTCAACAGTAGTACACTATATAGGGAATATGGACTCTGGTCAACAGTAGTACACTATATAGGGGATATGGACTCTGGTCAACAGTAGTACACTATATAGGGACTCCGGTCAACAGTAGTACACTATATAGGGGATATGGACTCTGGTCAACAGCAGTACACTATATAGGGAATATGGACTCTGGTCAACAGTAGTACACTATATAGGGACTCCGGTCAACAGTAGTACACTATATAGGGGATATGGACTCTGGTAAACAGTAGTACACTATATAGGGAATATGGACTCTGGTCAACAGTAGTACACCATATAGGGACTCCGGTCAACAGTAGTACACTATATAGGGGATATGGACTCTGGTCAACAGTAGTACACCATATAGGGACTCCGGTCAACAGTAGTACACTATATAGGGGATATGGACTCTGGTAAACAGTAGTACACTATATAGGGAATATGGACTCTGGTCAACAGTAGTACACTATATAGGGACTCCGGTCAACAGTAGTACACTATATAGGGACTCCGGTCAACAGTAGTACACTATATAGGGGATATGGACTCCGGTCAACAGTAGTACACTATATAGGTGATATGGACTCTGGTCAACAGTAGTACACTATATAGGGGATATGGACTCTGGTCAACAGTAGTACACTATATAGGGGATATGGACTCTGGTCAACAGTAGTACACTATATAGGGGATATGGACTCTGGTAAACAGTAGTACACTATATAGGGAATATGGACTCTGGTAAACAGTAGTACAGTATATAGGGACTCCGGTCAACAGTAGTACACTATATAGGGGATATGGACTCCGGTCAACAGTAGTACACTATATAGGGGATATGGACTCTGGTCAACAGACTATATAGGGGATATGGACTCTGGTCAACAGTAGTACACTATATAGGGGATATGGACTCCGGTCAACAGTAGTACACTATATAGGGATATGGACTCTGGTCAACAGTAGTACACTATATAGATATGGACTCCGGTCAACAGTAGTACACTATATAGGGATATGGACTCTGGTCAACAGTAGTACACTATATAGGGGATATGGACTCTGGTCAACAGTAGTACACTATATAGGGGATATGGACTCTGGTCAACAGTAGTACACTATATAGGGAATATGGACTCTGGTCAACAGTAGTACACTATATAGGGATATGGACTCTGGTCAACAGTAGTACACTATATAGGGGATATGGACTCTGGTCAACAGTAGTACACTATATAGGGGATATGGACTCTGGTCAACAGTAGTACACTATATATATGGACTCTGGTCAACAGTAGTACACTATATAGGGGATATGGACTCTGGTCAACAGTAGTACACTATATAGGGATATGGACTCTGGTCAACAGTAGTACACTATATAGGGGATATATAGTAGATATGGACTCTGGTCAACAGTAGTACACTATATAGGGATATGGACTCTGGTAAACAGTAGTACACTATATAGGGACTCCGGTCAACAGTAGTACACTATATAGGGTATATGGACTCTGGTCAACAGTAGTACACTATATAGGGACTCCGGTCAACAGTAGTACACTATATAGGGGATATGGACTCTGGTCAACAGTAGTACACTATATAGGGGATATGGACTCTGGTAAACAGTAGTACACTATATAGGGAATATGGACTCTGGTCAACAGTAGTACACTATATAGGGGATATGGACTCTGGTCAACAGTAGTACACTATATAGGGACTCCGGTCAACAGTGGTACACTATATAGGGGATATGGACTCTGGTCAACAGCAGTACACTATATAGGGAATATGGACTCTGGTCAACAGTAGTACACTATATAGGGGATATGGACTCCGGTCAACAGTAGTACACTATATAGGGGATATGGACTCTGGTAAACAGTAGTACACTATATAGGGAATATGGACTCTGGTCAACAGTAGTACACTATATAGGGGATATGGACTCTGGTCAACAGCAGTACACTATATAGGGAATATGGACTCTGGTCAACAGTAGTACACTATATAGGGACTCCGGTCAACAGTAGTACACTATATAGGGGATATGGACTCTGGTAAACAGTAGTACACTATATAGGGAATATGGACTCTGGTCAACAGTAGTAAACTATATAGGGACTCCGGTCAACAGTAGTACACTATATAGGGGATATGGACTCTGGTCAACAGTAGTACACTATATAGGGGATATGGACTCTGGTCAACAGTAGTACACTATATAGGGGATATGGACTCTGGTCAACAGTAGTACACTATATAGGGATATGGACTCTGGTAAACAGTAGTACACTATATAGGGAATATGGACTCTGGTCAACAGTAGTAGGGGATATGGACTCTGGTCAACAGTAGTACACTATATAGGGGATATGGACTCTGGTCAACAGTAGTACACTATATAGGGGATATGGACTCTGGTCAACAGTAGTACACTATATAGGGATATGGACTCTGGTCAACAGTAGTACACTATATAGGGGATATGGACTCTGGTCAACAGTAGTACACTATATAGGGGATATGGACTCTGGTCAACAGTAGTACACTATATAGGGGATATGGACTCTGGTCAACAGTAGTACACTATATAGGGACTCCGGTCAACAGTAGTACACTATATAGGGGATATGGACTCTGGTCAACAGTAGTACACTATATAGGGGATATGGACTCTGGTCAACAGTAGTACACTATATAGGGGATATGGACTCTGGTCAACAGTAGTACACTATATAGGGAATATGGACTCTGGTCAACAGTAGTACACTATATAGGGACTCCGGTCAACAGTAGTACACTATATAGGGGATATGGACTCTGGTCAACAGTAGTACACTATATAGGGAATATGGACTCTAGTCAACAGTAGTACACTATATAGGGACTCTGGTCAACAGTAGTACACTATATAGGGGATATGGACTCTGGTCAACAGTAGTACACTATATAGGGACTCTGGTCAACAGTAGTACACTATATAGGGGATATGGACTCTGGTAAACAGTAGTACACTATATAGGGAATATGGACTCTGGTAAACAGTAGTACACTATATAGGGACTCCGGTCAACAGTAGTACACTATATATATGGACTCTGGTCAACAGTAGTACACTATATAGGGATATGGACTCTGGTCAACAGTAGTACACTATATAGGGGATATGGACTCTGGTCAACAGTAGTACACTATATAGGGACTCCGGTCAACAGTAGTACACTATATAGGGATATGGACTCTGGTCAACAGTAGTACACTATATAGGGGATATGGACTCTGGTCAACAGTAGTACACTATATAGGGACTCGGTCAACAGTAGTACACTATATAGGGATATGGACTCTGGTCAACAGTAGTACACTATATAGGGATATGGACTCTGGTCAACAGTAGTACACTATATAGGGATATGGACTCTGGTCAACAGTAGTACACTATATAGGGAATATGGACTCTGGTCAACAGTAGTACACTATATAGGGACTCCGGTCAACAGTAGTACACTATATAGGGGATATGGACTCTGGTCAACAGTAGTACACTATATAGGGATATGGACTCTGGTCAACAGTAGTACATATAGGGATGGACTCGGTCAACAGTAGTACACTATATAGGGATATGGACTCTGGTCAACAGTAGTACACTATATATAGGGATATGGACTCTAGGGAATATGGACTCTGGTCAACAGTAGTACACTATATAGGGGATATGGACTCTGGTCAACAGTAGTACACTATATAGGGGATATGGATTCTGGTCAACAGTAGTACACTATATAGGGGATATGGACTCTGGTAAACAGTAGTACACTATATAGGGAATATGGACTCTGGTCAACAGTAGTACACTATATAGGGGATATGGATTCTGGTCAACAGTAGTACACTATATAGGGACTCCGGTCAACAGTAGTACACTATATAGGGGATATGGACTCTGGTAAACAGTAGTACACTATATAGGGAATATGGACTCTGGTCAACAGTAGTACACTATATAGGGGATATATGGACTATATAGGGACTGGTCAACAGTAGTACACTATATAGGGATATGGACTCTGGTCAACAGTAGTACACTATATACTCCGGTCAACAGGTACACTATATAGGGATATGGACTCTGGTCAACAGTAGTACACTATATAGGGGATATGGACTCTGGTCAACAGTAGTACACTATATAGGGACTCCGGTCAACAGTGGTACACTATATAGGGGATATGGACTCTGGTCAACAGCAGTACACTATATAGGGAATATGGACTCTGGTCAACAGTAGTACACTATATAGGGACTCCGGTCAACAGTAGTACACTATATTATGGATATGGACTCTGGTAAACAGTAGTACACTATATAGGGAATATGGACTCTGGTCAACAGTAGTACACTATATAGGGGATATGGACTCTGGTCAACAGCAGTACACTATATAGGGAATATGGACTCTGGTCAACAGTAGTACACTATATAGGGACTCCGGTCAACAGTAGTACACTATATAGGGGATATGGACTCTGGTAAACAGTAGTACACTATATAGGGAATATGGACTCTGGTCAACAGTAGTACACTATATGGACTCGGTCAACAGTAGTACACTATATAGGGGATATGGACTCTGGTAAACAGTAGTACACTATATAGGGAATATGGACTCTGGTCAACAGTAGTACACTATATAGGGGATATGGACTCTGGTAAACAGTAGTACACTATATAGGGAATATGGACTCTGGTAAACAGTAGTACAGTATATAGGGACTCCGGTCAACAGTAGTACACTATATAGGGGATATGGACTCCGGTCAACAGTAGTACACTATATAGGGGATATGGACTCTGGTAAACAGTAGTACACTATATAGGGACTCCGGTCAACAGTAGTACACTATATAGGGGATATGGACTCCGGTCAACAGTAGTACACTATATAGGTGATATGGACTCTGGTCAACAGTAGTACACTATATAGGGACTCCGGTCAACAGTAGTACACTATATAGGGGATATGGACTCTGGTCAACAGTAGTACACTATATAGGGGATATGGACTCTGGTCAACAGTAGTACACTATATAGGGGATATGGACTCTGGTAAACAGTAGTACACTATATAGGGAATATGGACTCTGGTAAACAGTAGTACACTATATAGGGGATATGGACTCGGTCAACAGTAGTACACTATATAGGGGATATGGACTATATGGAGTAGGGATATGGACTCCGGTCAACAGTAGTACACTATATAGGGGATATGGACTCTGGTCAACAGTAGTACATATATATGGACTCTGGTCAACAGTAGTACACTATATAGGGATATGGACTCTGGTCAACAGTAGTACACTATATAGGGGATATGGACTCTGGTCAACAGTAGTACACTATATAGGGGATATGGACTCTGGTCAACAGTAGTACACTATATAGGGGATATGGACTCTGGTCAACAGTAGTACACTATATGGACTCCGGTCAACAGTAGTACACTATATAGGGATATGGACTCTGGTCAACAGCAGTACACTATATAGGGAATATGGACTCTGGTCAACAGTAGTACACTATATAGGGACTCCGGTCAACAGTAGTACACTATATAGGGATATGGACTCTGGTCAACAGTAGTACACTATATAGGGATATGGACTCTGGTCAACAGTAGTACACTATATAGGGATATGGACTCTGGTCAACAGTAGTACACTATATAGGGGATATGGACTCTGGTCAACAGTAGTACACTATATAGGGACTCCGGTCAACAGTAGTACACTATATAGGGGATATGGACTCTGGTCAACAGCAGTACACTATATAGGGAATATGGACTCTGGTCAACAGTAGTACACTATATAGGGACTCCGGTCAACAGTAGTACACTATATAGGGGATATGGACTCTGGTAAACAGTAGTACACTATATAGGGAATATGGACTCTGGTCAACAGTAGTACACTATATAGGGACTCCGGTCAACAGTAGTACACTATATAGGGGATATGGACTCTGGTAAACAGTAGTACACTATATAGGGAATATGGACTCTGGTCAACAGTAGTACACTATATAGGGGATATGGACTCTGGTAAACAGTAGTACACTATATAGGGAATATGGACTCTGGTAAACAGTAGTACAGTATATAGGGACTCCGGTCAACAGTAGTACACTATATAGGGGATATGGACTCTGGTCAACAGTAGTACACTATATAGGGAATATGAACTCTGGTCAACAGTAGTACACTATAGGGATATGGACTCTGGTCAACAGTAGTACACTATATATGGACTCCGGTCAACAGTAGTACACTATATAGGGGATATGGACTCTGGTCAACAGTAGTACACTATATAGGGACTCTGGTCAACAGTAGTACACTATATAGGGGATATGGACTCTGGTAAACAGTAGTACACTATATAGGGAATATGGACTCTGGTCAACAGTAGTACACTATATAGGGGATATGGACTCTGGTCAACAGTAGTACACTATATAGGGAATATGGACTCCGGTCAACAGTAGTACACTATATAGGGATATGGACTCTGGTAAACAGTAGTACACTATATAGGGATATGGATTCTGGACTAGTACACTATATAGGGACTCCGGTCAACAGTAGTACACTATATAGGGATATGGACTCTGGTAAACAGTAGTACACTATATAGGGGATATGGACTCCGGTCAACAGTAGTACACTATATAGGGTATATGGACTCTGGTCAACAGTAGTACACTATATAGGGACTCCGGTCAACAGTAGTACACTATATAGGGGATATGGACTCTGGTCAACAGTAGTACACTATATAGGGATATGGACTCTGGTAAACAGTAGTACACTATATAGGGAATATGGACTCTGGTCAACAGTAGTACACTATATAGGGATATGGACTCTGGTCAACAGTAGTACACTATATAGGGACTCCGGTCAACAGTAGTACACTATATAGGGATATGGACTCTGGTCAACAGTAGTACACTATATAGGGAATATGGACTCTGGTCAACAGTAGTACACTATATAGGGACTCCGGTCAACAGTAGTACACTATATAGGGGATATGGACTCTGGTAAACAGTAGTACACTATATAGGGAATATGGACTCTGGTCAACAGTAGTACACTATATAGGGGATATGGACTCTGGTCAACAGTAGTACACTATATAGGGAATATGGACTCTGGTCAACAGTAGACTATATAGGGACTCCGGTCAACAGTAGTACACTATATAGGGGATATGGACTCTGGTAAACAGTAGTACACTATATAGGGAATATGGACTCTGGTCAACAGTAGTACACTATATAGGGACTCCGGTCAACAGTAGTACACTTATAGGGGATATGGACTCTGGTCAACAGTAGTACACTATATAGGGGATATGGACTCTGGTCAACAGTAGTACACTATATAGGGATATGGACTCTGGTAAACAGTAGTACACTATATAGGGACTCCGGTCAACAGTAGTACACTATATAGGGATATGGACTCTGGTCAACAGTAGTACACTATATAGGGATATGGACTCTGGTCAACAGTAGTACACTATATAGGGACTCCGGTCAACAGTAGTACACTATATAGGGGATATGGACTCTGGTCAACAGTAGTACACTATATAGGGATATGGACTCTGGTCAACAGTAGTACACTATATAGGGACTCCGGTCAACAGTAGTACACTATATAGGGATATGGACTCTGGTCAACAGTAGTACACTATATAGGGGATATGGACTCTGGTCAACAGTAGTACACTATATAGGGATATGGACTCTGGTCAACAGTAGTACACTATATAGGGGATATGGACTCTGGTCAACAGTAGTACACTATATAGGGACTCCGGTCAACAGTAGTATAGGGGATATGGACTCTGGTCAACAGCAGTACACTATATAGGGAATATGGACTCTGGTCAACAGTAGTACACTATATAGGGACTCCGGTCAACAGTAGTACACTATATAGGGATATGGACTCTGGTAAACAGTAGTACACTATATAGGGAATATGGACTCTGGTAGTAGTACACTATATAGGGACTCCGGTCAACAGTAGTACACTATATAGGGGATATGGACTCTGGTAAACAGTAGTACACTATATAGGGAATATGGACTCTGGTCAACAGTAGTACACTATATAGGGATATGGACTCTGGTAAACAGTAGTACACTATATAGGGAATATGGACTCTGGTAAACAGTAGTACAGTATATAGGGACTCCGGTCAACAGTAGTACACTATATAGGGATATGGACTCCGGTCAACAGTAGTACACTATATAGGGGATATGGACTCTGGTCAACAGTAGTACACTATATAGGGGATATGGACTCTGGTCAACAGTAGTACACTATATAGGGACTCCGGTCAACAGTAGTACACTATATAGGGATATGGACTCTGGTCAACAGTAGTACACTATATAGGGGGACTCCGGTCAACAGTAGTACACTATATAGGGGATATGGACTCTGGTCAACAGTAGTACACTATATAGGGGATATGGACTCTGGTAAACAGTAGTACACTATATAGGGGATATGGACTCTGGTCAACAGCAGTACACTATATAGGGAATATGGACTCTGGTCAACAGTAGTACACTATATAGGGGATATGGACTCTGGTAAACAGTAGTACACTATATAGGGAATATGGACTCTGGTCAACAGTAGTACACTATATAGGGGATATGGATTCTGGTCAACAGTAGTACACTATATAGGGAATATGGACTCCGGTCAACAGTAGTACACTATATAGGGGATATGGACTCTGGTAAACAGTAGTACACTATATAGGGAATATGGACTCTGGTCAACAGTAGTACACTATATAGGGGATATGGATTCTGGTCAACAGTAGTACACTATATAGGGACTCCGGTCAACAGTAGTACACTATATAGGGGATATGGACTCTGGTAAACAGTAGTACACTATATACTCCGGTCAACAGTAGGGTATATGGACTCTGGTCAACAGTAGTACACTATATAGGGACTCCGGTCAACAGTAGTACACTATATAGGGATATGGACTCTGGTCAACAGTAGTACACTATATAGGGGATATGGACTCTGGTCAACAGTAGTACACTATATAGGGATATGGACTCTGGTCAACAGTAGTACACTATATAGGGATATGGATCAACAGGACTATTTGGGACTCCGGTCAACAGTAGTACACTATATAGTACACTATATAGGGATATGGACTCTGGTCAACAGTAGTACACTATATAGGGACTCCGGGTCAACAGTAGTACACTATATAGGGGGATATGGACTCTGGTAAACAGTAGTACACTATATAGGGAATATGGACTCTGGTCAACAGTAGTACACTATATAGGGATATGGACTCTGGTCAACAGTAGTACACTATATAGGGAATATGGACTCTGGTCAACAGTAGTACACTATATAGGGGATATGGACTCTGGTAAACAGTAGTACACTATATAGGGGGATATGGACTCTGGTCAACAGTAGTACACTATATAGGGACTCCGGTCAACAGTAGTACACTATATAGGGGATATGGACTCTGGTAAACAGTAGTAGACTCCGGTCAACAGTAGTACACTATATAGGGTATATGGACTCTGGTCAACAGTAGTACACTATATAGGGACTCCGGTCAACAGTAGTACACTATATAGGGGATATGGACTCTGGTCAACAGTAGTACACTATATAGGGGATATGGACTCTGGTAAACAGTAGTACACTATATAGGGAATATGGACTCTGGTCAACAGTAGTACACTATATAGGGGATATGGACTCTGGTCAACAGTAGTACACTATATAGGGACTCCGGTCAACAGTGGTACACTATATAGGGGATATGGACTCTGGTCAACAGCAGTACACTATATAGGGAATATGGACTCTGGTCAACAGTAGTACACTATATAGGGACTCCGGTCAACAGATATAGGGGATATGGACTCTGGTAAACAGTAGTACACTATATAGGGAATATGGACTCTGGTCAACAGTAGTACACTATATAGGGATATGGACTCTGGTCAACAGTAGTACACTATATAGGGGATATGGACTCTGGTCAACAGTAGTACACTATATAGGGACTCCGGTCAACAGTAGTACACTATATAGGGGATATGGACTCTGGTAAACAGTAGTACACTATATAGGGAATATGGACTCTGGTCAACAGTAGTACACTATATAGGGACTCCGGTCAACAGTAGTACACTATATAGGGATATGGACTCTGGTCAACAGTAGTACACTATATAGGGATATGGACTCTGGTCAACAGTAGTACACTATATAGGGATATGGATGGACTCTGGTCAACAGTAGTACACTATATAGGGATATGGACTCTGGTCAACAGTAGTACACTATATAGGGGATATGGACTCTGGTCAACAGTAGTACACTATATAGGGATATGGACTCTGGTCAACAGTAGTACACTATATAGGGATATGGACTCTGGTCAACAGCAGTACACTATATAGGGATATGGACTCTGGTCAACAGTAGTACACTATATAGGGACTCCGGTCAACAGTAGTACACTATATAGGGGATATGGACTCTGGTCAACAGTAGTACACTATATAGGGATATGGACTCTGGTCAACAGTAGTACACTATATAGGGATATGGACTCTGGTCAACAGTAGTACACTATATAGGGGATATGGACTCTGGTCAACAGTAGTACACTATATAGGGACTCCGGTCAACAGTAGTACACTATATAGGGGATATGGACTCTGGTCAACAGCAGTACACTATATAGGGAATATGGACTCTGGTCAACAGTAGTACACTATATAGGACTCCGGTCAACAGTAGTACACTATATAGGGGATATGGACTCTGGTAAACAGTAGTACACTATATAGGGAATATGGACTCTGGTCAACAGTAGTACACTATATAGGGACTGGACCTGGTCAACAGTAGTACACTATATAGGGGATATGGACTCTGGTAAACAGTAGTACACTATATAGGGAATATGGACTCTGGTCAACAGTAGTACACTATATAGGGGATATGGACTCTGGTAAACAGTAGTACACTATATAGGGAATATGGACTCTGGTAAACAGTAGTACAGTATATAGGGACTCCGGTCAACAGTAGTACACTATATAGGGGATATGGACTCCGGTCAACAGTAGTACACTATATAGGGGATATGGACTCTGGTCAACAGTAGTACACTATATAGGGGATATGGACTCTGGTCAACAGTAGTACACTATATAGGGACTCCGGTCAACAGTAGTACACTATATAGGGGATATGGACTCTGGTCAACAGTAGTACACTATATAGGGACTCCGGTCAACAGTAGTACACTATATAGGGGATATGGACTCTGGTCAACAGTAGTACACTATATAGGGGATATGGACTCTGGTAAACAGTAGTACACTATATAGGGGATATGGACTCTGGTCAACAGCAGTACACTATATAGGGAATATGGACTCTGGTCAACAGTAGTACACTATATAGGGGATATGGACTCTGGTAAACAGTAGTACACTATATAGGGAATATGGACTCTGGTCAACAGTAGTACACTATATAGGGGATATGGATTCTGGTCAACAGTAGTACACTATATAGGGAATATGGACTCCGGTCAACAGTAGTACACTATATAGGGGATATGGACTCTGGTAAACAGTAGTACACTATATAGGGAATATGGACTCTGGTCAACAGTAGTACACTATATAGGGGATATGGATTCTGGTCAACAGTAGTACACTATATAGGGACTCCGGTCAACAGTAGTACACTATATAGGGGATATGGACTCTGGTAAACAGTAGTACACTATATAGGGACTCCGGTCAACAGTAGTACACTATATAGGGTATATGGACTCTGGTCAACAGTAGTACACTATATAGGGACTCCGGTCAACAGTAGTACACTATATAGGGGATATGGACTCTGGTCAACAGTAGTACACTATATAGGGGATATGGACTCTGGTAAACAGTAGTACACTATATAGGGAATATGGACTCTGGTCAACAGTAGTACACTATATAGGGATATACTCTGGTGGACTATTTGGGACTGGTCAACAGTAGTACACTATATAGGGATATGGACTCTGGTCA
Source organism: Oncorhynchus tshawytscha (assembly GCF_018296145.1). NCBI lineage: Eukaryota > Metazoa > Chordata > Actinopteri > Salmoniformes > Salmonidae > Oncorhynchus > Oncorhynchus tshawytscha. Next base: position 32,057,542 of record NC_056449.1, read on the forward strand.
ACAGTAGTACACTATATAGGGGATATGGACTCTGGTAAACAGTAGTACACTTTATAGGGGATATGGACTCTGGTCAACAGCAGTACACTATATAGGGAATATGGACTCTGGTCAACAGTAGTACACTATATAGGGACTCCGGTCAACAGTAGTACACTATATAGGGGATATGGACTCTGGTCAACAGCAGTACACTATATAGGGAATATGGACTCTGGTCAACAGTAGTACACTATATAGGGACTCCGGTCAACAGTAGTACACTATATAGGGGATATGGACTCTGGTCAACAGTAGTACACTATATAGGGGATATGGACTCTGGTCAACAGCAGTACACTATATAGGGAATATGGACTCTGGTCAACAGTAGTACACTATATAGGGACTCCGGTCAACAGTAGTACACTATATAGGGGATATGGACTCTGGTAAACAGTAGTACACTATATAGGGAATATGGACTCTGGTCAACAGTAGTACACTATATAGGGGATATGGACTCTGGTCAACAGTAGTACACTATATAGGGACTCCGGTCAACAGTAGTACACTATATAGGGGATATGGACTCTGGTAAACAGTAGTACACTATATAGGGAATATGGATATGGTACACTATATAGGGACAGTAGTACACTATATAGGGGATATGGACTCTGGTCAACAGTAGTACACTATATAGGGACTCCGGTCAACAGTGGTACACTATATAGGGGATATGGACTCTGGTCAACAGCAGTACACTATATAGGGAATATGGACTCTGGTCAACAGTAGTACACTATATAGGGACTCCGGTCAACAGTAGTACACTATATAGGGGATATGGACTCTGGTAAACAGTAGTACACTATATAGGGAATATGGACTCTGGTCAACAGTAGTACACTATATAGGGGATATGGACTCTGGTCAACAGTAGTACACTATATAGGGAATATGGACTCTGGTCAACAGCAGTACACTATATAGGGAATATGGACTCTGGTCAACAGTAGTACACTATATAGGGACTCCGGTCAACAGTAGTACACTATATAGGGGATATGGACTCTGGTCAACAGCAGTACACTATATAGGGAATATGGACTCTGGTCAACAGTAGTACACTATATAGGGACTCCGGTCAACAGTAGTACACTATATAGGGGATATGGACTCTGGTAAACAGTAGTACACTATATAGGGGATATGGACTCTGGTCAACAGTAGTACACTATATAGGGACTCCGGTCAACAGTAGTACACTATATAGGGGATATGGACTCTGGTCAACAGTAGTAAACTATATAGGGGCTCTGGTCAACAGTAGTACACTATATAGGGGATAGGGTGCCGTTTGGGAATCAGCCGTAGTATTTCCACTGGGATATGGGTATGTTGTTGGGTATGTTATTATTATAGTATATGTATTTATTTAACATCTTACACCATCAATCCTCAGGCTTAAATGTCAATGTATTCATTATTAATTTCCTTCAGAGGGATATGCATATCATCTGACGCTCCCAGAGACAGACAGGGGCTTTGAGACATTGAGCCATTCCTTGTCTTGACTGGGTGAGAAGACAGACAGACAACCGTATTGATGTTTGTGGTTATCAGTCCTAGCCATGCCATTGACTGTAGTAGGATCATTTATTTTATTTAACCAGGCAAGTCAGTTAAGAACAAATTCTTATTTTCAATGACGGACTAGGAACAGTGGGTTAACAGCCTGTTCAGGGGCAGAACGACAGATTTGTACCTTGTCAGGTTACTAGTCCAACGCTCTAACCACTAGGCTACCCTGCCGCCCCAGGTTAAAGGTTGGTTCAATCGAGACCGAGACCGAGACTTGACTTCCCTCTCTCCCTTCTTTTATGAATCTATTTCCCCCTCCACAGATAGTGACATGGCTGTCACACCATGCGCCATGTCTGATTGGAGTGTGTGCGTGCGTGTGTGTGTGTCTGTGTGTATGCCTGTTCCCAGTACTCACACTTGCAGTGTGTGTCGCAGAGCGCCTGTTTCCTCATGTCACAGAGTCGTACTGACCCTCTACTGCTGCTGTAAGCCAAGGTGTTACACTGCTGAGGATGAAACTCTGCTGCTGTAATCACCTCCGTCAGATCCTCCATGTTACACGGCTTAATGTCCACGATGTCTGGGGACGGGCTCAGGGAGAAATAACACTTTTGGAGAACAACAGGATGTCACATTCAGTTAAATGTTTTGGATTGTTTATAGAGAAAGAGGAACAGAATACAGCCTTTAGCACTTGTTCCTAGAGGTCAAAGGTTATTAGAAGCAGCAGTCGGTAACCTATAAATGTTGTAGACAGATAAACTACGACAGTGGGTATGTTAGTATGGGGTTAAAGGGTAAAGGTGAAAGGATACTGAAGCTCTGGTCGGTGATCTCCAGGTTCCACAAGTTGACCCTGAGGTCGTCGGTGGAGATGTAGGTCTGGAGGTCAGAGTTCACAGAGATGGAGTTGATGTGGTAGGTGTGGGCGTTACTGAACACACGCCGCGCTGTCGCCTCCACCATCAGATCTGTGTTCTGGAGGACAGGAACCTGGCAGGGAGGAAGGGAGGTTTAACACAGTGCATATTTTCACATGACATGACTGACTCTTAAATATCATAAAACTTAATTGCCTCACAGATCTTAGAATCTAAGACGGAGAGAACATTCACCGATTGACATCTCTTTCTATTTCCGTACACAGTGAACGCCTGGTTCTATACAGCCATTAAGTCTCTGCTACACTTCATGTACTGTATGTCTCCACTTTAATGTAGTGGTAGACTGCACAGCAGCATGCCTAGTGAGCTTAGGACTGAGGGGACAGGGATGGCCTGAGTGGTACCACTGAGCCCTGCAGAGGAACTAGCTGTAATCCATTATGGTATATGACATACAGTACATGAGGACATAGGAAAAGCAGAGGAGATAGGAGAGAGAAAGAGAGAGAGAGACAGAGAGAGAGAGTACATTGTTACAGCATTGTATATATATATATATATATATATATATATATATATATATATAGAATATATAATTTGACATTTGCAATGTCTTTATTGTTTTGAAACTTCTGTATGAGTAATGTTTACTGTACATTTTTATTGTTTATTTCACTTTTGTATATTATCTACCTCACTTGCTTTGGCAATGTTAACACATGTTTCCCATGCCAATAAAGCCCCTTGAATTGAATTGAATTGAGAGAGAGAGAGAGAGAGAGAGAGAGAGAGAGAGAGAGACAGAGGAGAGAGACAGAGAGAGAGAGAGAGAGAGAGAGACAGAGACAGAGGAGAGAGGCCACTAATAGATGCACTGAACCGGGACTCTCTGTGTGAGAATTAAAGACCATGGTTGCCTGGGTGATGGGGTTGCAAAGAAAGGAGAGCGAAAGAGAGAGATGATCCCTTTCATCGTATTCATCTCAGTGCACATTTCGATCACTCTCTCACTGTCTCCTTCTTTCCCTGTCTCCCTATCTCCCTGTCTCCCTCTCTCCCTGTCTCCCTCTCTCCCTATCTCTCTGTCTCCCTATCTCCCTGTCTTCCTGTCTCCCTGTCTTCCTGTCTCCCTCTCTCCCTGTCTCCCTATCTCCCTGTCTTCCTGTCTCCCTCTCTCCCTATCTCCCTGTCTCCCTCTCTCCCTGTCTCC
>NC_056449.1:32068704-32083704 GCF_018296145.1 Oncorhynchus tshawytscha
ACACAGAGACATAGAGACACAGAGACACAGAGACATAGAGACACAGAGACACATGACACAGAGAGACAGAGAGACACAGAGACATAGAGACACAGAGACACAGAGACACAGAGACATAGAGACACAGAGACACAGAGACACAGAGACACAGAGACACAGAGACAGAGACACAGAGACACAGAGACACAGAGACACAGAGAGACACAGAGACACAGAGACACAGAGACACAGAGACAGAGAGACAGAGAGACATAGACACAGAGACACAGAGACATAGAGACAGAGAGACACAGAGACACAGAGACACAGAGACAGAGAGACACAGAGACACAGAGACACAGAGACACAGAGAGACACAGAGACATAGAGACATAGAGACACAGAGACACAGAGACATAGAGACACAGAGAGACACAGAGACACACAGAGACACAGAGACACATTAGAGACACAGAGACACAGAGACATAGAGACACAGAGACACAGAGACACAGAGACATAGAGACACAGAGACACAGAGACATAGAGACACAGAGACACAGAGACATAGAGACACAGAGACACAGAGACACAGAGACATAGAGACATAGAGACACAGAGACACAGAGACACAGAGACTCAGAGAGACAGAGAGACACAGAGACATAGAGACACAGAGACACAGAGACACAGAGACACAGAGAGACAGAGAGACACAGAGACACAGAGACACAGAGACATAGAGACACAACGGGTGAGACCATTTGATACATCTTAAGATATTTTTTTCTTGTTGTGAAAACTCATTTTCACCCATTTTCCATTTTCCATAACTTAAATGAAAGCTGAAAGCTTCAGCTTGCCTTATAGCTTATAGCTCAACTTCTTTAATGGGCAGAATATCTAGGAAACAAAGGGTTGCCCTGGTGACCCAGATAAAAGGAGGAATATGGGTAAAAGATGTGGGTTAAACAATTGCCTGAAACCGGTCTGAAACTGATTGTGTTATTTCATCTAATTCATCCCAATCATCAGACTAAAATAGTCTGGCAATCAGCCAGGTAATTAACTTAACGATCCTCACACAATCAGTAACTCATCAGTTCAGTAGTAGATTTAAAGCACTCTATGATCACACTATCAATGCGATTAGTTTCCTCTGTGAATTAAGCAGCTCCTTTCCCCCACAGGAGCCACAGTTGGGAAATAGTCCCTAAAGGACCTAGACGTTCTCAAGTTATTAGTACATCAAACCAGACATCTTCCACCCACAGACACATTTTAAGGACACTACTTTACGACAGAATTCAACTGATGCACACAGCCAATTCTATAGACACCAGTCCAGTGCATTTGTCTCCTCAGCCACTGAAAATAGCTAAAACCAATACATCTCTCACATCAAGCATCCAAAACAAGCTTTTTGGGTTTCTAGACTGTAACACAGACAGACCTTTGAGATTCCTCCTCCTCTCCTCCTGAAACACATGCATCTGATCTGCCTGGCTTCAGAAGAGACAACAGCTCTGCATCTAAACCACCTAGAGATGGAAACGTCTCTCAACATCCAACTGGTTTGTTCCCAACAGCTCTAACGAAACAAATACAAACACTGAGAGGGAAGAGAGAGCTGTAGTTAGCTGTACATATACACACCAGAGGAGGCTGGTAGGAGGAGCTATAGGAGGGCAGGCTCATTTTAATGGCTGGATAGAAAGACATGGACACTGGGAACGAGGCTTCCTGCCATCCAGGACCACTATACTGTTTATTATCTATCCTGTAGCAAAGTCATTTTATCCCTACCTATATGTACATATCGACCTCCATTACCTCATACCCCCTGCACATCAACTCAGTACTGGTACTCCCTGTATATAGCCAAGTTATCATTGACTCAGTACTGGTACTCCCTGTATATAGCCAAGTTATCATTGATTCAGTACTGGTACTCCCTGTATATAGCCAAGTTATCATTGACTCAGTACTGGTACTCCCTGTATATAGCCAAGTTATCATTGACTCAGTACTGGTACTCCCTGTATATAGCCAAGTTATCATTGATTCAGTACTGGTACTCCCTGTATATAGCCAAGTTATCATTGATTCAGTACTGGTACTCCCTGTATAGAGCCAAGTTATCATTGACTCAATACTGGTACTCCCTGTATAGAGCCAAGTTATCATCAACTCAGTACTGGTACTCCCTGTATAGAGCCAAGTTATCATCAACTCAGTACTGGTACTCCCTGTATATAGCCAAGTTATCATTGATTCAGTACTGGTACTCCCTGTATATAGTCAAGTTATCATTGATTCAGTACTGGTACTCCCTGTATAGAGCCAAGTTATCATTGATTCAGTACTGGTACTCCCTGTATATAGCCAAGTTATCATTGATTCAGTACTGGTACTCCCTGTATATAGTCAAGTTATCATTGATTCAGTACTGGTACTCCCTGTATAGAGCCAAGTTATCATCAACTCAGTACTGGTACTCCCTGTATATAGTCAAGTTATCATTGATTCAGTACTGGTACTCCCTGTATAGAGCCAAGTTATCATCAACTCAGTACTGGTACTCCCTGTATATAGTCAAGTTATCATTGATTCAGTACTGGTACTCCCTGTATAGAGCCAAGTTATCATCAACTCAGTACTGGTACTCCCTGTATATAGTCAAGTTATCATTGATTCAGTACTGGTACTCCCTGTATAGAGCCAAGTTATCATTGATTCAGTACTGGTACTCCCTGTATATAGTCAAGTTATCATTGATTCAGTACTGGTACTCCCTGTATATAGTCAAGTTATCATTGATTCAGTACTGGTACTCCCTGTATAGAGCCAAGTTATCATTGATTCAGTACTGGTACTCCCTGTATATAGTCAAGTTATCATTGATTCAGTACTGGTACTCCCTGTATATAGCCAAGTTATCATTGATTCAGTACTGGTACTCCCTGTATAGAGCCACGTTATCATCAACTCAGTACTGGTACTCCCTGTATAGAGCCAAGTTATCATCAACTCAGTACTGGTACTCCCTGTATAGAGCCAAGTTATCATCAACTCAGTACTGGTACTCCTGTATAGAGCCAAGTTATCATCAACTCAGTACTGGTACTCCTGTATAGAGCCAAGTTATCATCAACTCAGTACTGGTACTCCCTGTATAGAGCCAAGTTATCATCAACTCAGTACTGGTACTCCCTGTATAGAGCCAAGTTATCATCAACTCAGTACTGGTACTCCCTGTATAGAGCCAAGTTATCATCAACTCAGTACTGGTACTCCCTGTATAGAGCCAAGTTATCATCAACTCAGTACTGGTACTCCCTGTATAGAGCCAAGTTATCATCAACTCAGTACTGGTACTCCCTGTATAGAGCCAAGTTATCGTCAACTCAGGACTGGTACTCCCTGTATAGAGCCAAGTTATCATCAACTCAGTACTGGTACTCCCTGTATAGAGCCAAGTTGTGTATTTATTCCTTGTGTTTTTATTTTTCTATTATTTTCTCCCCCTCTCCCCCTCTCCCCTTCACCATCTCTCCCCCTCTCCCCTTCACCATCTCTCCCCCTCTCCCCTTCACCATCTCTCCCCCTCTCCCCTTCACCATCTCTCCCCTCTCTCCTTCACCATCTCTCCCCCTCTCCCCTTCACCATCTCTCCCCTCTCCCCTTCACCATCTCTCCCCTTCACCATCTCTCCCCCTCTCCCCTTCACCATCTCTCCCCCTCTCCCCTTCACCATCTCTCCCCTCTCCCCTTCACCATCTCTCCCACTCTCCCCTTCACCATCTCTCCCCTCTCCCCTTCACCATCTCTCCCTCTCCCCTGCACCATCTCTCCCCTCTCCCCTTCACCATCTCTCCCTCTCCCCTGCACCATCTCTCCCCTCTCCCCTTCACCATCTCTCCCCCTCTCCCCTTCACCATCTCTCCCCTCTTTCACAATCTCTCATTTGCCATCTCTCTCTCTCTCTCTCTCTCTCCTCTCTCTCTCTCTCTCTCTCTCTCTCTCTCTCTCTCTCTCTCTCTCTCTCTCTCTCCTCCCCCTACTCTCTCCTCTCTCTCTCTCTCTCTCTCTCTCTCTCTCTCTCTCTCTCTCCCCCCCCTCTCTCTCTCTCTCACCTCTCTCTCCTCTCTCTCTCTCTCTCTCTCTCACCTCTCTCACTCTCTCTCTCTCTCTCTCTCTCTCTCTCTCTCTCTCTCTCTCTCTCTCTCTCTCTCTCTCTCTCTCTCTCTCTCTCTCTCTCTCTCTCTCTCTCTCTGTCTCTCTCTCTCTCTCTCTCTCTCTCTCTCCCTCTCTCTCTCTCTCTCTCTCTCCCTCCCCTCTCTCTCTCTCTCCCTCCCTCTCCCTCTCTCTCTCTCCCCTCCCCTCTCTCTCTCTTCTCTCTCTCTCATCATTAACATATTAAGCCAGTGAGGGGTAACAGTTATTGATGGAGTCTTTTTAACGAGTTTACACTCCGACACGTCCTCCTTCAATCATCTCAGTGAATGAACAGAACCACTGAAGCAGAGACCATGTAGACACCAGACAGAATCTTGATGGAGCTCCTCTCAAAATGACCTATCTCAATACAAATGACCTTAAAACCGAAGCCTTTCCAATCAGAGAATCACATGATGCCATGGTGTACTGTCATTCCTTTGTGTTTCCTCTTGGTCTCTTTATAAAAGATGACTCCAACATATGTGACTACGTCCGCAGGTTTATTGCAGACATTTTGGTCATTTCAGTCTAAAGTTGGACACTACTTTTCACCATGGCCCATAAGGCCAGACGTAGTGCGCTATATAAGGAATTGGGTGCCGTTGGGACACAGACAATAAGTGAATAAGGTCTATAAATCCTGTAGTCAGTCAGGTGTGACACAGCCAGGGTCAGAGGTCAGTGAGAGACATCAGACAGATTCACTCTGATGGCAAACATCAATCGCTGGCAATAACACAGAGACAGCAGTAGCCCCCAGATACAGAGACAGCAGTAGCCCCCAGACACAGAGACAGCAGTAGCCCCCAGACACAGAGACAGCAGTAGCCCCCAGACACAGAGACAGCAGTAGCCCCCAGACACAGAGACAGCAGTAGTCCCCAGACACAGAGACAGCAGTAGTCCCCAGACACAGAGACAGCAGTAGCCCCCAGACACAGAGACAGCAGTAGCCCCCAGACACAGAGACAGCAGTAGCCCCCAGACACAGAGACAGCAGTAGCCCCCAGACACAGAGACAGCAGTAGCCCCCAGACACAGAGACAGCAGTAGCCCCCAGACACAGAGACAGCAGTAGCCCCCAGACACAGAGACAGCAGTAGCCCCCAGACACAGAGACAGCAGTAGCCCCCAGACACAGAGACAGCAGTAGCCCCCAGACACAGAGACAGCAGTAGCCCCCAGACACAGAGACAGTAGCCCCCAGACACAGAGACAGCAGTAGCCCCCAGACACAGAGACAGCAGTAGCCCCCAGACACAGAGACAGCAGTAGCCCCCAGACACAGAGACAGCAGTAGCCCCCAGACACAGAGACAGCAGTAGCCCCCAGATACAGAGACAGCAGTAGCCCCCAAACACAGAGACAGCAGTAGCCCCCAGATACAGAGACAGCAGTAGCCCCCAGACACAGAGACAGCAGTAGTCCCCAGACACAGAGACAGCAGTAGCCCCCAGACACAGAGACAGCAGTAGCCCCCAGACACAGAGACAGCAGTAGCCCCCAGACACAGAGACAGGACCACCAGTCAGGAAGGGCAGAGATATAATCCTGAGAACACACTGAAGTCTGGGGTCATCAGAGGAGAACGTCGGTAGTGGGGCGACCTAGTAAGATAATCTATGTGTGACTGAACAAACAGAGACTAACAGAGATTGTCTGCTAAAACAGCCTTATACACCAGCTAAAACATTTGTCGTGTGTCACATCCTGATCTGTTTCACCTGTCTTTGTGCTTGTCTCCACCCCCCTCCAGGTGTCGCCCATCTTCCCAATTATCCCCAGTGTATTATACTTGTGTTCTTTGTTTGTCTGTTGCCAGTTCATGTTGTTTGTCAGGCCTACCAGCGTTTTTCCCATTGCTCCTGTCTGTTTCTAGTTCCTGTTTTCTGCCTGCCCTGAGACTGCCTGCAGTTCTGTACCTTTTGGACTCTGATCTGGATTACTGACCTCTGCCTGCCCTGACCCTGAGACTGCCTGCAGTTCTGTACCTTTTGGACTCTGATCTGGATTACTGACCTCTGCCTGCCCTGACCCTGAGACTGCCTGCAGTTCTGTACCTTTTGGACTCTGATCTGGATTATTGACCTCTGCCTGCCCTGACCCTGAGCCTGCCTGCAGTTCTGTACCTTTTGGACTCTGATCTGGATTACTGACCTCTGCCTGCCCTGACCCTGAGCCTGCCTGCAGTTCTGTACCTTTTGGACTCTGATCTGGATTATTGACCTCTGCCTGCCCTGACCCTGAGACTGCCTGCCGTTCTGTACCTTGTCACACCACACAGGATTATTGACCTCTGCCTGCCCTGACCCTGAGCCTGCCTGCCTGCCGTTCTGTACCTTTTGGACTCTGATCTGGATTACTGACCTCTGCCTGCCCTTGACCCGTCATTTTGCCCCCTGTTCTAGTAAAAATAAATGTGTTACTTCAACACTGTCTGCATCTGGGTCTTCCCTGAAAAGTGATAATACGAACTGGCCATGACTGACCCAGCAGACTCAGACCAGCTCCGCATCTCCATCTCCTCCCAAGGAGCCACCATTGGACGACACGAGGAGTTGCTTCGTGGTCTTATGGAAGGGTTCCAGACCTTGGCTGAACGCCATGACCGAGCGTTGAACACATTGCTGGAGTTGTTTGTTAGGTTGCCTACCACGACGGTAACCTCCCAGCCCCTCAGTATCCCGGTTTTGTTAGCAGCGCCGCCTCCCCGGCCACCCCGGTTTCCCGGGAACCAGTTTACCTCCCCCGGAACGCTTCAAAGGAGAGTCGGGCACCTCTCAGGCGTTTCTCACTCAGTGTTCCCTCATCATCGAGCTGCAGCCCTCCTCCTTCCCCTCGGACCTCTCTAAGATAGTGTACCTCATCACGCTGATGTCCGGGAGGGCTCTCGCCTGGGCGACCGCAGTATGGGAACAAAAGTGGGCCGTATGCTTCAGTCTGGCGGAGTTTGTGGCGGAGGTAAAGAAAGTTTTAGAGGCTCCATTGTCCGAGAGAGAGGCTGCCCGGAAGTTTCACCGGCTTTGCCAAGACTCCCGCAGTGTGGCAGACTACGCGGGGGATTTCCGCACGTTGGCAGCTGAGAGTGACTGGAACCCGGAAGCTCTGTTTGACATGTTCCTGCACAGAGTATATGAGGAAGTAAAGGACGAGCTTGCAGCCCAGGAACTACTGACGGATCTCGACTCGCTCATCGCCTTGACCATTCGGATCGATGGGCGACGATGGTAATGAAGGAAGGGAAGGAGATTTGATTTCACTCGCCCACCTAAGGATTCCACCTCGCCTCTGAGGAATCCCGGAAGTCCCAGACAGCTCTGTTGCCAAGAGAACCTGAGGCTATCCGAGTTCCCCAGAAAGTCTCAGAAGTCTCCCGATTCACCTCTTCCCAAGCCAATGCAACTAGGCAGAGCTAGGCTGTCTCCAGCCGAACTGCTACACAGGCTTCACCCTAAGAGTTGCCTGTACTGCGGGACTACATGTAATTTTGTCTCCACCTGTTCAATAATACACCAAGCTCACCGGTAGGAGCGAGTACACTGGTGGGCCAAACAGATAACTTTTCCTATCCCCTTACTCACACCCCTTTTCATAACATTTTGCTGTGGGGAAAACAGTCAAAATCTCTCCGGGTACTCATCAACTCTGGGGCCGATGAGAGGTTTATGGATACTACCCTGGTGTCCGAGCTGGGCATCCCCACTCAGCCACTCTCCATTCTCATGGAGGTTGGACAGGTGCTCTACAGGCCGGTTCACCCACAATAACACCCCCATCAACCTATGTGTGTCAGGGAACCACAGCAAGACGATCCAATTCCTGCTCACTATGTCTCCTCAGGGTCCTGTGGCATTGGGATGCTCTTGGCTCCAGTGATGCAATCCCCTTATTGACTGGTCTGCTGGTGCCATCATGGGCTGGATCCCGTTCTTCCACGCTCATTGCCTGAAGTCAGTGCAGCCTGCCCAGGGATGTCTTCCTGGGGGCTCGGAATTTGCCCAGGACCTCCAGGAGGTGTTGAGTAAGGCGCAGGCCACTTCGCTTCTGCCACACCGACCCTATGACTGCGGGATTGACCTTCTCCTAGGCACCACACCGCCCCGGGGCGACTGTACTCTCTGTCGGGTCCGGAGACCAAGGCTATGAAGACCTGCATTGAGGACTCCCTAGCTGCAGGATTCATCCGTCCTTCTGTCTCCCCCAACGGCACAGGGTTCTTTCAGGTGGAGAAGAAGGACAAAACCCTGCACCCGTGCTTCGACTACCGGGGCCTCAACGACATCACGTGTGGGTTGAATACACCCGCAACACCCGTTCCCTAGGTTATCAGCCCCCGCTCTTCCCTGAGCAAGAGGAAGAGGTTGGCATACTTCCGGCCCAGAAGTTTGTCGCCTCTGTCGTCGTACCTGGAAGAGAGCCTGGTCGGCCCTTCTCAAGACCACCTCCAGGTATTGACGACAAGCAGACCGCCACCGGACTCCAGCTCCCCGGTATCATCTCGGGCAGAAGGTATGGCTGTCCACCTGGGATCTGCTCCTTCGGGTGGAGTCCCGCAAATTTTCCCTCCAGTTTATCGGCCCTTTCCCGATCTCTAAGGTCATTAGCCCCTCTGCTGTTCGTCTTCTGTTGCCCCGTACCCTCCGTATACATCCCACTTTCATGTGTCTAGAATCAAACCCATATCTCATAGCCCTTTGTCTACTGTTGACCTGTCGTTTTGCCTGACCCCTGTTCTAGTAATAAACTTTTGTTACTTCAACACTGTCTGCATCTGCGTATTCCCTGAAACGTGATAGTTGTGTAAGAAGCCAACATGGCGTGACTGTGTAGAGCCAGTTACGTAAGTGTGCTGTTATATTAGGTAGAGAGAGGGTAACTAGCAGCGGAGTGCCGTGTCAATGCTCTCTGGAAGGCTAGATGGCTTATGCTTGTACGCTAGGTGATGTTCACACACACACATACACTTTAACATTCTATCTAGACAGCATTATATCATCATGGATCTTAGTAATGGAGAGAAACAGATCATTAACCTGATTTCTATAGAATCTGTCCAGTGGGAGATATACATGTGTGTGTGTGTGTGTGTGTGTGTGTGTGTGTGTGTGTGTGTGTGTGTGTGTATGTGTGTGTATATGTGTGTGTGTGTGTGTGTGTGTGTGTGTGTGTGTGTGTGTGTGTGTGTGTGTGTGTGTGTGTGTGTGTGTGTGTGTGTGTGTGTGTGTGTGTGTGTGTGTGTGTGTGTGTGTGTGTGTATATGTGTGTGTGTGTGTGTGTATATGTGTGTGTGTAATCAGACTCGAGGGACAGATGTTATTTCTCCCCTTTCACACTTTATTACCCGATAGATACCTAACAGAGAGAGAGGGGGAGTGAAAGAGAGAGAGAGTGAGAGACAGAGAGGAGGGAGGGAGGGAGGGAGCGAGAGAGAGAAAGAGAGAGAGTGAGGAGAGAGAGAGGGAGGAGAGAGAGAGAGAAAGAGAGTGAGGAAGAGAGAGAGAGACAGAAAGAGATAGGAAGAGAGAGAGAGACAGAGAAAGAGAGAGAGGAGAGAAAGAGAGAGAGGAGAGAGAGAGACAGAGAAAGAGAGAGAGGAGAGAAAGAGAGAGAGAGAGGAGAGAGACAGATAAAGAGAGAGAGAGAGGAGAGAGAGAGACAGATAAAGAGAGAGAGAGAGAGAGAGAGAGAGAGAGAGAGAGAGAGAGAGAGAGAAAAAAAAGAGAGAGTTTATTATCTACTTCACTTGCTTTGGTAATGTTAGCATATGGTTCCCATGCTAATAAAGCCCTTACAATGAATTCAATTGAATTGAATTGAGAGACAGAGAGGAGAGAGGGAGAGAGAGAGAGAAAGAGAGAGAGACAGCGAGGAGGGAGGGAGAGAGAGAAAGCGAGAGAGACATAGAGGAGGGAGGGAGAGAGAGAGAAAGAGAGAGCACAAACTACTAACAGAGAGGAGCTATACTGGTGGAGTTACTGTTAGAAACATCACAGCACTAAACCGTTGTCTTTGTCTCTGCTGTTTTCATGTCTCACTGCTATTCATCTGGGCTGTCTTGTCAAAGGTTATACAGTCTACGCTGAGAAGTGGGTCTCAGTGAGTTAAGTGACCTTATAGAAAAACATTCTGTGACATTTGTTCCTGGACAGACCACAGGAGAACAAAAATGTTTTATCAGAGCCAACAAACACATCCAATTGAGAAACACAAAAAGGTCAAATACTATTTAACCTCCAAGGTAGTACAGAGAACATATTAGACATGTACATTTATCATAGCAACACACACTCTCTCTCTCTATCTCTCTCTCTCTCTCTCTCTCCTCTCTCTCTCTTTCTCTCCTCTCTCTCTCTTTATCTGTCTCTCTCTCCTCTCTCTCTCTCTCTCCTCTCTCTCCTCTCTCTCTCTTTCTCTCCTCTCTCTCTCTTTATCTGTCTCTCTATCTCTCCTCTCTCTCTCTCTCTCCTCTCTCTCTCTTTCTCTCCTCTCTCTCTCTTTATCTGTCTCTCTCTCTCCTCTCTCTCTTTCTCTCCTTTCTCTCTGTCAATTCAATTTCAATTCAAGGGCTTTATTGGCATGGGAAATGTGTTAACATTGCCAAAGCAAGTGAGGTAGATATCTTTGTCTCTCTCTCCTCTCTCTCTTTATCTCTCTCTCTCTCCTCTCTCTCTTTCTCTCCTCTCTCTCTTTCTCTGTCTCTCTCTCTTTCTCTCTCTCTCTCTCCTCTCTCTCTCTCTCTCTGTCTCTCTCACTCTGTGTCTCTGTCTCTCTCTCTCTCTCTGTGTGTCTCTGTCTCTCTCACTCTGTGTCTCTGTCTCTCTCTCTCTCTCGTCGGAGTGCATGCTGGGAGTGCATGCTGGGAGTGAGTCGTCAAGCAGGAGTGATTGTGAGAGCGAATGGAATTTCTTTTCACTCTATCGGGTTTTGGTATGTATATATATATATATATTGATTAGTTTAGTTGTTTTAAGGGTATCTTGTTTAATTATCACTAAGCACGTATAGGGGTGGTGGGATCTTTGAGGTTGGTTTTTCACGAGGGCACAACCAGCGGGTGGGGCTGGTTGCAATGGCCACTCGCGGAAGTGTAGAGTTTGAAAAACTTAGTCGGAGGCATGGAGTAAAGATTCCTGCTGCGGCCGGGTGTTCAGTGGAAGAATGTAGCTTGGCTGTGGGTGCTATCATTGGGTATGATAGCATCAAATCAGCCTCAAGGATGAATAGCGCTGTAGTGATATTCTTAGATTCAATTGAAAAGGTGAATAAGATAGTTGAGAGGGGTGTTGTGTTAAGGGAGACACAGACGCCGGTATTTCCGCTTATGAATCCGGCGAAGAAAGTTATGCTTTCTAACGTGCCACCATTTGAAGTGTTGGAGCGAGAGTTATCTTGCCATGGTCAAATCATATCTACAATAAAGAAGGTTCTTTTTGGATGCAAATCTCCGTTGTTAAAACATGTCGTGTCTCATAGGAGACAAGTGCATATAATTTTTAAAAAGGGTGTAGATGAACTGAATTTAGCGTTCAGCTTTAAGATTGATGGATTTGATTATGTCTTCTATGCATCTACCGAATCAATGAAATGCTTTGGCTGTGGAAGAGAGGGGCATTTGGTGCGTAGTTGTCCCGAGAATGAGCGCGCTGAGCCTGGTAGTAGCTCTAGTGCGGGTGCAACTAACGCACCACCGCGAAGGGATGAACATGCTAAGGGTGCAGGGGAAGAGAGAAGGTGGGCAGATGTGGTTGGAAAAGTAGGAGAGGAAGGCATTGTGGATACGGGGGCAATTGTGGTAGATCAGAATAAAGAGGGAGGGGAAACAGTAGGTGAGATTTCGACTGCCGTCGCTGAGGTGGTGCTGGAAAATGAAATTGGAGGTCAAGAGGAGATTGAAAAAACGGAAAAGGAAGCGGATGTTTTCAAAATACAGAGGAGTAAAAGGAAGAATTTAAGGGGTGGTGAAGGGTCTAATTCTAAGAGAAAGGTAGAGAGTGATAAATCAGTTGAAGATGAACAAGTTGTAGAGATGGTGGAGTATTCTTCTGGAGAGGATAGCGAGAGTGAGTCATCTGACGCGTCACAACAATATAGTGAGATAAATGGGGTGGAAGGGAGGTATGGGATCGAGAAGATACGTCAATTTCTGAAGTTGACAAAAGGGAAGAAATATATGCAGGATTACAATGTAACTGATTTTTTCCCTGAACGTGAATTGTTTATTGAATCAGCAAAGTTTCTGATGTCAAAAATTACAGGGGGAAGTTTGAAAAGCCCTGAAATTGCTAGACTAAAGAAAGTGGTCACGAGAGTGATAAGTGATGTAAATTCTAAAGAAAATGAAAGAGTTCAGTTGCAGTTTTAACTCTGAAAAGAGATGTGGTGGCTGTATCTTCCTCTGTATATTTTTTTCATCCATGAGCAGTTTTAAGATTTCTTCTTTAAACATAAATGGGGCAAGAGATGTTAAAAAAAGAGCCATGGTGTATGAGTTAATTAGGGGAAAGGGAAGTGACATAAATTTTCTACAAGAAACGCATAGTAATTTGGAAAATGAAGTTATGTGGCAACAGGAGTGGGGGGGGACAGTGGTGTGTAGTCATAAAAACTCAAAAAGTGGGGGTGTGGTTATCTTGTTCTCAAAAGGGTTTTGTCCTTTGTCATATGAGGTTGAAGAGGTAGTTGAGGGGAGGTTATTAAAAGTTAGAGCAAGGTATGAAAACATCACTATGTGTCTGATAAATGTATATGCCCCAGTGGTGACAGTTGAGAGGGTATGTTTTTTAGAGATATTATCAAATACCATTGAGAAATGTAACAAAGAAGATTATTTATTTATTGCTGGGGATTTTAACTGCACAGTTAGCGATTTAGAAGAAATCACCAAGAACCTCATATAGCCTCAAGGACTTTTTTAAAACGCCTCATTGTAACACATGTACTGTGTGATATTTGGCGGAGTCAACATGGAGGAACAAGGAAGTACACCTGGGCGCATGTGAGAGAGAACATCATCTCTATGGCCAGGTTAGATAGGTTTTATGTTTTTGAGCATCAATCTCAGGTCTGTAAATCAAGTGTGATAACTCCAGTGGGATTTTCTGATCATTGTTTAATAACAGAGGTGGTGTTCATTAACGATGTAAAACCCAAAAGCGCATACTGGCATTTTAATATAACTTTATTGAGTGATGCTCACTTCAGGAACTGTTTCAATTTTTCTGGGAGAGGTGGAGGTCTCAAAAGGCCAGTTTTGTATCCCTTCAACAGTGGTGGGATATAGGGAAAATCCAGATTCAACAATTTTGTAATCAATACACGAGGAATGTCACCAAGGATATCACCAGATCAATGAAAGTTGGTTGAGACCACAGGAGATCGAGGCCATACTCAGGCCCTCAAGAGGAGAAAAGCTGCATTGGCAGACCTGCTGGGTATCAGAGCACAGGGGGCACTGGTGAGAAGTAAGTTTCAGGGAATATCTGAAATGGATGCCTCATCCAAATTTTTCTTTGGTTTAGAGAAAAAGAATGGACAAAGAAAAATGATTCATTGTCTCAAATCAGCTGTTGGACAAGAGCTCACTGGCCCTAGTGAAATTAGAAAGAGGGCAGTAGAGTTCTATGCTGAGCTCTACAAGTGTGAGTACAAAGAGGACAAAACAGTGACACAGCAGTTCTTTGATGGGCTCCCAAAGGTGGCTGCAGAAGCTCAGGTTGAGCTTGAGCAACCATTGTCTTTGCAGGATTTATACACTGCATTAAAAGGCATGGAAAATCAAATCAAATAAAATAAAAATGTATTTGTCACATACACATGGTTAGCAGATGTTAATGCGAGTGTAGCGAAATGCTTGTGCTTCTAGTTCCGACAATGCAGTAATAACCAACAAGTAATCTAACTAACAATTCCAAAACTACTGTCTTATACACAGTGTAAGGGGATAAAGAATATGTACATAATGATATATGAATGAGTGATGGTACAGAGCAGCATAGGCAAGATACAGTAGATGGTATCGAGTACAGTATATACATATGAGATGAGTATGTAAACAAAGTGGCATAGTTAAAGTGGCTAGTGATACATGTATTACATAAGGATGCAGTCGATGATATAGAGTACAGTATATACGTATGCATATGAGATGAATAATGGAGGGTAAGTAACATTATATAAGGTAGCATTGTTTAAAGTGGCTAGTGATATATTTACATCATTTCCCATCAATTCCCATTATTAAAGTGGCTGGAGTTGAGTCAGTGTCAGTGTCAGTGTGTTGGCAGCAGCCACTCAATGTTAGTGGTGGCTGTTTAACAGTCTGATGGCCTTGAGATAGAAGCTGTTTTTCAGTCTCTCGGTCCCAGCTTTGATGCACCTGTACTGACCTCGCCTTCTGGATGATAGCGGGGTGAACAGGCAGTGGCTCGGGTGGTTGATGTCCTTGATGATCTTTATGGCCTTCCTGTAACATCGGGTGGTGTAGGTGTCCTGGAGGGCAGGTAGTTTGCCCCCGGTGATGCGTTGTGCAGACCTCACTACCCTCTGGAGAGCCTTACGGTTGAGGGCGGAGCAGTTGCCGTACCAGGCGGTGATACAGCCCGCCAGGATGCTCTCGATTGTGCATCTGTAGAAGTTTGTGAGTGCTTTTGATGACAAGCCAAATTTCTTCAGCCTCCTGAGGTTGAAGAGGCGCTGCTGCGCCTTCTTCACGATGCTGTCTGTGTGAGTGGACCAATTCAGTTTGTCTGTGATGTGTATGCCGAGGAACTTAAAACTTGCTACCCTCTCCACTACTGTTCC
>NC_056449.1:32091204-32101204 GCF_018296145.1 Oncorhynchus tshawytscha
CCTGTCTGATGAAAGCTACGACTCTTTTTTTGTTGTTTTTATTTAACCAGTTTGGCCAGTTGAGAACAAGTTCTCATTTTCAACTGCAACCTGGCCAAGATAAAGCAAAGCAGTGTGACACAAATAACAACACAGAGTTACACATAAACAAATGTAGTCAATAACACAATGAAAAAAATAAAGTCTATATACAATGTGTACAAATGGAGTAAGGAGGTAAGGCAATAAATAGGCCATAGTAGCGAAGTAATTACAATTTAGCAGATTAACACTGGAGAGATAGATGAGCAGATGACAATGTGCAAGTGGAGATACTGGTGTACAAAAGAGCAGAGAAGTAAATAAAAACAATATGGGGATGAGGTAGGTAGATTGGGTGGGCTATTTACAGATGGCCTATGTACAGCTGCAGCGATTGGTTAGCTGCTCAAATAGCTGATGTTTAAAGTTGGTGAGGAAAATGTAAGTCACCAGCTTCAGCAATTTTTGCAATTCGTTCCAGTCACTGGCAGCAGAGGACTGGAAGGAAAGGCAGTCAAAGGAGGTGCTGGCTTTGGGGATGACCAGTGAGATATACCTGCTGGAGCACGTGCTACGGGTGGGTGTTGTTATCGTGACCAGTGAGCTGAAGTAAGGCGGAGCTTTACCTAGCATAGACTTATAGATAACCTGGAGCCAGTGGGTCTGGCGATGAATATGTAGCGAGGGCCAGCCGACTAGAGCATACAGGTCGCGGTGGTGGGTGGTATAAGGTGATTTGGTAACAAAATGGATGGCACTGTGATAGACAGCATCCAGTTTGCTGAGTAGAGTATTGGAAGCTGTTGCGAAATAGAAAGCCGATTCTAGATGTAATTTTGGATTGGAGATGTTTGATATGACTCTGGAAGGAGAGTTTACAGTCTAGCCAGACACCTAGGTATTTTGTAGTTGTCCACATATTCTAGGTCAGAACCGTCCAGAGTAGTGATGCTATTCGGGCGGGCGGGTGCGGGCAGCAAACAGTTGAAAAGCATGCATTTGGTTTTACTAGCGTTTAAGAGCAGTTGGAGGCCACGGAAGGAGTGTTGTATGGCATTGAAGCTCGTTTGGAGGTTAGTTAACACAGTGTCCAAAGAAGGGCCCGATGTATACAGAATGGTGTCGTCTGCGTAGAGGTGGATCAGGGAATCACACGCAGCAAGAGGGACATCGTTGATATATACAAAGAAAAGAGTCGGCCCGAGAATTGAACCCTGTGGTACCCCCATAGAGACTGCCAGAGGTCCGGACAACAGGCCCTCCGATTTGACACACTGAACTCTGTCTGCGAAGTAGTTGATGAACCAGGCGAGGCAATCATTTGAGAAACCAAGGCTATTGAGTCTGCCAATAAGAATACAGTGATTGACAGAGTCAAAAGCCTTGGCCAGGTCGATGAAGACGGCTGCACAGTACTGTCTTTTATCGATGGAGGTCATGATATCGTTTAGAACCTTGAGCGTGGCTGTGGTGCACCCGTGACCAGCTCAGAAACCGGATTTCACAGCAGAGAAGGTATGGTGGGGAAACTCTCTCAGGACTACCTACCACCCTTTTGTTTTCCTGTCCTATTCTCACAAGGACTCGTTAGAAGGGAGTGACTAAGGGGAATGAATTCAAAGCATGCTTCCTTCAAACTGGAATTTGGCATTGCCTGATTTTACATGTCTTTGTATTATTTATTATTATGCTTAGTTTATAGATCATTTTAAAATGACATTTAAGAGGCGTTTAAAAGTTGTTTAAATAAACATTTTTAAATGGTGAGCGAGAGTTGTGCCTTTTCCTTTTCAATGATTATCGATTTTTGGGTTGGCCTTCGACTCACGATGGTTGAGCCCCACCCACTTCTTTCCTAATTACTTTTAGCAAAATTTCAATTCAAGAAAAGTGCTTTATTGATGTGTGGTGGGTGTTGCTTTTTATACAGTTCTTCTGACAAAGAATTGCATGTGGAAAATGTCCACCCCTCCCTGAAATGACTTGTTTTTTATACATCTGCTCCCAAGTGGCTCAGCAATCTAAGGCACTGCATCGCAGTGCTAGAGAGTTCACTACAGAGCCTTGTTCGATCCCGGGCTGTATTACAACCGGCCATGATCGTGAGTCCCATAGGGCGGCACACAATTGGCGCAGCGTCATCCAGGTTTGGCAGGGGTAGGCCGTCATTGCCGTCAACTGACTTGCCTAGTTAAATAAAGGTTAAAAAAAATCTATAAGAATATAGTTGAATAGCCCTTCCCTATAAAGTGCACTACTTTTAACCAGGGCCCCATGGGAAATATAGGGAATAAGGTACCATTTGAGATGCAGACATGTTTCTACTCCTACCTTGGGTTTGGAACAGAATCATTATAATGTACTTCAAATGTATTCTGCTGTGAATATGTTCTTCCATTCCTTGCATTTTAATTATTTCAAGTTTTTTGTGCGTCTGAGTGTGCTTGTGTGTGAGGGGAGGATGGGAATGTGTGTATTGTGTGTGTGTGTGTTTGAAGTGATATGAAGACATATAGCAGGAGTGTTACATCACTATTAGCAACATGTCATCTGTATGCAAATAAACTGGAATGTTAATTTTATTTTTTTCCCAGGCTCCTTTGCTCAGTCTTCACAACCCCAAGAGGCCTTTCTTTCCAACACAGAGTGATGAAATGAAAACCTAGGCTTTCTATCTTTTCTCCATTACGCAGGAATAAAGTATATATTCCATCTCGCAGTCCATCCAATGTTCATGCATTGAAAAGCAGTAGAACAATATTAGTAGAATGTGTCAGAGACATTTTAAGTATATGGTGACAAAGAGTGATTGATGATAGGATGTTTCTTCTTCTCTCATTCAGCAAAAACACATTCAGATTGACCTCCTGCAAGTCATTATGGGTATTGGGATCTCATGGGTCCCTATGGGAACACCTCTTGGACACTACACACACAACCCACTGAGGCGTGGGATTGGTACAAACTAAAGGTCAGCGTGTGACATCATTCAAACATTACATCATTAAAATGAGCTGTGAGTGCCTGAGGGAACTATTACCAACAGCTGATCTGACCTCAGCTCGGACCTACGTTTCACGTTTTATTAGTCGTATGTACAGGATACACATGGTATACTCCGTCCAACATAATGCTTTATCGCAGCTTCCTTCTGGACAATGCAGCAACAATAAGACATACGTGTGTGTGTGTGTGTGTGTGTGTGTGTGTGTGTGTGTGTGTGTGTGTGTGTGTGTGTGTGTGTGTGTGTGTGTGTGTGTGTGTGTGTGTGTGTGTGTGTGTGTGTGTGTGTGTGTGTGTGTGTGTGTGTGTGTGTGTGTGTGTGTGTGTGTGTGTGTGTGTGTGTGTGTGTGTGTTTGTGTGTGTGGTGTGTGTGTGTGTGTGTGTGTGTGTGTGTGTGTGTGTGTGTGTGTGTGTGTGTGTGTGTGTGTGTGGATAGTGGATAGTATAGTGGATTTATGATGTGAGAGGCCAGAGAGGAGAATGAACATAGACACTCACCGGCTGATTCCTGATGCAGACTGTGAACAATACTGCTGTAACACCCTTAGACACACACACACACACACACACACACACACACACACACACACACACACACACACACACAGTCTCTATAATGAGTTATTATGCTTGATAATCTACCGTAAATTGAAGTTACAAAAACACAAAGACGGGGCTCTTCCACGTGAGCTCCCCAGACGGACGAGACAGACGGGCCTGAGGAGATACACCCTGTATTTACCACCTGGATTAACCCCCACCCACTCTCGCTCTGTCTGTTTGTCGGTCCATAGAGAGGTTTCATGTTTGTCCAGAGAGAGAGAGAGGGTTTAGACATATTTCCCTCAGACCCACAAAGAATTTCAAAACAAATCCAATCTTGATAAACTCCCATATCTACTGGGTGAAATATCACCGTATGCCATCACAGCAGCAGTATTTGTGACCTGCTACCACAAGAAAAGGGCAACCAGTGAAGAACAAACACCAGTTGTAAATATGGCCTATATTTATCTGTCTATTTATTCTCCCTTTCATACTTCAACTACTTGCACATTGTTACAACACTGTACATAGCCAATAATATAACATTTGAAATGGCTTTATTCTTGTAAACATTTTATGAGTGTAATGTTTACTGTTAATTTCTGTTTATTTCCCTTGTTTATTTCCTTTTTGTCTATTTCACTTGCCTTGGCAATGTAAACATGCTTCCCATGCCAATAAAGCTCTTTGAATTTAATTGAGTGACAGAGAGAGAGAGAGAGAGAGAGAGAGAGAGCATCCCTCTGTGCCTCATGTCCTGTCCTCTAAGTATGACTCCTACACCCTGCAGGCAAAAGTGACCAGAGAAAGCTGATCTAGATAGACTCTGTTAGGGAGGTTCTGATGCAGGAGATGCAGGGAAACCGGAGGTGGAGGGGTTGGATATCCAGACGGGTCCTAGGGAGGTGGCTACCAATCAATCTCCTATTGGGGAACAGATACTGGCTTCACAGTAGCGTCATAGAACCAGACAGAGGACTACGCTCACTATTCTGTTTTGCTTTACATGGTTAGTTATTTCACGATCAGACTGGTTCCAACAGGTTAGTCTCACAGCATCAATTACATTAGCATCAGTTAGTCCTGGTTAATCAATAGACATGATCAGTGACTGGGGCTAACATGGTTAATTAGATCAGTCTGACGATGGGACTTAATGATATCAGTAAATCACCAGACTAACCCTGATCAATTAGCCAGACAGAGAGAGGCACACAGCAAGGCACTGGGCTAATGCAGCGCTGTAGGAGGCTGTACTCTGTCCATGGTGCTGAATCCAGTCAGACTTTCTAGAATGATCCAACCTCAAAGATACACACACTTCTCTCTTCCCCCTCCCCTCTCCTACCCCTCCCTCTCTCTCTCTCACACAGTATATTTACTGACTCATTCAAGGCTGTGCCATTCAGAGCACATTCGTTCAATCAGGCCAGCCATTGAAACAGACATACCCTGGATCGGTTCCTTCTGTTTCTAAATATGGAGCATGAGAGATTACCCACTGGACACAGACGTCAATTCAACGTCTATTCCACGTTGGTTCAATTCATTGAAATGACGTGGAAACAACGTTGATTCAACCAGTGTGTGCCCAGTGGGTAGGGAGTAGGCCAGACAAGTAGACCGCCACCCTCCATAAATGATCAGACTTCCATCCGAAGCAACAATCAATCCGTTCGCTACATGACACCAGGCAAGATCGATAAGGTTCCGGGTCGGGACGCTATAATGTCGACAAAAAGTATTCTTCTGATGACCATTTGTAAATCAATCCTTCATCATAACCGATATGCGGAATACTCGGCCTTCTTTACAGTACAATTTATGTCAAATCAAGCGGTGTACTCTATGAAATAAATCGAACATTGTAAATATGTGATGACGAATAGCCTAGCTTGTTTTCCTTTGCATACCTTCAGTGGCATAGTTGTGGTCGCGTAGGAAGCTGTTGTTGATCTTGCGGGTGTCACTCTCCTCCTCCATTGATAAATCGGTTGGTTCTGGATCCTGAGACCGTTAAAAGACATCCTGGACGTTACCCTCAGCAGCAGGCGGACCGCAAGACCAGCGTGAGGGCTGTCATCTTGACTCGAACTCTCTGGTAGATATAGCGGAATGATCAAATAGCGATATTGTCAAGTCCCGTCCACGTCTTAGTGCGCTTCAAATAGGAGGTTTTAGCCTATGATGTGACAGTGCTTTACAAATGTGTGTCTTTAGTAATTCTAGCGCATTTAACCTCGACAGAATGGGTGGTGGTTGCCTCCGTCTTGCCTCGTAAAAAAAATAAGAAAATAACCTAAGTAGTTTCAAATGATCAAAATGTCTTCAAAACGTGCCTCTGCTGTGCAGTGGAATGCAGTGGAATGGGTCAAAGAAATAGCCTTTTCCCGGTATGAGAGTGTGTGAATGAGACAGCAGTCCTTAGTAAATATTATCTGGTGAGGATATGAGTTGAAGCAGGCAAGACTCTCTCTCGAACAGCTTGGCTGGGCGGGATTATGCGTCAAGCCTGGCTGGCTAAAGTCATTCCAACGTTTCCCTGCCAGCCTCCTCGGTTGCAGATCAGAGTGCCACTTCGCTTTCCTCCTTCCTTTCGTTCACCAAGCAAAGTCCTCCTCGTTTTCGCTCTTCAAACAGAAGGAAGTCTGGTGCAGCGCGCCCGAGTCGTTGGTACGCATATGGACTGGGGCGGCAGTATCCCTGGCGCTGGTACTGACGCGCCGCTTTAGCACCAGCCCGATTGCCGCAGGCTGGATCTTCAAAACTACACGCAGCAAACGAATTTTGAACGCTCGCTGTGACGTTTAATCGAATCATCACAGTGCAGCCTACTGGCAATGGTCAGTCAGAAAATCATGAATTCTGAATGACCCAAGATGACAAGCAGATCGGACATTGTACAGTTAATGCCAGGGCTAAGTTCTATTTGTTTTTCCCTGGGTGACATGAAGGAATGGGCTCACTGATTTAGTTAATACATTGTTACTGTTGTAGGCCTATAGACATCAGGAGAGAGGAAGACATTGAGGGGAAAGGAGACTAAAGCTAAGAGACAGGCAGGAAAAGTGATGAAGGATGGAAGAAAGAGAAAGAGAGAGACATAGAGAGAGAGAGAGGGAGAGAGAGAGAGAAGCAGAGAAACAGAGAGAAAGAGAGAGACATAGAGAGAAAGGGAAGAAAGAGAGAGAGAGAGAGAGAGAGAGATAGAGAGAGGGGGAAGAAAGAGAGAGAGAGAGAGAGGGAAGCAGAGAAACAGAGAGAAAGAGAGAGACATAGAGAGAAAGGGAAGAAAAGAGAGAGAGAGAGAGAGAGAGAGAGAGAGAGAGAGGATGATGAAGGAGGAGTGCAGCAGCCAGTCTGATTAATTAGATTAAGTTGAGATGTCTTCACCACCTGGTCATTCTGGATCACCAATGGGATTTCGCCACACACACACATTACCCTTTATAATCCCCCAATGTATGTGCATGTTTGTGTATGTGCACTTGTGTTTGTGCATTTGTATGCATGTGTGTGTGTCTGCATTGTGTACACATGTAATTGAAGTGCCCATTTGCAGCCAGGTCGCTCAAGATTCACTTCGAAATTGGACAACCGTCCATGTCCCGAGGATGTCGGGAGATGCCTCTAAAATGTACCACTAGAGGCAACGGTGAGCACTAGTACCCCGCAAACTCTGGCCCAGATGGTTGCGTGTTCACTCCGTGTTCACTCCCAGTTCACTCCGTGTTCACTCCGTGTTCACTCCCAGTTCACTCTGTGTTCACTCCGTGTTCACTCCCAGTTCACTCCGTGTTCACTCCCAGTTCACTCCGTGTTCCCTCCCAGTTCACTCCGTGTTCACTCCGTGTTCACTCCGTGTTCACTCCCAGTTCACTCCGTGTTCCCTCCCGTGTTCACTCCCAGTTCACTCCGTGTTCACTCCCAGTTCACTCCGTGTTCACTCCCAGTTCACTCCCAGTTCACTCCGTGTTCACTCCCAGTTCACTCCGTGTTCACTCCCAGTTCACTCCGTGTTCACTCCCAGTTCACTCCGTGTTCACTCCCAGTTCACTCCGTGTTCCCTCCCAGTTCACTCCGTGTTCCCTCCCAGTTCACTCCGTGTTCACTCCGTGTTCACTCCCAGTTCACTCCGTGTTCCCTCCCAGTTCACTCCGTGTTCACTCCGTGTTCACTCCCAGTTCACTCCGTGTTCACTCCCAGTTCACTCCCAGTTCACTCCGTGTTCACTCCCAGTTCACTCCCAGTTCACTCCCAGTTCACTCCGTGTTCACTCCCAGTTCACTCCGTGTTCACTCCCAGTTCACTCCCGTGTTCACTCCCAGTTCACTCCCAGTTCACTCCCAGTTCACTCCCAGTTCACTCCCAGTTCACTCCCAGTTCACTCCCAGTTCACTCCCAGTTCACTCCCAGTTCACTCCCAGTTCACTCCGTGTTCCTCCCAGTTCACTCCGTGTTCACTCCCAGTTCTCCCAGTTCACTCCGTGTTCACTCCCAGTTCACTCCCAGTTCACTCCCAGTTCACTCCCAGTTCACTCCGTGTTCACTCCCAGTTCACTCCGTGTTCCCTCCCAGTTCACTCCGTGTTCACTCCGTGTTCACTCCCAGTTCACTCCGTGTTCACTCCCAGTTCACTCCGTGTTCACTCCCAGTTCACTCCGTGTTCACTCCCAGTTCACTCCGTGTTCACTCCCAGTTCACTCCGTGTTCCCTCCCAGTTCACTCCGTGTTCCCTCCCAGCTAGACACTCATTTTAAAACATGTTTTAACCTATCCCAAGCCTTAACCCTTAACTTACACATGCACTATGCAGAAAAGTTATGTATTGCAGCTTTAACCATTTGCAGGAGGAGTAACACGGGGTGTCAAAAACACCACAAACACCCGACATGTTTAAGTTTGGAGCAGCTCTGAAATTTGACGTTTGGAGAAATGTGGATAGACAACAGAATCGGAAGGGAAATTGGTCAAACCATGAGATTGTGTTGCCATTTCCTTCAGTGCTCATGGGTATGTGGCTGTTTTTAAACAACTAATTGTCCGACGTGGGTTCAATTATTTGAATTCCTTTTAATTAGTTTGTTTCCCGTGAGCTCAATGCACACATCACACAATTTCTCTAGAGATAAATCCGATCCAGCCTGAATGTCACTGCTTCCGCCGAAGTTGGTCCCTCTCCTTGTTCGGGCGGCGTTCGGCGGTCGGTCACCGACCTTCTAGCAATCGCTGATCCACTTTTCATTTTCCATTGGTTTTGTCTTGTCTTCCATAACACCTGGTTCCAATTACATCAATTCCATGTTGTGTATTTAACCCTCTGTTCCCTCCATGTCCTTGTCTGTAATTGTTTCTTGTAGTGTTGATGCACGGTATGCTGGTATTATCGGGTTTTGTTTGACCCATTTATTTGTATTGTTCTGTTGACAGTGGTTTATGGATATTAAACAACACCATTGTAAATCAGTTTGTGCTCTCCTGCGCCTGACTTCTCTGCTGCCAGTACACACCTCACTACACTGAACTGTGTGATGTAGTAGTTGTGTGCATGTTTGTGTGTGTGCTCTTGTGTTCATGCATTTGTATGCATGTCTGTGTGTCTGTATTGTGTCGATACACATGTAATCCAATTTTTAGGATCTGGCTATAGAACCCATTGCCCTTTATGGTTGTGAGGTCTGGGGTCCGCTCACCAACCAAGAATTCACAAAATGGGGAGCAAACAGCTGGAGGCAGGGCTTTCTCCTATAGAGCTCCATTTTTATGGAACGGTCTGCCTACCCATGTGAGAGACGCAGACTCAGTCTCAACCTTTAAGTCTTTACTGAAGACTCATCTCTTCAGTGGGTCATATGATTGAGTGTAGTCTGGCCCAGGAGTGTGAAGGTGAACGGAAAGGCTCTGGAGCAACGAACCGCCCTTGCTGTGCTGATTTCAACTCTCTAGAGACAGTAGGAGCGGTAGAGATACTCTTAATGATCAGCTATGAAAAGCCAACTGATATTTACTCCTGAGGTGCTGACTTGTTGCACCCTCAACAACTACTGTGATTATTCTTATTTGACCATGCTGGTCATTTATGAACATTTGAACATCTTGGCCATGTTCTGTTATAATCTCCACCCGGCACAGCCAGAAGAGGACTGGCCACCCCACATAGCCTGGTTCCTCTAGGTTTCTTCCTAGGTTCCTGCCTTTCTAAGGAGTTTTTCCTAGCCACCGTGCTTCTACACCTGCATTGCTTGCTGTTTGGGGTTTTAGGCTGGGTTTCTGTACAGCACTTTGAGATATCAGCTGATGTAAGAAGGGCTTTATAAATACATTTGATTTGATTTGATAAAAGTAAGTCCTATTTACTTTGATGAACTACTAAAATAGTGATTTTGTCAGACAGCAACAGCTGTATAGAGATGAGATGATGACTTGGAAT
>NC_056449.1:32106204-32268704 GCF_018296145.1 Oncorhynchus tshawytscha
CCCTCTACCTAGCCCTGTCTCTACGCCCTTCTCCCCTCTACCTAGCCCTGTCTCTCAGCCTTTCACCCCTCTACCTAGCCCTGTCTCTAAGCCTTTCTCCCCTCTACATAGCCCTGTCTCGAAGCCTTTCACCCCTCTACCTAGCCCTGCCTCTAAGCCGTTCTCCCCTCTACATAGCCCTGTCTCTAAGCCGTTCTCCCCTCTACCTAGCACTGTCTCTAAGCCTTTCTCCCCTCCCTAGCCCTTCCTCTAAGCCTTTCTCCCCTCTACCTAGCCCTGTCTCTAAGCCTTTCTCCCCTCTACCTAGCCCTGTCTCTAAGCCCTTCTCCCCTCTACCTAGCCCTGTCTCTCAGCCTTTCTCCCCTCTACCTAGCCCTGTCTCTCATCCTTTCTCTCCTCTACCTAGCCCTGTCTCTAAGCCTTTCTCCCCTCTACCTAGCCCTGTCTCTCAGCCTTTCTCCCCTCTACCTAGCCCTGTCTCTACGCCCTTCTCCCTCTACCTAGCCCTGTCTCTCAGCCTTTCTCCCCTCTACCTAGCCCTGTCTCTCATCCTTTCTCTCCTCTACCTAGCCCTGTCTCTAAGCCTTTCTCCCCTCTACCTAGCCCTGTCTCTCAGCCATTCTCCCCTCTACCTAGCCCTGTCTCCCAGCCTTTCTGTCCTCTACCTAGCCCTGTCTCTAAGCCTTTCTCCCCTCTACCTAGCCCTGTCTCTCAGCCTTTCACCCTCTACCTAGCCCTGTCTCTCAGCCTTTCTCCCCTCTACCTAGCACTGTCTCTAAGCCTTTCTCCCTCTACCTAGCCCTGTCTCTCAGCCTTTCTCCCCTCTACCTAGCCCTGTCTCTAAGCCTTTCTCCCTCTACCTAGCCCTGTCTCTCAGCCTTTCACCCTCTACCTAGCCCTGTCTCCCAGCCTTTCTGTCCTCTACCTAGCCCTGTCTCTAAGCCTTTCTCCCCTCTACCTAGCCCTGTCTCTCAGCCTTTCACCCCTCTACCTAGCCCTGTCTCTACGCCCTTCTCCCCTCTACCTAGCCCTGTCTCTCAGCCTTTCTCCCCTCTACCTAGCCCTGTCTCTAAGCCTTTCTCCCTCTACCTAGCCCTGTCTCTACGCCCTTCTCCCCTCTACCTAGCCCTGTCTCTCAGCCTTTCTCCCCTCTACCTAGCCCTGTCTCCCAGCCTTTCTGTCCTCTACCTAGCCCTGTCTCTAAGCCTTTCTCCCCTCTACCTAGCCCTGTCTCTCAGCCTTTCACCCCTCTACCTAGCCCTGTCTCTCAGCCTTTCTCTCCTCTACCTAGCACTGTCTCTAAGCCTTTCTCCCTCTACCTAGCCCTGTCTCTCAGCCTTTCTCCCCTCTACCTAGCCCTGTCTCTAAGCCTTTCTCCCCTCTACCTAGCCCTGTCTCTACGCCCTTCTCCCCTCTACCTAGCCCTGTCTCTCAGCCTTTCTCCCCTCTACCTAGCCCTGTCTCTAAGCCTTTCTCCCCTCTACATAGCCCTGTCTCGAAGCCTTTCACCCCTCTACCTAGCCCTTCCTCTAAGCCGTTCTCCCTCTACCTAGCCCTGTCTCTAAGCCGTTCTCCCTCTACCTAGCACTGTCTCTAAGCCTTTCTCCCCTCCCTAGCCCTTCCTCTAAGCCTTTCTCCCCTCTACCTAGCCCTGTCTCTAAGCCTTTCTCCCCTCTACCTAGCCCTGTCTCTAAGCCCTTCTCCCCTCTACCTAGCCCTGTCTCTCAGCCTTTCTCCCCTCTACCTAGCCCTGTCTCTCATCCTTTCTCTCCTCTACCTAGCCCTGTCTCTAAGCCTTTCTCCCCTCTACCTAGCCCTGTCTCTAAGCCTTTCTCCCCTCAACCTAGCCCTGTCTCTACGCCCTTCTCCCCTCTACCTAGCCCTGTCTCTCAGCCTTTCACCCCTCTACCTAGCCCTGTCTCCCAGCCTTTCTGTCCTCTACCTAGCCCTGTCTCTAAGCCTTTCTCCCCTCTACCTAGCCCTGTCTCTCAGCCTTTCACCCCTCTACCTAGCCCTGTCTCTCAGCCTTTCTCCCCTCTACCTAGCACTGTCTCTAAGCCTTTCTCCCCTCTACCTAGCCCTGTCTCTCAGCCTTTCTCCCCTCTACCTAGCCCTGTCTCGAAGCCTTTCTCCCCTCTACCTAGCCCTGTCTCTAAGCATTTCTCCCCTCCCTAGACCTGTCTCTAAGCCTTTCTCCCTCCCTAGCCCTGCCTCTAAGCCTTTCTCCCCTCCCTAGCCCTGTCTCTAAGCCTTTCTCCCTTCTCCCTAGCCCTGTCTCTAAGCCTTTCTCCCTCTACCTAGCCCTGTCTCTAAGCCTTTCTCCCTCCCTAGCCCTGTCTCTCAGCCTTTCTCCCCTCTACCTAGCCCTGTCTCTCAGCCTTTCTCCCCTCTACCTAGCCCTGTCTCTAAGCCTTTCTCCCCTCTACCTAGCCCTGTCTCTCAGCCTTTCTCCCCTCTACCTAGCCCTGTCTCTAAGCCTTTCTCCCCTCTACCTAGCCCTGTCTCTCAGCCTTTCTCCCCTCTACCTAGCCCTGCCTCGAAGCCTTTCTCCCTCTACCTAGCCCTGTCTCTAAGCCTTTCTCCCCTCTACCTAGCACTGTCTCTAAGCCTTTCTCCCTCTACCTAGCCCTGTCTCTCAGCCTTTCTCCCTCCCTAGCCCTGTCTCTAAGCCTTTCTCCCCTCCCTAGCCCTGTCTCTCAGCCTTTCTCCCCTCTACCTAGCCCTGTCTCTCAGCCTTTCTCCCCTCTACCTAGCCCTGTCTCTAAGCCTTTCTCCCCTCTACCTAGCCCTGTCTCTCAGCCTTTCTCCCCTCTACCTAGCCCTGCCTCGAAGCCTTTCTCCCCTCCCTAGCCCTGTCTCTAAGCCTTTCTCCCTTCTCCCTAGCCTTGTCTCTAAGCCTTTCTCCCCTCTACCTAGCCCTGTCTCTAAGCCTTTCTACCCTCCCTAGCCCTGTCTCTCAGCCTTTCTCCCTCTACCTAGCACTGCCTCGAAGCCTTTCTCCCCTCTACCTAGCCCTGTCTCTAAGCCTATCTCCCCTCTACCTAGCACTGTCTCTCAGCCTTTCTCCCTCTACCTAGCCCTGTCTCTCAGCCTTTCTCCCCTCTACCTAGCCCTGTCTCTAAGCCTATCTCCCCTCTACCTAGCACTGTCTCTCAGCCTTTCTCCCCTCTACCTAGCCCTGTCTCTAAGCCTTTCTCCCCTCTACCTAGCCCTGTCTCTAAGCCTTTCTCCCCTCTACCTAGCCCTGTCTCTCAGCCTTTCTCCCCTCTACCTAGCCCTGTCTCGAAGCCTTTCACCCCTCTACCTAGCCCTGTCTCTCAGCCTTTCTCCCCTCTACCTAGCACTGTCTCTAAGCCTTTCTCCCCTCTACATAGCCCTGTCTCGAAGCCTTTCACCCCTCTACCTAGCCCTGCCTCTAAGCCGTTCTCCCCTCTACCTTCTCCCCTCTACCTAGCCCTGTCTCTCAGCCTTTCTCCCCTCTACCTAGCCCTGTCTCTCATCCTTTCTCTCCTCTACCTAGCCCTGTCTCTCAGCCTTTCTCCCCTCTACCTAGCCCTGTCTCTCATCCTTTCTCTCCTCTACCTAGCCCTGTCTCTAAGCCTTTCTCCCCTCTACCTAGCCCTGTCTCTAAGCCTTTCTCCCCTCTACCTAGCCCTGTCTCTAAGCCTTTCTCCCCTCTACCTAGCCCTGTCTCTAAGCCCTTCTCCCCTCTACCTAGCCCTGTCTCTCAGCCTTTCTCCCCTCTACCTAGCCCTGTCTCTCATCCTTTCTCTCCTCTACCTAGCCCTGTCTCTAAGCCTTTCTCCCCTCTACCTAGCCCTGTCTCTCAGCCTTTCTCCCCTCTACCTAGCACTGTCTCTAAGCCTTTCTCCCCTCTACATAGCCCTGTCTCGAAGCCTTTCACCCCTCTACCTAGCCCTGCCTCTAAGCCGTTCTCCCCTCTACATAGCCCTGTCTCTAAGCCGTTCTCCCCTCTACCTAGCCCTGTCTCTAAGCCTTTCTCCCTTCTACCTAGCACTGTCTCTAAGCCTTTCTCCCCTCCTTAGCCCTTCCTCTAAGCCTTTCTCCCCTCTACCTAGACCTGTCTCGAAGCCTTTCTCCCCTCTACCTAGCCCTGTCTCTAAGCCTTTCTCCCCTCTACCTAGCCCTGTCTCGAGCCTTTCTCCCCTCTACCTAGCCCTGTCTCTAAGCCTTTCTCCCCTCCCTAGCCCTGTCTCGAAGCCTTTCTCCCCTCCCTAGCCCTGTCTCTAAGCCTTTCTCCCTTCTCCCTAGCCCTGTCTCTAAGCCTTTCTCCCCTCTACCTAGCCCTGTCTCTAAGCCTTTCTCCCTCCCTAGCCCTGTCTCTCAGCCTTTCTCCCCTCTACCTAGCCCTGTCTCTCAGCCTTTCTCCCCTCTACCTAGCCCTGTCTCTAAGCCTTTCTCCCCTCTACCTAGCCCTGTCTCTCAGCCTTTCTCCCCTCTACCTAGCCCTGCCTCGAAGCCTTTCTCCCCTCTACCTAGCCCTGTCTCTAAGCCTTTCTCCCCTCTACCTAGCACTGTCTCTAAGCCTTTCTCCCCTCTACCTAGCCCTGTCTCTTAGCCTTTCTCCCCTCCCTAGCCCTGTCTCTAAGCCTTTCTCCCTCCCTAGCCCTGTCTCTCAGCCTTTCTCCCCTCTACCTAGCCCTGTCTCTCAGCCTTTCTCCCCTCTACCTAGCCCTGTCTCTAAGCCTTTCTCCCCTCTACCTAGCCCTGTCTCTCAGCCTTTCTCCCCTCTACCTAGCCCTGCCTCGAAGCCTTTCTCCCCTCCCTAGCCCTGTCTCTAAGCCTTTCTCCCTTCTCCCTAGCCCTGTCTCTAAGCCTTTCTCCCTCTACCTAGCCCTGTCTCTAAGCCTTTCTACCCTCCCTAGCCCTGTCTCTCAGCCTTTCTCCCCTCTACCTAGCCCTGTCTCTCAGCCTTTCTCCCCTCTACCTAGCCCTGTCTCTAAGCCTTTCTCCCCTCTACCTAGCACTGTCTCTAAGCCTTTCTCCCCTCTACCTAGCCCTGTCTCTCAGCCTTTCTCCCCTCCCTAGCACTGTCTCTAAGCCTTTCTCCCTCCCTAGCACTGTCTCTAAGCCTTTCTCCCCTCTACCTAGCCCTGTCTCTCAGTCTTTTCCCCTCTACCTAGCCCTGTCTCTCAGCCTTTCTCTCCTCTACCTAGCCCTGTCTCTAAGCCTTTCTCCCTCTACCTAGCCCTGTCTCTCAGCCTTTCTCCCCTCTACCTAGCCCTGCCTCGAAGCCTTTCTCCCCTCTACCTAGCCCTGTCTCTAAGCCTTTCTCCCCTCTACCTAGCACTGTCTCTAAGCCTTTCTCCCTCTACCTAGCCCTGTCTCTTAGCCTTTCTCCCTCCCTAGCCCTGTCTCTAAGCCTTTCTCCCCTCCCTAGCCCTGTCTCTCAGCCTTTCTCCCCTCTACCTAGCCCTGTCTCTCAGCCTTTCTCCCCTCTACCTAGCCCTGTCTCTAAGCCTTTCTCCCCTCTACCTAGCCCTGTCTCTCAGCCTTTCTCCCCTCTACCTAGCCCTGCCTCGAAGCCTTTCTCCCCTCCCTAGCCCTGTCTCTAAGCCTTTCTCCCTTCTCCCTAGCCCTGTCTCTAAGCCTTTCTCCCCTCTACCTAGCCCTGTCTCTAAGCCTTTCTACCCTCCCTAGCCCTGTCTCTCAGCCTTTCTCCCCTCTACCTAGCCCTGTCTCTCAGCCTTTCTCCCCTCTACCTAGCCCTGTCTCTAAGCCTTTCTCCCCTCTACCTAGCACTGTCTCTAAGCCTTTCTCCCCTCTACCTAGCCCTGTCTCTCAGCCTTTCTCCCTCCCTAGCACTGTCTCTAAGCCTATCCCCCTCTACCTAGCACTGTCTCTCAGCCTTTCTCCCCTCTACCTAGCCCTGTCTCTAAGCCTTTCTCCCCTCTACCTAGCCCTGTCTCTAAGCCTTTCTCCCCTCTACCTAGCCCTGTCTCTCAGCCTTTCTCCCCTCTACCTAGCCCTGCCTCTAAGCCTTTCTCCCCTCTACCTAGCACTGTCTCTCAGCCTTTCTCCCCTCTACCTAGCCCTGTCTCTAAGCCTTTCTCCCTCTCCCTAGCCCTGTCTCTAAGCCTTTCTCCCTCCCTAGCCCTGTCTCTAAGCCTTTCTCCCCTCCCTAGCCCTGCCTCTAAGCCTTTCTCCCTTCTACCTAGCCCTGTCTCTAAGCCTTTCTCCCCTCTACCTAGCCCTGCCTCAAAGCCTTTCTCCCTCTACCTAGCCCTGTCTCTCAGCCTTTCTCCCTCTACCTTGCCCTGTCTCTCAGCCTTTCTCCCCTCTACATAGCCCTGTCTCTAAGCCTTTCTCCCTCTACCTAGCCCTGTCTCTCAGCCTTTCTCCCTCTACCTAGCCCTGTCTCTAAGCCTTTCTCCCCTCTACCTAGCCCTGTCTCTAAGCCTTTCTCCCCTCTACCTAGCCCTGCCTCTAAGCCTTTCTCCCCTCCCTAGCCCTGTCTCTAAGCCTTTCTCCCTTCTCCCTAGCCCTGTCTCTAAGCCTTTCTCCCCTCTACCTAGCCCTGTCTCTCAGCCTTTCTCTCCTCTACCTAGCCCTGTCTCTAAGCCTTTCTCCCCTCTACCTAGCCCTGTCTCTCAGCCTTTCTCCCCTCTACCTAGCCCTGTCTCTCAGCCTTTCTCCCCTCTCCCACCTCTCCTCTGTCCCCAGTCTGCTTCCAGGGGAGATAGAAAGAGGCAAACCTGTCTGCAAACCAATTGTATCCATGTGTCAGTCAGTCAGTTATATAATCTAACAGGTGTTACAGGAGATGCTTGAGGGCCATGTGTCCTCCTTTACACGAACAGAGCAGGTAGAATTAGACCCTATAGCAACCCAACTCACACGACAGGTCTGCATACCAAACAACACACAGTCACACACAGACACAGACACACACAGTCACACACAGACACAGACACACACAGTCTACACACAGACACAGACACACACAGTCCACACACAGACACAGACACAGACACACACAGAGACACAGACACAGACACACACAGAGACACAGACACACACAGTCACACAGTGTCACACAAGCATCTCCTATTCCTGAAGAGAACAACTTAAGAGAACAGCTGCATATTGTCAGTATTAATTTAAAGGAAAACATACTGTTGATCGTTGGGTCAAAAGATACATAGATTCATCAGTACATCAGTACATAACCATCATCCTCTTGGCTGATCATTTCATTGTCTATTTGTTCTCACTGTTAAGATCCTGCTTTAAATGGTTACAAAACATAGAAAGATAAGATGCCTTTAAGATCCTTAGATGCTCTTCAAAACCCCACGACAGTCCTCCATATAACCCCAACAGCCACCAGCCCATCCTGGGCAGTAATAGGCTTTACCACCAGCCCATCTTGGGCGGTAATAGGCTTTACCACCAGCCCATCCTGGGCAGTAATAGGCTTTACCACCAGCCCATCCTGGGCAGTAATAGGCTTTACCACCAGCCCATCCTGGGCAGTAATAGGCTTTACCACCAGCCCATCCTGGGCAGTAATAGGCTTTACCACCAGCCCATCCTGGGCAGTAATAGGCTTTACCACCAGCCCATCCTGGGCAGTAATAGGCTTTACCACCAGCCCATCCTGGGCAGTAATAGGCTTTACCACCAGCCCATCCTGGGCAGTAATAGGCTTTACCACCAGCCCATCCTGGGCAGTAATAGGCTTTACCACCAGCCCATCCTGGGCAGTAATAGGCTTTACCACCAGCCCATCCTGGGCAGTAATAGGCTTTACCACCAGCCCATCCTGGGCGGTAATAGGCTTTACCACCAGCCCATCCTGGGCAGTAATAGGCTTTACCACAAAGCCCATCCTGGGCAGTAATAGGCTTTACCACCAGCCCATCCTGGGCAGTAATAGGCTTTACCACCAGCCCATCCTGGGCAGTAATAGGCTTTACCACCAGCCCATCCTGGGCAGTAATAGGCTTTACCACCAGCCCATCCTGGGCAGTAATAGGCTTTACCACCAGCCCATCCTGGGCAGTAATAGGCTTTACCACCAGCCCATCCTGGGCGGTAATAGGCTTTACCACCAGCCCATCCTGGGCGGTAATAGGCTTTACCACCAGCCCATCCTGGTCAGTAATAGGCTTTACCACCAGCTATTCCTGGGCAGTAATAGGCTTTACCACCAGCCCATCCTGGGCAGTAATAGGCTTTACCACCAGCCCATCCTGGGCAGTAATAGGCTTTACCACCAGCCCATCCTGGGCGGTAATAGGCTTTACCACCAGCCCATCCTGGGCGGTAATAGGCTTTACCACCAGCCCATCCTGGGCAGTAATAGGCTTTACCACCAGCCCATCCTGGACGGTAATAGGCTTTACCACCAGCCCATCCTGGGCAGTAATAGGCTTTACCACCAGCCCATCCTGGGCGGTAATAGGCTTTACCACCCGCCCATCCTGGGCAGTAATAGGCTTTACCACCAGCCCATCCTGGGCAGTAATAGGCTTTACCACCAGCCCATCCTGGGCAGTAATAGGCTTTACCACCAGCCCATCCTGGGCGGTAATAGGCTTTACCACCAGCCCATCCTGGGCAGTAATAGGCTTTACCACCAGCCCATCCTGGACAGTAATAGGTTTTATCAGTCAGCCATCTGCCAGGGGCCTCAGTGCCAGGCCAAACCCAGGGAGGGCTGGGTAGCCCTGCTCCGTCTGCCAGGGGCCTCAGTGCCAGGCCAAACCCAGGGAGGGCTGGGTAGACCTGCTCCGTCTGCCAGGGGCCTCAGTGCCAGGCCAAACCCAGGGAGGGCTGGGTAGACCTGCTCCGTCTGCCAGGGGCCTCAGTGCCAGGCCAAACCCAGGGAGGGCTGGGTAGACCTGCTCTGTCTGCCAGGGGCCTCAGTGCCAGGCCAAACCCAGGGAGGGCTGGGTAGACCTGCTCCATCTGCCAGGGGCCTCAGTGCCAGGCCAAACCCAGGGAGGGCTGGGAAGACCTGCTCCGTCTGCCAGGGGCCTCAGTGCCAGGCCAAACCCAGGGAGGGCTGGGTAGACCTGCTCCGTCTGCCAGGGGCCTCAGTGCCAGGCCAAACCCAGGGAGGCCTGGGTAGACCTGCTCCGTCTGCCAGGGGCCTCAGTGCCAGGCCAAACCCAGGGAGGGCTGGGTAAACCTGCTCCGTCTGCCAGGGCCCTCAGTGCCAGGCCAAACCCAGGGAGGGCTGGGTAGACCTGCTCCGTCTGCCAGGGGCCTCAGTGCCAGGCCAAACCCAGGGAGGGCTGGGTAGACCTGCTCCGTCTGCCAGGGGCCTCAGTGCCAGGCCAAACCCAGGGAGGGCTGGGTAGACCTGCTCCGTCTGCCAGGGGCCTCAGTGCCAGGCCAAACCCAGGGAGGCCTGGGTAGACCTGCTCCGTCTGCCAGGGGCCTCAGTGCCAGGCCAAACCCAGGGAGGGCTGGGTAAACCTGCTCCGTCTGCCAGGGCCCTCAGTGCCAGGCCAAACCCAGGGAGGGCTGGGTAGACCTGCTCCGTCTGCCAGGGGCCTCAGTGCCAGGCCAAACCCAGGGAGGGCTGGGTAGACCTGCTCCGTCTGCCAGGGGCCTCAGTGCCAGGCCAAACCCAGGGAGGGCTGGGTAGACCTGCTCCGTCTGCCAGGGGCCTCAGTGCCAGGCCAAACCCAGGGAGGCCTGGGTAGACCTGCTCCGTCTGCCAGGGGCCTCAGTGCCAGGCCAAACCCAGGGAGGGCTGGGTAAACCTGCTCCGTCTGCCAGGGCCCTCAGTGCCAGGCCAAACCCAGGGAGGGCTGGGTAGACCTGCTCCGTCTGCCAGGGGCCTCAGTGCCAGGCCAAACCCAGGGAGGGCTGGGTAGACCTGCTCCGTCTGCCAGGGGCCTCAGTGCCAGGCCAAACCCAGGGAGGGCTGGGTAGACCTGCTCCGTCTGCCAGGGGCCTCAGTGCCAGGCCAAACCCAGGGAGGCCTGGGTAGACCTGCTCCGTCTGCCAGGGGCCTCAGTGCCAGGCCAAACCCAGGGAGGGCTGGGTAAACCTGCTCCGTCTGCCAGGGCCCTCAGTGCCAGGCCAAACCCAGGGAGGGCTGGGTAGACCTGCTCCGTCTGCCAGGGGCCTCAGTGCCAGGCCAAACCCAGGGAGGGCTGGGTAGACCTGCTCCGTCTGCCAGGGGCCTCAGTGCCAGGCCAAACCCAGGGAGGGCTGGGTAGACCTGCTCCGTCTGCCCCCTTTACTGTCTTTCCAGATAAGTACAGTGCCTTTGGAATGTATTCAGACCCCTTGACTTTTTCCACATTTTGTTAGATAACAGCCTTCTTCTGAAATGTATTCAATTGTTTTTCCCCCTCATCAATCTACACACAATACAACATAATGACAAATGAAAAACACGTTTTTTGACATTTTTGCTCATTTATAAAAAATACGGGAAATAAGACATTTTCATAAGTATCAGACCCTTTACTAGGTACTTTGGTGAAGCACCTTTGGCAGCGATTACAGCATGGAGTCATCTTGGGTATGATGCTACAATCTTGGTACACCTGTATTTGGGGAGTTTCTCCCATTCTTCTCTGCAGATCCTCTCAAGCTCTGTCAGGTTG
The DNA here is from genome assembly GCF_018296145.1 of Oncorhynchus tshawytscha. NCBI lineage: Eukaryota > Metazoa > Chordata > Actinopteri > Salmoniformes > Salmonidae > Oncorhynchus > Oncorhynchus tshawytscha. The sequence goes on from NC_056449.1 coordinate 32,116,797, forward strand.
GATGGGGAGCATTGCTGCACAGCTATTTTCAGGTATCTCCAGAGATTTTTGATCAGGTTCAAGTCCGGGCTCTGGCTGGGCCACTCAAGGACATTCAGAGACTTGTCCCGAAGCCACTCCTGCATTGTCTTGGCTGTGTGCTTAGGGTTGTCCTGTTGGAAGGTGAACCTTCGCCCCAGTCTGAGGTCCTGAGCACTCTGGAGCAGGTTTTCATCAAGGACCTCTCTGTACTTTGCTCCGTACATCTTTGCCTCAATCCTGACTAGTCTCTCAGTCCCTGCCGCTGAAAAACCTCCCCACAGCACAGGATGGTGCCAGGTTTCCTCCAGACGTGATGCTTGGCATTCAGGGCAAAAGGTTCAATCTTGGTTTCATCAGACCAGAGAATCTTGTTTCTATTGGTCTTAGAGACTTTAGGTGCCTTTTGGCAAACTCCAAGCAGGCTGTCATGTGCCTTTTGCTGAGGAGTGGCTTCCGTCTGGCCAATCTACCATAAAGGCCTGATTGGTGGATCCAGTCTGACACTTGGATGATTGGCTTCTTCACCCTGTGTGCCTTGTCGTGCGCTGTTGATAGAACACGCACACGCAGGCCACTCGGGACCACAGTGCAAAACCCTCGAGAGACACAGACTTCTTCCCAGCAAGAAAGTTTGTGCGCCACCCTGGCGAAAGTCGCCAGCTCTCCCGGCACACGTGCCATCCATGTGTATGTAGGTGCGCAGGGTAGACCGTGTGGGATCCTGTTCCGATGGGTAGACCGTGTGGGATCCTGTTCCGATGGGTAGACCGTGTGGGATCCTGTTCCGATGGGTAGACCGTGTGGGATCCTGTTCCGATGGGTAGACCGTGTGGGATCCTGTTCCGATGGGTAGACCGTGTGGGATCCTGTTCCGATGGGTAGACCGTGTGGGATCCTGTTCTGATGGGTAGACCGTGTGGGATCCTGTTCTGATGGGTAGACCGTGTGGGATCCTGTTCTGATGGGTAGACCGTGTGGGATCCTGTTCCGATGGGTAGACCGTGTGGGATCCTGTTCCGATGCTTGCCTCAGCTCCTCCAGTGAGATGGCTGACTGAAGGAGAGCGTAGAGCATTTGTACGAGCTCTGTTTCATTGTTGTCTGGCAAGATGGTCAGAGTAGGAGAGTCAAGCCAGTTATTCCACGGGACTGGAGGTTCGCCAGGCGAGGAATGGTGCTGGAGGTGGTAAGCTGAATTCAGCCAAACTTCATCCCCAATGTTATATCTAGCTTAGCTGTCAAAGAATGCACATCCGCACAGTTTCAAATTGCACATCACTCTCTTGTTTAATGACAAGTGCCACTCATCCTGGGAACACATTCATCCGTCAAGCAGCACACTGCCGTAACCCATAACAACGTACAGAACGATGAACAGCGCGTCGTACCATATATAACACACAGTAGAAATGAATGTGAAGCCAAATGGTGTAAAATGTGTCTGTTGCTCTGATGGACGACAGATAGAGATGCAATGTACTGAACAAATGTAGAGGAGGAAGGTCGTGGGAGGAAGGGATGGGGGAAGAGAGAGGGAAGTGAGAAGGAGAGAGACATTGAGAGAGAGAAGGGAAAGCAGAAAGGAGGAAATTAATGAGTTAAAGAGGATGGAGAAAGAGAGACCAACAGAGAGAGGATTTTTATTTTATTTTATTTTTACTTATTTCACCTTTATTTAACCAGGTAGGCAAGTTGAGAACAAGTTCTCATTTACAACTGCGACCTGGCCAAGATAAAGCAAAGCAGTTCGACACAAACAACGACACAGAGTTACACATGGAGTAAAACAAACATACAGTCAATAATACAGTAGAAACAAGTCTATAAACGATGGATAAAGGGAGAGAGAAGGGAGGAAGGGAGGGAGAGGAAGCGAGGAGGAATGAGCGAGAGACAGCAGACAGAATATGGGAGATAAAACGATGGATGTGTAGTTGTAGTTGAGTATATTAACTCAACCCTGTAGGGCGTTGACCCCTAACAGCAGGGTTTACTTTTCATGTCCTTCCAATTACAGGATGAGTCTAATGCTCTCTCTCTCTTTCTCTAATGCTCCATCTCTTTCTCTCTCTTCCTCTCTTTAATGTTCCCCCTCTCTCTCTCTCTCTCTCTCTCTCTCTCTCTCTCTCTCTCTCTCTCTCTCTCTAATGCTCCATCTCTCTCTCTCTCTGTCTCTAATTCTCTCTCTCTAATATTCCCTCTCTCTCTCTCACTCTCCCCCTCTCTCTAATGTTCCCTCTATCTCTATCTTCCTCTCTCTAATGCTCCCTCCATCTCTCTGAGACTCTACATGTCCCCCTCACCCCTAACACCCTCTCTCCCTCCCTCTCCCTCCCTCTCCCTCCCCTAACACCCCCTATCCCTCCCCTAACACCCCCTCTCCCTCTCCCCCTCTCCCTCCCCAATCCCCCTCTCCTAAAACCCTCCCCTCCTCCCGTAACACCCCCTCTCCCACATCCCCTCTCCTCCCCTAACACCCCCCTCTCCCTACCCTAACACCCCCTCTCCTCCTCCCCTAACTCCCCTTACCCGTCTCCTCCTCCCCTAACACCCCCTCTCCCTCCCCTAATCCCCCTCTCCCTCCCCTAACACCCCCTCTTTCTCCCCTAAAACCCCCTCTCTCTCCCCTAACACCCCCTCTCCCTCCCCTAACACCCCTCTCCCTCTCTCTCCCCCAATCCCCCTCTCCCTCCCCTAACACCCCTCTCTCTCCCCCAATCCCCCTCTCCCTCCCCTAAAACCCCCTCTCTCTCCCCCTAACACCCCCTCTCCCTCCCCTAACACCCCCTCTCCCTCTCTCTCCCCCAATCCCCTCTCCCTCCCCTAACACCCCCTCTCCCTCCCCTAACACCCCCTCTCCCTCTCTCTCCCCTAACACCCCCTCTCCCTCTCTCTCCCCTAACACTCCCTCTCCCTCCCCCAATCCCCCACTCTCTCCCCTAACACCCCCTTTCCCTCTCCCTCCCCCAATCCCCCTCTCTCTCCCCTAAAACCCCTCTCCCTCTCCGTCCCCCAATCCCCCTCTCCCTCCCCTAACACTCCCTCTTCCTCCCTTCCTCTCTCTCCCCTGATCATTAATGAATTAAAAATGCTTCATATTCTATGATTAATGGAAACTTTCCTAGGAAAACTGGTCAATGTAAATTATTCCCTACAGAAATACTAGTACATTAGCATATCTGACCTCAAGGGCACATGTATATGCTATGCACACACTTGCATGCGTAAACACGCTCGCACACACACACACACACACACACACACACACATACAAAACCACCTCTTTTAAAGTCAGCATGTAGTTAAGTGTAAACAGTGACACATTTATTCCATTTTAATGTATTCATTGCTGTATGAGTACAGCTATACTGCAACTTGCTCCATATGTAACCTCTCTTGTTGCTAGGTAACTGCCGGCGAAGCGGCAACCATTGCTATGCAGCACAACAACAGCTGTCTGTGTAATTGGACCATTAAGATTTAAAGGTCTTCATCATTCTGCTCCTCTCTGTCTCAATACAGTTCAGGATCCACAACACGCTGTAACAGAAGGGTTAATGGACTGAACAGGAGAGGCTGACACTTCTTGTTTATTTCTCATTAGGATAATGAAGAGCATAAAGATGATTGTGTATGTCCCAAATGGCACCCTATTCCCTACAGAGTGCACTACTTTTGACCAGAGCCCTTCCCAAAAGTAGTGCACTAAATAGGGTGCCATTTGGCGCAAGGCCATTGACTTATACTGTAAATGGCAGGAAGTAAGCAGGATAGAACCCCCCAGGTGATTTCCATAATGCTAGCCTACAAATATAGTCATGTAAAATGTTATTACTATAATAAAGTTAATTTAATGTTACTAAAATGTTGCTGCAAGCAAGGGCTCGTGGGATGGGCATCTACATGTATATATGCATGCCCATTCTATTCCGTTACCAATGAATTAACAACTGATGAATTACGGGTTTGGGCACTTCCCCATCCGGGCACTTCCTCGTTCGGGCACTTCCTCGTTCGGGCACTTCCCCGTTCGGGCACTTCCTCATTCGGGCACTTCCCGTTCGGGCACTTCCCGTTCGGGCACTTCTCCGTTCGGGCACTTCCTCGTTTGGGCACTTCCCCGTTCGGGCACTTCCTCGTTCGGGCACTTCCTCGTTCGGGCACTTCCCGTTCGGGCACTTCCCCGATCGGGCACTTCCTCGTTCGGGCACTTCCCCGTTCGGGCACTTCCCGTTCGGGCACTTCCTCGTTCGGGCACTTCCCCGTTTGGGCACTTCCCGATCGGGCACTTCCTCGTTCGGGCACTTCCTCGTTCGGGCACTTCCTCGTTCGGGCACTTCCTCGTTCGGGCACTTCCTCGTTCGGGCACTTCCCCGTTCGGGCACTTCCCCGTTCGGGCACTTCCCTGTTCGGGCACTTCCTCGTTCGGGCACTTCCCTGTTCGACCTAGAGCACAGCGGTGCTCACGTTTCAGCCACCTGGAAAGCTCCCTAGTTTGTCGCCAGCTAAGAGGATAACGGCTCTAAATGCATGTTAAGAGACAAGGAAAAGTAGAAGCACCGCGTTCTAGAGATCAACGAGTAGTTTAAATCATGTTAGTGTATTCTGTATGTTGTGTTGTCAGATGATACAAGGCATGTTGTAATCTACAGGAAAATCCCATTTGGTAGAGCAGCTGTCAGACTGGAGCTCTCCTGATGCCCACAGGGATGGCAAGCTGTCCACACACACAAACACACACACACACACACACACACACACACACACACGCACGCACACACACACACACACAAACACACACACACACACACACACACACACATACACACATACACACACACGTAAACGTGCATAGAATGATGAATTTGATGGATTGGAAATGATTTTCCCAGCAGGAGCTACTGGCTTTCTGTGGCTTCACACTACACAGTACTGCTCAATTCCTCAGTTTATGATTGGCTCTCCCCGCCGCAAATTATGCTTTTGGTTTGGACCGGTCATGTTCCCCCACGGTGAAAGGTAGCCATATTAGAAAAAATGTGGGAAGCATTGATCTAGCTAATTATTAGCACAATTAAATATGGGCAACGCCAAGCTTCAGCCTATTTATTTATAGCCACTATGCTGCATCAGTTGGGCTACAGGTGATTTAGCATATTGCTCAATAATACACCACACGGATAGTATGGACCAATATGTTCGTAGGCTCATTTTAGGAGGTGACAATTCTATTTTTTATAGAAAAGTCAAATACGTCACTCATTGCTTGAAGCCGCACCCTGCCACACCCACCAAAGGGAGCAAACGTAGGGTACCTCAAAGTCTGTTCAAGAACGTTGAAGAATGTTTTGGGGAACCGTGTTATTCAGTACAACACGTTATGCAACGTAGCAAATGTTCAATCGAACTGAACACACCACAGAACGGACTTTCTTATAGTCATTCTACAAAATGACTGCCAAGTGTGAACTTATAGTTAGACCAACTGTTTATATAAATACAGAAATGATTTGTATTTCAGTTGTGGTTGGGATATATTGACCAAATTATTAGGAAAGTTTTTGATATACACTGAACGAAAATATAAATGCAACATGTAAAATGTTGGTCATATGTTTCATGAGCTGAAATAAAAGATCCCAGAAATTTTCCAGATGTACAAAAAGCTTATTTCTCTTAAATTTTGGGCACAAATGTGTTTACATCCCTGTTAGTGAGCATTTCTCCTTTGCCAAGATAATCCATCCACCTGATAGGTGTGGAATATCAAGAAGCTGATTAAACAGCATGATCATTACACAGGTGCACCTTGTGCTGGGGACAATAAAATACCACTTTTAATATGTGTAGTTCTGTCACACAACACATGCTGACTGCGGGAAGAGTTGTTGCAAGAGAATTTAATGTTAATTTCTCCACCATAAGCTTCCTCAATGTCGTTTTAGAGAATTTGGCAGTCCGTCCAACAGGCCTCACAACCACAGACCACGTGTATTCACGCCAGCCCAGGACCTCCACATCCAGCTTTTTCACTTGAGGCATCGTCTGGGGGGGGGGTGCTGATGAGTATTTATGTATGTAATAAACTCATTTTGATTGGCTGGGCCTGCCTCCCCAGTGAGTGGGCCTATAACCTCCCAGGCCCACCTATGGCTGTACCCCTGCCCAGTCGTGAAATCCATAGATCAGGGCCAAATGAATTTATTTCAATTGACTGATTTGCTTATAAAAACTGTAACTCTGTAAAATCTTTGAAATTGTTGTATGCTGCGTTTATACTTTGTTCAGAATATTTTCCCTTCAAAATTCAACAGAAACAACCATTTCAAAGTTATTTCTTTAAAAAAAAACATATCCTGGTGGGGGGAGGCATGCCCCTGGATCCCCCTAGAAGGGTGTGGACCCTGGGACACCGAGACGACCCAACACACACCGAGACGACCCAACACAAACGCAGACGACCCAAAACACACCGTGTAGACCCAACACACACCGAGACGACCCAACACAAATGCAGACGACCCAAAACACACCGAGACGACCCAACACACACCGAGACGACCCAACACACACCGAGATGACCCAACACAAATGCAGACGATCCAAAACACACCGAGACTACCCAACACACACCGAGACGACCCAACACACACAGAGACGACCCAACACACACCGAGACGACCCAACACACACCGAGATGACCCAACACAAATGCAGACGACCCAAAACACACCGAGACGACCCAACACACACCGAGACGACCCAACACACACCGAGACGACCCAACACAAATGCAGACGATCCAAAACACACCGAGACGACCCAACACACACCGAGACGACCCAACACACACCCAGACGACCCAACACACACCGAGACGACAGAGAAATCTTATCTCACGATCCACTTAAAACAAAATAAGAAATAAATATTATATGTCCAGCCTTTGATGCTTTGCTTGTAGGTGTGCATAATATGCTGCGACCCTAATAATAACGTTTTTAATCAAATAACAACATTTAAACCTAAACCATGGGTTTTATTTTTGTTGCATTGCATGGATCACCAGTGCAGTTGAATGCATCATTGCTGTATGGTGTGCTCAAAATGTCTTGTAGGCCTGGTCGAGTAGCCAGCCTCGGTTACTGCTCAAAACGTCTTGTAGGCCTGGTCGAGTAGCCAGCCTCGGTTACTGCTCAAAACGTCTTGTAGGCCTGGTCGAGTAGCCAGCCTCGGTTACTGCTCAAAATGTCTTGTAGGCCTGGTCGAGTAGCCAGCCTCGGTTACTGCTCAAAATGTCTTGTAGGCCTGGTCGAGTAGCCAGCCTCGGTTACTATAATAGGTCTTGTAGGCCTGGTCGAGTAGCCAGCCTCGGTTACAATAATAGGTCTTGTAGGCCTGGTCGAGTAGCCAGCCTCGGTTACAATAATAGGTCTTGTAGGCCTGGTCGAGTAGCCAGCCTCGGTTACAATAATAGGTCTTGTAGGCCTGGTCGAGTAGCCAGCCTCGGTTACTGCTCAAAATGTCTTGTAGGCCTGGTCGAGTAGCCAGCCTCGGTTACTGCTCAAAATGTCTTGTAGGCCTGGTCGAGTAGCCAGCCTCGGTTACTGCTCAAAATGTCTTGTAGGCCTGGTCGAGTAGCCAGCCTCGGTTACTATAATAGGTCTTGTAGGCCTGGTCGAGTAGCCAGCCTCGGTTACAATAATAGGTCTTGTAGGCCTGGTCGAGTAGCCAGCCTCGGTTACTATAACAGGTCTTGTAGGCCTGGTCAGGTAGCCAGCCTCGGTTACTATAACAGGTCTTGTAGGCCTGGTCAGGTAGCCAGCCTCGGTTACTATAACAGGTCTTGTAGGCCTGGTCAGGTAGCCAGCCTCGGTTACTATAACAGGTCTTGTAGGCCTGGTCAGGTAGCCAGCCTCGGTTACTATAACAGGTCTTGTAGGCCTGGTCAGGTAGCCAGCCTCGGTTACTATAACAGGTCTTGTATGCCTGGTCAGGTAGCCAGCCTCGGTTACTATAACAGGTCTTGTAGGCCTGGTCAGGTAGCAAGCCTCGGTTACTATAACAGGTCTTGTAGGCCTGGTCAGGTAGCCAGCCTCGGTTACTATAACAGGTCTTGTAGTTACTATAACAGGTCTTGTAGGCCTGGTCAGGTAGCCAGCCTCGGTTACTATAACAGGTCTTGTAGGCCTGGTCAGGTAGCCAGCAGGTCTAGGCCTGGTTACTATAACAGGTCTTGTAGGCCTGGTCAGGTAGCCAGCCTCGGTTACTATAACAGGTCTTGTAGGCCTGGTCAGGTAGCCAGCCTCGGTTACTATAACAGGTCTTGTAGGCCTGGTCAGGTAGCCAGCCTCGGTTACTATAACAGGTCTTGTAGGCCTGGTCAGGTAGCCAGCCTCGGTTACTATAACAGGTCTTGTAGGCCTGGTCAGGTAGCCAGCCTCGGTTACTATAACAGGTCTTGTAGACCTGGTCAGGTAGCCAGCCTCGGTTACTATAACAGGTCTTGTAGACCTGGTCAGGTAGCCAGCCTCGGTTACTATAACAGGTCTTGTAGACCTGGTCAGGTAGCCAGCCTCGGTTACTATAACAGGTCTTGTAGGCCTGGTCAGGTAGCCAGCCTCGGTTACTATAACAGGTCTTGTAGACCTGGTCAGGTAGCCAGCCTCGGTTACTATAACAGGTCTTGTAGGCCTGGTCAGGTAGCCAGCCTCGGTTACTATAACAGGTCTTGTAGGCCTGGTCAGGTAGCCAGCCTCGGTTACTATAACAGGTCTTGTAGGCCTGGTCAGGTAGCCAGCCTCGGTTCCTATAACAGGTCTTGTAGGCCTGGTCAGGTAGCCAGCCTCGGTTACTATAACAGGTCTTGTAGGCCTGGTCAGGTAGCCAGCCTCGGTTACTATAACAGGTCTTGTAGGCCTGGTCAGGTAGCCAGCCTCGGTTACTATAACAGGTCTTGTAGGCCTGGTCAGGTAGCCAGCCTCGGTTACTATAACAGGTCTTGTAGGCCTGGTCAGGTAGCCAGCCTCGGTTACTATAACAGGTCTTGTAGGCCTGGTCAGGTAGCCAGCCTCGGTTACTATAACAGGTCTTGTAGGCCTGGTCAGGTAGCCAGCCTCGGTTACTATAACAGGTCTTGTAGGCCTGGTCAGGTAGCCAGCCTCGGTTACTATAACAGGTCTTGTAGGCCTGGTCAGGTAGCCAGCCTCGGTTACTATAACAGGTCTTGTAGACCTGGTCAGGTAGCCAGCCTCGGTTACTATAACAGGTCTTGTAGGCCTGGTCAGGTAGCCAGCCTCGGTTACTATAACAGGTCTTGTAGACCTGGTCAGGTAGCCAGCCTCGGTTACTATAACAGGTCTTGTAGACCTGGTCAGGTAGCCAGCCTCGGTTACCATAACAGGTCTACATGTTTTCCTTTGCATGTTTTTTGTTGCAGGTTTAGTTTTTTGATAATTCATTGTCACAAGATTGCAACATTTTAGTGGTTTAGCTAGCTAGGACTGTGGCATGTGGCATGTGTCTGTAAACTTGATAAAAGTCACCTCTTCCGAGAGAGATTTACACGGTTATTAAAACGTCACGCCAGGGTAAGTCTACACAAAACAAAGGCCTTGTTTTAAATGTTTCTAAAATTTCCCCATGGGGAAAATGAATGGTGGAAAAACGATAGGAACCATTTCCTTGCTAGGTTTTATGGTTATTATGACTCATACTGTGGAACTCTATGGAAGCAAGCCAAAATGAATTGACAACCCAAATCATTTGCACGGGCCGGATATAAATGTGTCTCATGCCGGATTCGGCCAGCTGGCCTTGTGTTTGACAAGTGACTTACAGGGAGCAGATACCATGTTTGACTAGTGTGATTGTCTATGGATTTGAAGTAAACAGAGTTAAGGATCACCCTCCAGTCTATTACCAGGATAAATCCAGCCTACTGACACAGAGAAACTTCATCCTCCCTCTGTGAATAGTAACATCAATGAGCTGATCCAGCCTATAACTCACACTCTCTAGACGTAGTTGTATTGGACCATCAGAGTAAAGCTGTAGAGCTAATCATTGATCTAGACTGGCTAATTGGTCTCACTAAGTGACTGCATAGAACAAGATGACTGTCTGTCTGTCTGTCTGTCTGTCTGTCTGTCTGTCTGTCTGTCTGTCTGTCTGTCTGTCTGTCTGTCTGTCTGTCTGTCTGTCTGTCTGTCTGTCTGTCTGTCTGTCTGTCTGTCTGTCTGTCTGTCTGTCTGTCTGTCTGTCTGTCTGTCTGTTCACACTAGACTGAGCCGTGAGGATGACCAGGATTGTTTCTGTGTTGTCTGGCCATCGAGAGTAGAGCAGCGTCACATGTAGGGAATGTCTGGTATGTCAACACTGACACTGACAGTAGTACATCTTATCGTACAGCACCACCTTCTGGCAGAAACTGGCAGTACACGTTGAAATGCAAAAACACAAGCACAACTGATCTGCTGGAAGGGTATCTGCGCTGCCATACATGAATTTATACACTCACTCACACACACACACACAAACACTCACACACACACACACACCCATCCACTCTACCAGAACAGGACAAACAGCCTTAGCAGTATAGCAGTATAGCTCCCACAATACTAATGAAACACAACACAACGTATCACTAGGACAACCCTAGACTAGGCCTAGACTCCCTTTTCTCCCCCAGCACCCCATTCACCAGAGAGAGAGAGAGAGAGAGAGAGAGAGAGAGAGAGGGGGAGAGAGAGAAAACAGTCAGAGAGAGAGAGGGGGAGAGAGAGAAAGAGGGGCAAAAGAGGGGGAGAGATAGAGAACAGTCAGAGAGAGAGAGAGAGAAAGGGGGAGAGAGAGAACAGTCAGAGAGAGAGAGAGGGGGGAGAGAGAACAGTCACAGAGAGGGAGAGGGGAGAGAGAGAGAACATTCAGAGAGAGAGAGAGAGAGAGAGAGGGGGGGGAGAAAGAAAGAGAGAGAGAGAGAGAGGGGGGCGAAAGAGGGGGAGAGAGAGAGAGAACAGTCAGAGAGAGAGAGAAAGAGGGGAGAGAGAGAGAGAACAGTCAGAGAGAGAGAGAGAAAGGGGGGAGAGAGAGAGAGAGAGAGAGGCGAAAGAGGGGAGAGAGAGAGAACAGTTAGAGAGAGGGAGAGGGGAGAGAGAGAGAGAGAAAATTCAGAGAGAGGGGGGAGAGAGAGAGCGAGAGAGAGAGGGGGGGTGGCGAAAGAGGGGAGAGAGAGAGAGAGAACAGTCAGAGCAGTGTGTTGCTGCCAGGTCAGACTTTCACTTCCTCCAGAAAATGACTCCTTTCTTCTGAAATCGGCACTCTCATCTGTCTCCTCTCCTCCTCCACCTCCTCCTCCATTCATCTCTCTCCTCCCCCCTCCCCTCTCTCTCTTTCTTGGCCTCAGAATTTGCTGTTATAGGAAAGGTTTATTAAGACTCCACTGCCTCCTTCCCCAGTAAATCACTGTTATTGTAAAGCTGTCTACTGACTTTATGTCCTGCTCTGAGATCCCTGCACAGTCACACCGCAAACCACATCATAAAATGACAAAGTAAAAAGTGCCTTGATATATATGAGATACTGCATGTGTCATAGAGGGAGGGGGCATTAATGTGGTAGTACTTGTCTTCCAGGGAAACACATATATTATGGGTCGCAAATGGCAGCCTGTTCCCTATACAGTGCACTACTTTACAGCGCTCTATGGGCCCTAGTGCACTGTATAGGGAATAGGATACCATTTGGGATGCATACAGAGGCTTGTCATGAATCTATAAGACTCTATTCCTACCACCCACACTCCTCAAACTCACCTGGAGGGTTTTCTTCTCTCTCTCTCTCTCTTCCTTTACCCCCTCTCTCTCTTCCTTTACCCCCCTCTCTCTTCCTTTACCCCCTCTCTCTTCCTTTACCCCCTCTCTCTCTTCCTTTCTCTCTCTTCCTTTACCCCCCTCTCTCTTCCTTTACCCCCCTCTCTCTCTTCCTTTACCCCCTCTCTCTCTTCCTTTACCCCCTCTCTCTCTCCTTTACCCCCTCCTCTCTCTCTTCCTTTACCCCCCCCTCTCTCTCTTCCTTTACCCCCCTCTCTCTCTTCCTTTACCCCCTCTCTCTCTACCTTTACCCCCTCTCTCTCTTCCTTTACCCCCTCTCTCTATTCCTTTACCCCCTCTCTCTCTTCCTTTACCCCCCTCTCTCTTCCTTTACCCCCCCCCTCTCTCTCTTCCTTTACCCCCTCTCTCTATTCCTTTACCCCCCTCTCTCTCTTCCTTTACTTCCCCCTCTCTCTTCCTTTACCCCCTCCCCCCTTTCTCTCCAGTCAAGATTTCGAAGAGTATTTGCTTATCACTCAGAGAGAGGGTTATTTCTTTCAGAAAGCTCAGACCTTTACTAAAATCCCCCATTTACAGAGTCAATCCTCCAGACCTGCCTGTGAATACATGCTATAGATTATAAAGTAACAATCGTAATCCTAAAGATTACCACTCAGTCACTCCAGGATAATCCTTTATAATCCCAGGTCCCAGCAGAGCAGAGGGGGAAAGGGTTGGACGGTAAAACAGAATGTATTTGAAATTAGAGATTGCCTTGTAATTGTGTAATTAACCAGCGACATGCTGATTTTGTTGTTGTTGTTATATACTGCGGATTATAGGACAGAAGATATAGACAGCACACATAGAGAAACAGAGAGAGAGTCAGAGACAAAGACAGAGAGAGATAGACAGAGACAGAGAGAGACAGAGAGAGACAGAGACAAAGACAGAGAGAGACAGAGAGATAGACAGAGACAGAGAGATAGACAGAGACAGAGACAGAGACAGAGCGATAGACAGAGACAGAGAGATAGACAGAGACAGACAGAGACAGAGAGATAGAGATAGACAGAGAGATAGACAGAGACAGAGACAGAGAGATAGAGATAGAGAGAAACCAATGCCAGAACCGAACAAGAACCTGACAACCTCAGCACACAGGGGGACAAACACCTGCCTGCAGGTGACAGCATTCCCTCCCACATATGCCCCCCTAGGCACAACTATGACAACATAACCAACAAAAACAGGTCACAACTCCTGCAGCTCTGTCGCACGCTGGGTATGTACATAGTCAATGGTAGGCTTCGAGGGGACTCCTATGGTAGGTACACCTATAGCTCATCTCTTGGCAGTAGTACTGTAGACTACTTTATCACTGACCTCAACCCAGAGTCTCAGAGCATTCAGTCAGCCCACTGACACCCCTATCAGACCACAGCAAAATCACAGTCTACTTGAACAGAGCAATACTCAATCATGAGGCATCAAAGCCAAAGGAACTGAGTAACATTAAGAAATGCTATAGATGGAAGGAATGCAGTTTGGAAACCTACCAATCCCTTTTAGACAATTTCCTGGGTAAAACGTTCCACTGTAATAGTGAAGGTGTAAACTTGGCAGTAGAAAATCTTAACAGTATATTTGACCTCTCAGCTTCCCTATCAAATCTAAAAATCTCAAATAGAAAACCGAAGAAAATGAACAACAATGACAAATGGTTTGATGAAGAATGCAAAAATCTAAGAAAGAAATTGAGAAACCTGTCCAACCAAAAACATAGAGACCCGGAAAACCTGAGTCTACGCCTTCACTATGGTGAATCACTAAAACAATACAGAAATACACTACGGAAAAAGAAGGAACAGCATGTCAGAAATCAGCTCAATGTAATTGAAGAATCCATAGACTCTAACCACTTCTGGGAAAATTAAAAAACACTAAACAAACAACAACACGAAGAATTATCTATCCAAAATGGAGATGTATGGGTAAACCACTTCTCCAATCTTTTTGGCTCTATAACAAAGAATAAAGAGCAAAAACATATACATGATCAAATACAGATCTTAGAATCAACTATTAAAGACTACCAGAACCCACTGGATTCTCCAATTACCTTGAATGAGTTACAGGACAACATAAAAACCCTCCAACCCAAAAAGGCCTGTGGTGTTGATGGTATCCTTAATGAAATGATCAAATATACAGACAACAAATTCCAATTGGCTATACTAAAACTCTTTAACATCATCCTTAGCTCTGGCATCTTCCCCAATATTTGAAACCAAGGACTGATCACCCCAATCCACAAAAGTGGAGATAAATTTGACCCCAATAACTACCCATAACTATGCGTCAACAGTAACCTTGGGAAAATCCTCTTCATTATCATTAACAGCAGACTCGTACATTTCCTCAATGAAAACAATGTACTGAGCAAATGTCAAATTGGCTTTTCACCAAATTACCGTACAACAGACCATGTATTCACCCTGCACACCCTAATTGAGAACCAAACAAATCAAAACAAAGGCAAAGTCTTCTCATGCTTTGTTGATTTCAAAAAAAGCCTTCGACTCAATTTGGCATGAGGGTCTGCTATACAAACTGATGGAAAGTGCTGTTGGGGGTAAAACATACGACATTATAAAATCCATGTACACAAACAACAAGTGTGCGGTTAAAATTGGCAAAAAACATACACATTTCTTCACGCAGGGTCGTGGGGTGAGTCAGGGATGCAGCTTAAGCCTCACCCTCTTCAACATATATATCAACGAATTGGCGCGGGCAATAGAAAAGTCTGCAGCACCCGGCATCACCCTACTAGAATCCGAAGTCAAATGTCTGCTGTTTGCTGATGATCTGGTGCTCCTGTCACCAACCAAGGAGGGCCTACAGCAGCACCTAGATATTCTGCACAGATTCTGTCAGACCTGGGCCCTGACAGTAAATCTCAGTAAGACCAAAATAATGGTGTTCCAAAAAAGGTCCAGTCACCAGGACCACAAATACAAATTCCATCTAGACACTGTTGCCCTAGAGCACACAAAAAACTATACATACCTTGGCCTAAACATCAGCGCCACAGGTAACTTCCACAAAGCTGTGAACGATCAAAGAGACAACGCAAGAAGGGCATTCTATGCCATCAAAAGGAACATAAATTTCAACATACCAATTAGGATTTGGCAAAAAATATTTGAATCAGTCATAGAGCCCATTGCCCTTTATGGTTGTGAGGTCTGGGGTCCGCTCACCAACCAAGACTTCACAAAATGGGACAAACACCAAATTGAGACTCTGCACGCAGAATTCTGCAAAAATATCCTCCGTGTACAACGTAGAACACCAAATAATGCATGCAGAGCAGAATTAGGCCGATACCCACTAATTATCCAAATCCAGAAAAGAGACGTTAAATTCTACAACTACCTAAAAGGAAGCGATTCAAAAACCTTCCATAACAAAGCCATCACCTACAGAGAGATGAACCCGGAGAAGAGTCCCCTAAGCAAGCTGGTCCTGGGGCTCTGTTCACAAACACAAACACACCCTACAGAGCCCCAGGACAACAGCACAATTAGACCCAACCAAATCATGAGAAAACAAAAAGATAATTACTTGACACATTGGAAAGAATTAACAAAAAAACAGAGCAAACTAGAATGCTATTTGGCCCTACACAGAGAGTACACAGCGGCAGAATACCTGACCACTGTGACTGACCCAAAATTAAGGAAAGCTTTGACTAAGTATAGACTCGGTGAGCATAGCCTTGCTATTGAGAAAGGCCGGCGTAGGCAGACATGGCTCTCAAGAGAAGACAGGCTATGTGCTCACTGCCCACAAAATGAGGTGGAAACTGAGCTGCACTTCCTAACCTCCTGCCCAATGTATGACCATATTAGAGAGAATTATTTCCCTCAGATTACACAGATCCACAAAGAATTCGAAAACAAATCCAATTTTGATAAACTCCCATATCTACTAGGTGAAATACCACAGTGTAACATCACAGCAGCAAGATTTGTGACCTGTTGCCACGAGAAAAGGGCAACCAGTGAAGAACAAACACCATTGTAAATACAACCCATATTTATGCTTATTTATTTTATCTTGTGTACTTGTACATTGTTAAAATATAATATGACATTTGTAATGTCTTTATTGTTTTGAAACTTCTGTATGAGTAATGTTTACTGTTAATTTTTATTGTTTATTTCACTTTTGTATATTATCTACCTCACTTGCTTTGGCAATGTTAACACATGTTTCCCTTGCCAATAAAGCCCCTTGAATTGAATTGAATTGAGACACAGCGAGAGAGAGAGAGAGAGAGAGAGAGAGAGAGAGACAGAGAGAGACAGAGAGAGAGAAACAGCAAGAGAGAGAGAGAGAGAAAGTGAGAGAGAGAGACAGAGACAGAGAGATAGAGAGAAACAACAAAAGAGAGACAGAGAGAGAGAGAGAGAGAGATAGAGAGGGGCAGAGACACAGAGAGAGAAAGAGATATAGAGAGAGAGATAGACAGAGAGACAGAGAGAAGGAGAGAGAGAGACAGAGAGAGAGAGAAAAAAGCAAGAGAGACAGAGAGAGAGAGAGAGAGGTCAAGGCTGGTATGGTGTGTGTACACAAGCATACAGTAGCTACAAGAAAGAGAAGAGAGAGCAGCTGAATGAATAATGCTATCTGATGTTGTTTCTGGTAATACACACACTACAGTACCAGTCACACACACACACTGGGCTGAATACAGTATAGAGTTGTGCTCTGTCCGTGGTGCTGAAATCCATCAAACTAGGGACTGAACCATATTGTATGTCTGCCTGCTGAATGGCACCAAATTCCCTATATAGGGCATTACCTTTTACCACCAGAGCTCTATGCATCCTGGTCAAAAGTAGTGCACTATATAGCAGTGTTGACTATGATGACTGAGCACAAGAGAAATGATGAAGGAAACACAGGAAACACAGACCTAAGACCCTCGTACCCTTCCAGAGGAAACACAGACCTAAGATCCTCATACCCTCCCAGAGGAAACACAGACCTAAGATCCTCATACCCTCCCAGAGGAAACACAGACCTAAGATCCTCATACCCTTCCAGAGGAAACATAGACCTACGACCCTCATACCCTCCCAGAGGAAACACAGACCTAAGACCCTCATACCCTCCCAGAGGAATCCTAGATCTAAAAACCTTCCACCTACGGGGTATAAAGAACAACATCAATACAGGTTTAGCTCCGGGTGTCTAAATCACTGTCTGGGCTGTAGTCTCTGGATCTCCTGGTATCTAAATCCCTGACTGGGCCGTAGTCTCTGGATCTCCTGGTGTCTAAATCACTGTCTGGGCTGTAGTCTCTGGATCTCCTGGTGTCTAAATCACTGTCTGGGCTGTAGTCTCTGGATCTCCTGGTGTCTAAATCACTGTCTGGGCCGTAGTCTCTGGATCTCCTGGTGTCTACATCACTGTCTGGGCCGTAGTCTCTGGATCTCCTGGTGTCTAAATCACTGTCTGGGCCATAGTCTGTGGATCTCCTGGTGTCTAAATCACTGTCTGGGCTGTAGTCTCTGGATCTCCTGGTGTCTACATCACTGTCTGGGCCGTAGTCTCTGGATCTCCTGGTGTCTACATCACTGTCTGGGCCGTAGTCTCTGGATCTCCTGGTGTCTAAATCACTGTCTGGGCCATAGTCTGTGGATCTCCTGGTGTCTACATCACTGTCTGGGCCGTAGTCTCTGGATCTCCTGGTGTCTACATCACTGTCTGGGCCGTAGTCTCTGGATCTCCTGGTGTCTAAATCACTGTCTGGGCCATAGTCTGTGGATCTCCTGGTGTCTAAATCACTGTCTGGGCTGTAGTCTCTGGATCTCCTGGTGTCTACATCACTGTCTGGGCCGTAGTCTCTGGATCTCCTGGTGTCTAAATCACTGTCTGGGCCGTAGTCTCTGGATCTCCTGGTGTCTACATCACTGTCTGGGCCGTAGTCTCTGGATCTCCTGGTGTCTACATCACTGTCTGGGCCGTAGTCTCTGGATCTCCTGGTGTCTAAATCACTGTCTGGGCCGTAGTCTCTGGATCTCCTGGTGTCTACATCACTGTCTGGGCCGTAGTCTCTGGATCTCCTGGTGTCTAAATCACTGTCTGGGCCATAGTCTGTGGATCTCCTGGTGTCTACATCACTGTCTGGGCTGTAGTCTCTGGATCTCCTGGTGTCTAAATCACTGTCTGGGCCGTAGTCTCTGGATCTCCTGGTGTCTACATCACTGTCTGGTCTCTGGATCTCCTGGTGTCTAAATCACTGTCTGGGCTGTAGTCTGGATCTCCTGGTGTCTAAATCACTGTCTGGGCTGAAGTCTCTGGATCTCCTGGTGTCTAAATCACTGTCTGGGCCGTAGTCTCTGGATCTCCTGGTGTCTAAATCACTGTCTGGGCCATAGTCTGTGGATCTCCTGGTGTCTAAATCACTGTCTGGGCCGTAGTCTCTGGATCTCCTGGTGTCTAAATCACTGTCTGGGCCGTAGTCTCTGGATCTCCTGGTGTCTAAATCACTGTCTGGGCCGTAGTCTCTGGATCTCCTGGTGTCTACATCACTGTCTGGGCCGTAGTCTCTGGATCTCCTGGTGTCTAAATCACTGTCTGGGCCGTAGTCTCTGGATCTCCTGGTGTCTAAATCACTGTCTGGGCCGTAGTCTCTGGATCTCCTGGTGTCTAAATCACTGTCTGGGCCGTAGTCTCTGGATCTCCTGGTGTCTACATCACTGTCTGGGCCATAGTCTGTGGATCTATGGATCACACATCACACTATACACACATCACACATCACACTATTCACACATCACACATCACACTATACACTATACACACATCACACATCACACTGTACACACATCACACTATACAAACATCACACATCACACTATTCACACATCACACATCACACTATACAAACATCACACATCACACTATTCACACATCACACATCACACTATACACACATCACACATCACACTATACACACATCACACTATACACTATACACACATCACACTATAAACTGTACACACATCACACTATACACACATCACACATCACACTCACTATACACACATCACACTATTCACACATCACACATCACACTATACACACATCACACTATACACACATCACACTATACACACATCACACTATTCACACATCACACATCACACTATTCACACATCACACATCACACTATACACACATCACACATCACACTATACACACATCACACATCACACTATACACACATCACACTATACACTATACACACATCACACATCACACTATACACACATCACACTATACACACATCACACTATACACACACACTATACACTATACACACATCACACATCACACTATATACACATCACATCACACTATACACACATCACACTATACACACATCACACATCACACTATTCACACATCACACATCACACTATATACACATCACACTATACACTATACAAACATCACACATCACACTATTCACACATCACACATCACACTATACACACATCACACATCACACTATACACACATCACACTATACACATCACACTGTACACTATTCACACATCACACTATACAAACATCACACATCACACTATTCACACATCACACATCACACTATACACACATCACACATCACACTATACACACATCACACTATACACACATCACACATCACACTATTCACACATCACACATCACACTATACACACATCACACATCACACTATACACACATCACACATCACACTATACACACATCACACATCACACTATACACACATCACACATCACACTATACACACATCACACTATACACACATCACACTATACACACATCACACTATACACACATCACACTATACACACATCACACTATACACACACCACACTATACACACATCACACTGTACACACATCACACACATACACACATCACACTATTCACACATCACACATCACACTATACACACATCACACTGTACACACATCACACATCACACTATACACACATCACACTATACACACATCACACATCACACTATTCACACATCACACATCACACTATTCACACATCACACATCACACTATACACACATCACACATCACACTATTCACACATCACACATCACACTATACACACACACTATACACACATCACACTGTACACACATCACACTATACACACATCACACTATACACACACCACACATCACACATCACACTATATACACATCACACTATACACACATCACACTATACACACACCACACATCACACATCACACTATATACACATCACACTATACACACACCACACATCACACATCACACTATACACACATCACACTATACACACACCACACATCACACATCACACTATACACACATCACACTATACACACATCACACATCACACTATTCACACATCACACATCACACTATACACTATACACACATCACACTATACACTGTACACACATCACACTATACACACATCACACTATACACACATCACACTATACACACATCACACTATTCACACATCACACTATACACTGTACACACATCACACTATACACACATCACACACCACACTATACACACATCACACTATACACACATCACACTATACACACATCACACTGTACACACATCACACTATACACACATCACACTGTACACACATCACACTATACACACATCACACTATACACACATCACACTGTACACACATCACACTATTCACACATCACACATCACACTATACACACATCACACATCACACTATACACACACCACACTATACACACATCACACATCACACTATACACACATCACACATCACACTATACACACATCACACTGTACACACATCACACTATACACACATCACACTATTCACACATCACACATCACACTATACACACTCACACATCACACTATACACACACCACACTATACACACATCACACATCACACTATACACACATCACACTATTCACACATCACACATCACACTATACACACATCACACTATACACACATCACACTATACACACATCACACATCACACTATACACACATCACACTATACACACATCACACTATACACACATCACACATCACACTATACACACATCACACTATACACACATGTACACTGTACACACATCACAATACACTATACACACATCACACATCACACTATTCACACATCACACATCACACTATACACACATCACACTATACACACATCACACATCACACTATACACACATCATCCTATACACACATCATCCTATACACACATCATCCTATACACACATCATCCTATACACACATCATCCTATACACACATCACACTATACACACATCACACTATACACACATCACACTATATACACATCACACTATACACTGTACACACATCACACTATTCACACATCACACTATACACACATCACACTATACACACATCACACTATACACACATCACACTATACACACATCACACTATTCACACATCACACATCACACTATACACACATCACACTATACACACATCACACTGTACACACATCACACTATACACACACCACACTATACACACATCACACATCACACTATACACACATCACACTATACATCACACTATACACACATCACACTATTCACACATCACACATCACACTATACACACATCACACTATACACACATCACACATCACACTATACACACATCACACTATACACACATCACACTATACACACATCACACTATACACACATCACACTATACACACATCATCCTATACACACATCACACTTCACACTATACACACATCACACATCACACTATACACACATCACACTATACACACATCACACTATACACACATCACACTATACACACATCACACTATACACACATCACACTATACACACATCACACTGTACACACATCACACATCACACTATACACACATCACACATCACACTATACACACATCACACTATACACACATCACACTGTACACACCTGTACTGAACTGTACTGAACTATACTGAACTACACTATATTCTACTCTACTGTACTATACTGTACTAAACTATACTGTACTGTACTGTACTAAACTATACTGTACTGTACTGTACTAAACTTTACTGTACTGTACTGTACTGTACTAAACTATACTGCACTGTACTGTACTAAACTATACTGTACTGTACTGTACTGTACTGTACTAAACTATACTGTACTGTACTGTACTGTACTGTACTAAACTATACTGTACTGTACTGTACTGTACTAAACTATACTGTACTGTACTGTACTAAACTATACTGTGCTGTACTGTACTAAACTATACTGTACTGTACTGTACTAAACTATACTGTACTGTGCTGTACTGTACTAAACTATACTGTACTGTACTGTACTAAACTATACTGTACTGTACTGTACTAAACTATACTGTGCTGTACTGTACTAAACTATACTGTACTGTACTGTACTAAACTATACTGTACTGTGCTGTACTGTACTAAACTATACTGTACTGTACTGTACTGTACTGTACTCTACAGAGCTCTACTATGCAGTACTTTGATGTACAAACTTGTGAAACATAGATGTCGATGATTGGTTCAGATTTGTTCCAGTCCAGATGACCAAATGTGCTCTTGTTTGGTGGCGTAACTCGTTAAATTAAAAGCCAGTATGTCGACTAATACAAAAATATGCAAAGGAGGATATTGCATATTTCTACCTTTGTGTACCAATTTAGGATAAATGAAGAGAATGTTATTCATATCCATATTTATGCATTTCTGTGTAGTACAGACCCATGAAGAAATGCTGTTACCGTAATTCTGTTACCGGGTGTAAATCCAATTCACTACTCTTTCTCTTTCTCTTTCTCTCTTTCTCTCTCTTTCTCTCTTTCTCTATCTTTCTCTTTCTCTCTCTCTCTTTCTCTTTCTCTTTCTCTCTCTCTCTCTCTTTCTCTCTTTCTCTTTCTCTCTCTCTTTCTCTTTCTCTTTCTCTTTCTTTCTCTTTCTCTCTCTCTCTCTCTCTCTCTCTCTCTCTCTCTCTCTTTCTCTCTCTTTCTCTCTCTCTCTCTCCCGATCTCTCTCTCTCCCGATCTCTCTCTCCCGATCTCTCTCTCCCTCTTCCTCACTCTCTCTCCCTCACTCTCTCTCTCTCCAGCCCTCCCACACAAAAACACACACAGCGACACACACACAGCCCCAGAGACTAGCTGCAGGTGAGACAGTCATATTGGCACGTCTCTCATCTGTACTCCAGATAAACACACACACACACGTCTCTCATATGTGCTCCAGATAAACACACACACACGTCTCTCATCTGTGCTCCAGATAAAAACACACACACACGTCTCTCAACTGTGCTCCAGATAAACACACACACGTCTCTCATCTGTGCTCCAGATAAACACACACACGTCTCTCATCTGTGCTCCAGATAAACACACACACGTCTCTCATCTGTGCTCCAGATAAACACACCCAACAGACACATGGTCCAGCAACTGACATGTGGCTGCACTCACACCCTCACACCCTCACACACCCACCCACCCATCCACACCCACACACACACCCTCACACCCACCCACACTCACACACCCACCCACATACACACACACACCCACACCACCACACCCCCATACGCTCACCCACCCATCACACACACCCTGGAGAGAATACACCCTGGGGAGAACACACCCTGGGGAGACCACACCCTGGGGATAACACACCCTGCGGAGAACTTGGGGAGCGTATGGGGAGAACTTAGCTCTGCTCCACTAGGCCAATATGGAGGGTCAGTGCCGGCAGGACAGGATTGGAAGGGCATGTGTATGTGGGGAGAGTGGGGGAGGAGGGGGTGGACGAGAAAATGAATGAGCTGGCTTACGTATGTGTACGAATGCCTGCGTGTCTTTGTGAATGAGTGAGTGAGGGATGGATGGATGGATGGATGGATGGATGGATGGATGGATGGATGGATGGATGGATGGATGGATGGATGGGGGGATTGGATGGAGGGACGGACGGACGGACGGACGGACGGATATTATAACTGGAATACTTGAGGGATAGCAAGAGGAGTGAGTGACTGAGTGGGCGTATGTCTGTGCTGCATGTGTTTGTGATTGAGTGAGTAGCGGACTGACTGAGCCATATATATACAGTACATCTGATATCCAAACCTGACAGTTTTCACTCTCAGTAAAATATGGGTCACATATATTCATTCTGAAGGCTTCTCTCTCTGACTGTCTATATGAGCCTGTCTCTCTCTCTCTCTCTCTGAGCCAGAGGGCTGCTGGGTGGAGTGTGTGTGTGTGTGTGTGTGTGTGTGTGTGTGTGTGTGTGTGTGTGTGTGTGTGTGTGTGTGTGTGTGTGTGTGTGTGTGTGTGTGTGTGTGTGTGTGTGTGTGTGTGTGTGTGTGTGTGTGTGTGTGTGTGTGTGTGTGTGTGTGTGTGGGTGGATGCTTTTAGGTTAAATAATATAGTATGTCATTCTCAGCCTCCAGCCCTCCACATTATGTCTCAATGGAAGCTATTGACACACACTGTGGCCTCTGGGACTAGTCAGTGTACAATACTAACCACTGCGGCCCCTAGGACTAGAGAGGGGGGGAGACAGAGAGAGAGACAGGGAGAGAGACAGAGAGAGACAGAGAGAGAGACAGAGAGAGACCGAGAGAGACAGAGAGAGAGAGAGAGAGAGAGAGAGAGAGACAGAGGAGAGCGGGAGAGAGGGGGGAGGGACAGAGAGAGAGACAGGGAGAGAGACAGAGAGTGACAGAGAGAGGGACAGAGAGAGGGACAGAGAGAGGGACAGAGAGAGAGACAGAGGGAGAGAGAGAGAGAGAGAGAGAGAGAGAGAGGGGAGAGAGAGAGAGAGAGAGAGAAACAGAGACAGAGACAGAGAGAACATACTTACTTAACTTAAGGAAAGCTTTGACTATGTACAGACTCAGTGAGCATAGCCTTGCTATTGAGAAAGGCCGCCGTAGACAGACATGGCTCTCAAGACAAGCTATGTGCTCACTGCCCACAAAATGAGGTGGAAACTGAGCTGCACTTCCTAACCTCCTGCCCAATGTATGACCATATTAGAGAGACAAATTACACAGTGTGCCATCACAGCAGCAAGATTTGTGACCTGTTGCCACAAGAAAAGGTCAACCAGTGAAGAACAAACACCATTGTAAATACAACCCATATTTATGCTTATTATTTTCCCTTGTGTACTTTAACCATTTGTACATTGTTACAACACTGTATATATATATATATATATATATATATATATATATATATATATATATATATATATATATATATATATATATATATATATATAAATATATATATATAATATGACATTTGTAATGTCTTTATTATTTTGAAACTTCTGTATGTGTAATGTTTACTTTTAATTTTTATTGTTTATTTCACTTGTGTATATTATCTACCTCACTTGCTTTGGCAATGTTAACACATGTTTCCCATGCCAATAAAGCCCCTTGAATTGAATTGAATTGAGAGAGAGAGAGAGAGAGAGAGAGAGAGAGAGAGGGGGAGAGAGAGAGAGAGAGAGAGAGAGAGAGAGAGAGAGAGAGAGAGGGGGGCAGTGAGAGACAGAGAGAGAGGAGGGGAGAGTACACATAGTGACCAGGTCTAATGAGCACTAGAGTGGGAATAATGTGTAGGCTACATATTACCACAAACAAGGAGATCAAGTCAGTGAGGAATCAAGTCAGTAATTTTGCTCACTTTGCTTTGTAGTGCCCTGAAGTACTCCAACACACACACACACAAACACACACACGGTCACATGCCCTCTGTAACAATCAACTGCTTCAGTGCTCTGTTTGCTCTCCCTATCTGCCCTGATCACAGAACATCCCTGTCTGCTCTGCTTTAGGAAGCACATGGAATGTGGCATACTATAAGTATAATACCAGACAAATTAACAAGAGAACATTGAAACAGAGACGTCACACTGTTCTAATGAAATGGAGGTCTTTTAGGTGTAGTAGTGCTGTTTACCAAGAAGCTCTCAGAATGATCAGTCTTCTCAGAATGATCAGGTTTCTCAGAATGATCAGGCTTCTCAGAATGATCAGGCTTCTCAGAATGATCAGGTTTCTCAGAATGATCAGGCTTCTCATAATGATCAGGCTTCTCAGAATGATCAGTCTTCTCAGAATGATCAGTCTTCTCAGAATGATCAGTCTTCTCAGAATGATCAGAATGAGGCTTCTCAGAATGATCATCAGAATAATCAGGCTTCTCAGAATGATCTTCTCAGAATGATCAGCTTCTCAGAATGATCAGGCTTCTCAGAATGATCAGGCTTCTCAGAAGAATCAGAATGATCAGGCTTCTCAGAATGATCAGGCTTCTCAGAATGATCAGTCTTCTCAGAATGATCAGGCTTCTCAGAATGATCAGGCTTCTCAGAATGATCAGTCTTCTCAGAATGATCGGGCTTTCAGAATCAGAATGATCAGGCTTTCAGAATGATCAGGCTTCTCAGAATGATCAGGCTTCTCAGAATGATCAGGCTTCTCAGAATGATCATCAGAATGATCAGGCTTCTCAGAATGATCAGGCTTCTCAGAATGATCAGTCTTCTCAGAATGATCGGGCTTCTCAGAATGATCGGGCTTCTCAGAATGATCGGGCTTCTCAGAATGATCGGGCTTCTCAGAATGATCAGGCTTCTCAGAATGATCAGGCTTCTCAGAATGATCAGTCTTCTCAGAATGATCAGTCTTCTCAGAATGATCAGGCTTCTCAGAATGATCAGGCTTCTCAGAATGATCAGTCTTCTCAGAATGGATTGGTGTCACAGTTGTGCAGATCAGTTCTAAACGTTTGTCCACTTATCAGCACAACCAGAGTGAAATCACATGTCAATTACTTTCCCATACTTCAGCTTTGAGTTTAGTTTGCCATTAGAATAGCCAAACTTTTGTATTCATAAGTGTTGTCAGTTGTCTTACTTTTACTAGGCTATGTCATGCAACAGGATACAACTACAGGCAGGACACAGACCCTATATGACAACTCACATTGACAGCTCACACAGTTAAGTTCAGAAGAACAGATAAAGCATGCAGGCCTACATCCAGTGTAGTTCACCAAATGGTCAACATCTAACGATATCTATACTAGACATCTAAACTCCCCTCTACTATCAACCACAATACACACACTTCTCCTGAGAGCCCCGGTGAGTCTCTACCTACCTTCGGTGTGGCATGTGGAAGACAGGATGGTGGTGGGAGGGCGGAAGATGTACGGGAGATAACGGGAAAAACATTTCATCTTCTTCTCCGTTTAGCAGAAGGCAGTGCTCCAGTGTTCACTCCACATCCGCACTGCCGCGAGAGAGACCAGAGATCGGTGAGGGAGGAAACGAGCTGGAACTGCTCGTTCTATGACCGCATCACTTTCACCCAGACAGACAGCAAGAGCCGAGCATGGTCCGTTAAACGGTTATAACAGCGCGCGGCGGAGAAGTGTGGTGTCCATGACAACGCGCCTTTTGCTTCCGCGTTCAGACATAGTCATCTGCATGGTGTAATTTCATCCCGATTCTCGCTGGCAGGCCAGTACAGGAGGTTGTGCGCCTCTTTTCCCGGATATCTGACAGGAGTGGGTAGGGAGGGGCTGGAGGGGTACGGGGTAGTGTGTGGCGGAGTTGGAAATTGCCTTGTCTTGGCGTGATTCCCCCCCATCTTCTTAAATAACCTAGATCATTTGATAATTTAAAGAGCAGAGTAAAGCGAAGTGGCCTGGATCATTTCATAATTTAGAGAGCGAAGTGAAGGGGAAATTCCGCACCTCTTTGAGGACAGAGGTTGATCAAAATAGCCTAATTTATATATAGTTAAAAGTAAAGCCACCGTGTTTCAGCTCTTGGCGTTCATGAGTTTTAGGCTAGGCTACAGAAGAAAATATATTAATAATGTTTTCAATAAACTGACAAATAGCCTAGATGATGATGGTGATAAATCCTTGTCAAGCAAGCCTCAATAAACAGGCTACAAAGTAGTTTGTATTCGATCTCTTCTCCGGATGTTTAGCCTACTAATTGATGACCCGGGTAAACCAGTGAAGATGGAAACTCCTGACAGGTCCACGAGGTCCAAGGGAATTACATCATGGTTTATGGCGACATCTCTTGGTCAACATCCATATTGCTAATATTCTACAATAGCATACTTCCATAGAACACTTTATGTGTTTACAAAAATTCACGGACGAGGGCGATGCGCGCAAATTATTGTCAGAACAAGGGGGAGTTCTGATAGAACACCAGCAAAAAAAGCCTCTATTTACATGATACTTATGAATGCATTTCGGACTACTTTTAGATTAGATATAATGTGTGTCATCATCACAAATCAACTGCATTATACTTTAAAAAACACTTCAACTTCAACCAGTAAAATGGCTCTTTGGATAGCTTTTGTTACAGCCTAAATCAATGTGTGTTAGCATTCTAGCTAACAACTGCTGCATCCAAAATAGTTATTTAGCAAAGATCACAACCAAATATAATCTTAGCTACTGTTCAAGATATAATCAAAACATAATTGTAAGCCTATGAGAACGCAGTATCATCTGGATATGTTCAACATTCCCCTTCTGCTACCATTTCTGTCAAGCCGTCTACACATACAGTTTGATGCATACGTTCAGCGATGGAAAAAGTACCCAATTGTCATACTTCTCATACAATTCTCTTTAAAAGTAAAGATACCACAATAGAAAATTACTCAAGTAAAAGGGAAAGTCACTCAGTAAAATAGTACTTGAGTAAAAGTCTAAAAGCATTTGTACTTAAGTATCAAAAGTTAAAGTATAAATCATTTCAAATGTCTTATATTAAGCAAACCAGACGGCACCATTTTCTTGTTTTTTTTTATTTATTTACGGAGAGCCAGGTGCACACTCCAACAATCAGACATAATTTACAAATGAAGCATGTGTGTTTAGAAAGTCTGCCAGATCAGAGGCAGTAGGGATGACCAGGGATGTTCTCTTGATAAGTGCGTGAATTTGACCATTTTCCTGTCCTGCTAAATTTGAGTGTACTTCTCGCGGGATTCGTGTGTGAACTAATCGGAGCGGAAGTACAATGAAGGTCTCTTTTCCGCCGGCCACAGAGGAGTTATCGGCAGGGTAAGAATTCCTGGTTGACAATTTCACCAACGTAATCAACATCCATCCTATGTTATACACTTTTGTACATCCCCCAAAGTACATGTAAAGTCAGGTACCCCTGTTATTATTCTATAGTGGTCAGTATTGGAGACAAATTGTATATTAATAGCTATATCAAACGTCCCGTAATCTGCATCCCTCGACCTGTGCTGGCAAGCTACCAATGCTAGAGAATGGCTGGGAATTCAGCTGAGCCTGAACGTTAATTACACGATATGTTCGCGTAGTGTTTCGGTTAGAGAAACCCATGGCATTGATTTGTAGTTTGTCTTTCGTTAACACTGAAGTCAACTGCGCTTGACAATCATCTAACATGGCTACCTAGCTAGGTGGCTAATGCTAGCTGTGTGTACCCATGTAATGTTGAATGCATGGACATGACGCGTGCATAACAGATAATAGATCTGTGTGTAAACTTCTAGTTAGTGGTCTCGGTGATTGTCCCTGGATTGTTCAATCTTAGTTCTGCTGTTTGTTGGGCCTCAAGTCTAACTAACGTTAGCTGTTGTAGCTAGGTAGTGACATGAGATCCAGAAAAGGACTGTCTAGCTAACGTTACCCATCTATGTAGCTAACTAGCTTCACCTTAATAACATTTTGCATCTTGAGGTGCTCGCTTATAAGGCTAGCGAACAAACGTTATCTTTCAGGTGGGAAATCTCTTGGCTCTGTCACTTTGTGTTGTACATAAACTATGCTGTGGTGTTGGTTTGTTACTTGTAACAAACATAGCCGAAACGACAAATATTTTACATGTAGCAAGTCGTCAGTCACTGCTAACCCTCTAATCTGACTGTTGGCAATTGTGTTTGCCCTGCAGCCATCAACATGAAGCTGAATCCATTTGTGACATCCTCGCGGCGTAAGAACCGCAAGAGGCACTTCAATGCCCCTCACACATCCGGAGGAAGATCATGTCCTCCCCCCTCTCCAAGGAGCTCCGTCAGAAGTACAATGCGAGGTCCATGCCCATCCGCAAGGACGACGAAGTCCAGGTAAAGACCCCCAGAACCATGTGTTTCAACAGATTTTATACAAATTCTGAGATTGCCTAACTAGCTGCTACTAACATGCATGAGGAACTACATCAAATTCCAGCCCTGTAGTACAGGCCAGACCTGAACTAACACCTGATTTCAGATCAATTCAAATTAGCGTTAGGATTTTGTTCACGTGGGTGATGTCATTTTCCATTTTTGTGCTGTGCAGGTTGTCCGTGGACACTACAAAGGCCAGCAGATTGGCAAGGTAGTGCAGGTCTACAGGAAGAAGTACGTAATCTACATTGAGCGTGTGCAGAGAGAGAAGGCCAACGGAACCACGGTGCACGTCGGCATCCACCCCAGCAAGGTGAGGCCCTATCATCTACCTGTAGTCACACGCATGTACTTTGTTTGTTTATGTGTATAGATGTATTATATATGACTTCTGTACCATGTTGGATAATCATTGTTTTAGTTTCTCAACTCAATTTGAGTGGTTCAAATCGTTATTTTGTATTGTATCATTGTGGAGTGTAAAGAAAAAAAACACATCTAAATAACTACCCTTCTCAGCAGCTACCTGTTGATGGGTACCTGTTGGAATGTTTAAATACATCCAGCTTTTTCAGTGTCCAAGCCCAGTGGTCACGTTCAGTTGGTGCAATTGGGATATTTTTTAAACGGAACAAAGTTGCGTGTTTCTGTTGGACAAGTCTGGGTGACACCTCAGTTTCAAGACGTTTTCTCCCACCCTCTGACGTTCTCCAACGTACTTTGAGAGGGAGGAGCGAAATCAAGGAACAATTAATTGAGAAAGAGTTCAACAGGTGTTTTTCTGTTACGAAGGAAGATTAGTTGAATGTAGTCTGCCTGACTGGTTTGAACAACATGTAGTAAGACAGGCACCCAATGTATGCTGAACTGGGGAGGAAACATTGACTACATGCTAGTGCTCCACTTACTGCATTTACCTGACATGTAGGACATTGTCTAGGCTCAATGTTAAATTGTGAAACTGAAGATAAGGTTTTAGCCTAGGCTCCAGACAGTTTGGGCCATCAGTGATATTAGTAGTAATACATTTGATATGATTCCCCAGGTCTTGTGTAGAATTAGAGGACTCTTCTTGTTTGTCTAATAGAATGGCTCTCCGTGTTATGTCTGGACATGTATTTGTCATTTCTGATTGGGGTTGCAGAAGAAGTCCACTGTTTCACAGAAACTCACAATTTATCTTCCCAAGCCTGGCTGGCTTCTGATGTAGCTAGACTAGTATTGTGGCTGAGATGTTCCTTCGTGATGAGAAATTCATTTTGGATTTCACAATCCGTTTTGTCACCACTGTTTTTATCCAAATCGACCTAGAATCAGTCCTCACATCTCTCTTTCCTCCCAGGTTGTGATCACCAGGCTAAAGCTGGACAAGGATCGTAAGAAGATCCTGGAGCGTAAGGCTAAGTCCCGCGCTGACGGAAAGGAGAAGGGCAAATACAAGGAGGAAACCATTGAGAAGATGGCAGAGTGAAAATCTATTGCTTACAATAAACTGCTGTACAAATCAATTTCATTGTCTGTCGTAAATGGAAGTATGGCAGTAAAGTACTGCACCGTGGGCAAGCCACAAGTATGGGGATGTTCTTGCTTTGCCTAGTTATACTCTGGTTTAGCATGCTGGAACCAGCCTGATTGCATGATGGTTCACATTCTTTGTGCACACTTTTCTTTTCCAATTACGTTTTCATGTAACAAATAAAAATCTAAAGTTCAATATGTTTCCATCACATTTTGAACTCTACTGATAGTTTTGTCAGACTTGCCTTAAATGGCAAATATGTCTACTCTGGTCTTGGCACCTGCGCTCTAGCCAACAGCTCGCAGATACAGTGGGGGTAGTCTAGTTGACATAATGAGATTATGGATAAGAGCAAGACTGTTTTTCACAAGCATTGCTCCATGTCACTAGATTAAGACCATCGATATTTATTGCATAGGAGCATCAATATCACGGTGCACTTTCACCACCCTGTGAAGTTCATAATGTATTTAATCTAGCCAATTGTATTTAACTAGGCAAGTCAGTTCAAAATATTTACATTGACGGCCTAACCCGGACGACGCTGGGCCAATTGTGCGCCGCCCTATGGGACTCCCAATCACGGCCGGTTGTGATACAGCCTGGAATCAAACCAGTGTCTTTAGTGACGCCTCTAGCACTGAGATGCAATGTTTTACCGCTGCGCCACTCGGGAGCATGCTTTCCCGAGTTGTAGTGGGAGGACCACACAACATGCCATCGCTTGACAAGTTTAGTTCGATATGATGGTATATCAATATTTGCTCATAAAAAAGGTTTCCGTCGCATAACAAACTTTACCGACACAAAAAGACCCCTCCACGTCAGACGAACAAATGATCTGTCGGCATTATAAAATTGTACCAAAACTTGCTGGTTTAAATCCGTTTGGACTTTATTCACGTAAAAAAGTGGATGGAAACGTGGTTACTGTATGAGTGCTGATTTAGGATCATCCAGTATCCCCTGATATCATGATCTAATCTAAATGTCAAATCGTATCAATTTAGCACTAGACTGTTAATAGGGGCCCAAAACTGGCAGTTTTCTGCCAATATAAACCCAAGCTTTAGCCAAGGAAAATGTAAAGTTTCGTATGAATGAAATATTTGGATGGCTTTAGACTTCATGTAATAACGAAGGGAGAGTAGAGATCGTCAGTTTGTAGTCCTAAAAACCGGAAAACATACCTCTGGTTCGTTCAGCCATTCCTATGTGGAAAGAATATAGTTTTGAGGTTTGGGAGATTTTGTAAAATCAGGTTTAGGAGATCTTGTACTTTTTGTTTCTATGAGATAATATCAGCCAGTTAACATTACTTTTATGAATTATTAAGCCTTTTATGTTCTTTGTGTGTTTTTTTTTTACGTAAATGCTTCAAAATTCACAAAAAGTAACGTTAGGTGATGAGCCAATCTAATTGAACAAAATGTAGAAGATCTCCTAAGCCTGTGTTACCACAGACCTTATTTTCGGCGTTTATCCAAAAAAAAACTACAAAAACAAAATTTTCCCATAGGATCAAGTTTCCTCTATAAAACACTGGCCTAGGATCAGTTTATGAAACACTTTTGGTACCGCTACACGCCCAGTTTATTGTGGCGACATCATGTGATCCATTCTTCCTAGTCCGGGGGCCTGGCAACAGTTCGCTATTTCGGCGTTGAGTAGCGTTGCCAAGTGTATACGATTACTTTTTCTACTTTTAAAACTATTTCCAAAAGCCAGACATGGCGGCGCTTAGTTTTGTAATTCCCATGTCGGTAATGACTTTGTTTTGGGGGATTATTGGTGGAGTTGTGCCGTGGTTTATCCCCAAAGGACCGAACAGAGGGTAAGTAAATTAGCTAGCTAACGTGATAGAAAAACACTAACGTTATTTAGCTAATTTACATGTTGCTAACTATAAAAAGTAGTAGTAGTAGTAGTAGTAGTAGTAGTAAGCTCTAGTTTTAACTAGAATAAAATGTAACATTTGACAATGTTTTGAAACTTCTTTGTCCTTTTTGGATAAAGAATTAATGGAACACAGACAAATCAAGATGTCATTTTGGAACTTCCCCAGTCCATGTCTAGTGCCCATCTGCTCTGTCACTTGCAGGTGACTCAAGTTGGCATGATGAAGCCCTATCTGCATGAACTAGGTCTAGTGGAACATCTGAGAAATGAGCGCTTGTCATAATTTTTTATTTTACCTTTATTTTACTAGGCAAGTCAGTTAAGAACAAATTCTTATTTTCAATGACGGCCTAGGAACAGTGGGTTAACTGCCTGTTCAAGGGCAGAACGACAGATTTTGTACCTTGTCAGCTCGGGGATTTGAATTTACAACCTTTCAGTTACTAGTCCAATGCTCTAACCACTAGGCTACACACTAAACCATAGATATGAGTAATGTTTTTTGTAGGGGTACAAATGTATAGCTTAATGTCTTGTTACTGCTTTGTAGTAATGTTTTGGTCCAGTGGAATAATGCCTCTTTCCCTCCTCCACAGAGTGATAGTTACCATGTTGGTGCTAACTGCTGTCTGCTGCTACCTGTTGTAAGTATAGTCCTCCCAGGAATGTAGCAGAATATTTCACAGTATCACTGAGGGTCCTTTTTGTATTAATTTGGCTCAGTTGGTTGGAACAAGGTGCAGGCGGGCAACATCAGGGGTGTATTCATTACGGAAGCCCTTTACCATTTATGACCCAAACAGAGCAAACAGAACAAAACTGTGAGGGACCTACCTGAATTTGTTGACTAGAAACTCTTAATGCTTACACCCCAGTGTTGTGTGTTTGAGTCTCGCATCATGCACAATGTTAGGCCTAGCTAAATTGCTTTCCATGGAAGTGTGAAACTGGACTATTAGCTTATATTTGGAGATAGTTATGTGCTATGCATATGTCCCACACAGACACCGAGAGGGAACACTTTACCTGTAGGTTATTCTCCATACTCATTGATTGGGCCAACTGCAGCTCAATTTCAATTTCCCAACTTCAATACATAGTGCTTACCAGTCTGTTACAGATGTAGACACCCTCAAAGTTCATGGTCAGTTTTGACAATCGAGAAAATAAGTGTAGGCCTAGAGTACACCTGTTGCTTGTACGGTAGTTAATGACCCCAGAGGATTGTAGTTAATGACCCCAGAGGATTGTAGGTAAGGGTCCCAGGGTACACCTGTTGCTTGTACGGT
Organism: Oncorhynchus tshawytscha; assembly: GCF_018296145.1. NCBI lineage: Eukaryota > Metazoa > Chordata > Actinopteri > Salmoniformes > Salmonidae > Oncorhynchus > Oncorhynchus tshawytscha. The sequence goes on from NC_056449.1 coordinate 32,151,723, forward strand.
AGGTAATGATCCCGTTCAATATAACCTGTTAGTCCTGAGATGCCATTTAATTTCATATTTATTTAGCTTTCAAAGTTGTCAGGCGAGCGGATAACCATGCCGTGTTACTTTGCCATATCTCCACCAGGGGCCAGTGCAGGCCATGTGATGGGGATAGTCTCTACAGCAGCTGAGGGAAGAAAGTAGTGTGCTATATTGTCTCCTTCAGTCTGCTGTACTGAGTGCTTAGTTGGTTTCCTCTATTATAGCTGACCCTGCTGTCATGTTCCTCCATTACTATAGAGTAGAACAAGAATGTCTAAAAGTGAAAGACATGTACAAGTATCTTTATTCTTCATTTAGATCCCCATCAGATGCCTTAGATGCTGCTATTCTTCCTGGGGAGCACAAACAAAGCCATTACACATAACAGAAGCCATGACAGAGATGTGTAGTTATGTAATCATTTGTATGTGTTGTATGTTTCCAGCTGGCTGATAGCGATCCTGGCCCAGCTCAACCCTCTGTTTGGACCAGCTCTAAAGAATGATACCATTTGGTACATGTACTACCACTGGCCCTAGTCTACCAGCCCTCAGCCCCTCTCCTGCTACAGGTAAACCCACTGGCCCTAGTCTACCAGCCCTCAGCCCCTCTCCTGCTACAGGTAAACCCACTGGCCCTAGTCTACCAGCCCTCAGCCCCTCTCCTGCTACAGGTAAACCCACTGGCCCTAGTCTACCAGCCCTCAGCCCCTCTCCTGCTACAGGTAAACCCACTGGCCCTAGTCTACCAGCCCTCAGCCCCTCTCCTGCTACAGGTAAACCCACTGGCCCTAGTCTACCAGCCCTCTGCCCCTCTCCTGCTACAGGTAAACCCACTGGCCCTAGTCTACCAGCCCTCTGCCCCTCTCCTGCTACAGGTAAACCCACTGGCCCTAGTCTACCAGCCCTCAGCCCCTCTCCTGCTACAGGTAAACCCACTGGCCCTAGTCTACCAGCCCTCAGCCCCTCTCCTGCTACAGGTAAACCCACTGGCCCTAGTCTACCAGCCCTCTGCCCCTCTCCTGCTACAGGTAAACCCACTGGCCCTAGTCTACCAGCCCTCTGCCCCTCTCCTGCTACAGGTAAACCCACTGGCCCTAGTCTACCAGCCCTCAGCCCCTCTCCTGCTACAGGTAAACCCACTGGCCCTAGTCTACCAGCCCTCAGCCCCTCTCCTGCTACAGGTAAACCCACTGGCCCTAGTCTACCAGCCCTCAGCCCCTCTCCTGCTACAGGTAAACCCACTGGCCCTAGTCTACCAGCCCTCAACCCCTCTCCTGCTACAGGTAAACCCACTGGCCCTAGTCTACCAGCACTCTGCCCCTCTCCTGCTACAGGTAAACCCACTGGCCCTAGTCTACCAGCCCTTGGCCCCTCTCCTACTACAGGTCAACCCAGTCAGATACACCTGAGAGGTCCATATCATCACTCAATATTATTTTGTTCGATTTTGTTTAAGTCTATACTGCGATTCAGCCTTTTAGCTGCAAATGTGTAGGCCACTAGATTAAATCAATTAATGAAGAAATAAACTGTTCTCTGTCTGTAGTCGTGGCTTCCTCTATCTATTTTAATCTGTACAATTTTCTCTGTTCTCTGCAGAGGAGGACCTGACTCACTGCTGTACACCAATGAAGCCCTCACTTGATCACCTCCTCACGAAGGGAACTGTTTTTGTATAGCTTAAGCCTTAACCCAGCCTTTGACACCTGACCTTGGTGAGAGTGGAGAGATGCCTGCAAAGATGATTTGTACAAACGGATCCCCAAAAGGACTTTTCTAGAGAAATCCTCTTTAGTGCTTTAAGAATAAAGTATCAACCTTTGATTTGTATGTTCTGTGTGATGTGCTGCATGACATTTTGATTCTCTAACATTGATATATGATATTGTCAAGGCATGTTGCTAGTTAGCCTAGCCCATTTATATATGCTAACTACCTTTAGCGCCTATTGACGACAGTATCTTCTGGCCAGGGGGAGTTTTGTTCCTCTAAACGTTAACACGCATTGCTTGCGGTATGGTTAAATTACTACACACCTTTTATAGGGTTAGGGTTCCCACACTGCCATATTCCCATGTTATAGTGTTTTGTTTATGGAAAAAAGACAGGAAGATTGACGGGACTACATGCTAATTAGCCACCTGTGATTGTGTAAAGGGAAGAAACACGCCACACGTGTCACAGAAAAATACTGTCAGGTGCAACCACGTTAAATCAGTGTAGTAAGTATATATTTTGCATTTGTGAAATTATTTTGATGTGGTTTGAAAGTAGAGGACTTTTCTAGAACCGTACCACAATGGAGAATCGATTCATGATTAGATGGAGTATTTGGCTGTTTTGGCTGCCAGAGCCAATTCCCCTCTAAACAGTAACATTAGGTTCCTTTAGTCCATTATTGGACTCTCCGTACCCCATAAATATGTATGTTGCATGTAATGCAGGCTTTTTTTAAATTCCATATGTCCTTCATTGTGTGTGTGATGGCATTCATTATTGTCCTTAGAAATGTTAGATATTAAACGTCATCAATCAGTCCACGTATTTACATGTTTTTGCTTTGTTAAACCGGTTGTTGCTCACGACCGAAATGCCCTCTTTGCTGTGTAAGTAAAGAGACGCGCTACTTTTACGAACTATGGGAAAGTCAATTCAGTTACTCCTCGCGGTTTGCCGTAGACGAGTTTGTTGTCAAACATGGCGTCTTCGGATGTCCACGTCCGAATATGCGAGCAAGAAATTATCAAATATGACTTGGAAATAAAAGCTCTCGTGCAGGTATGAATATTGATTCAGTAGGTTATTGTTCTAGACCATATAATGCAACGATATTGTATGTTGTCATGTTCTCATTGTGGAAAATAACCTTATTTTCTGTCGCAGCTGGTTGGGCTCCTTTTTGGGGGGGATTTGGCCACTGACCCATTTTGGGACATTGGCCGGGAGTCTGAATAGATTTGGACTGATCATCTTTTTGAACCTTTGGATATATGACAAAAGCCATTTGTCTGATTGTATCTATATCTCTCATTTACTCATTGACATTAGGATGTCAATGAGTGTATAGGACCACACGTCAAGCTGACAGAGTTGAATGCCAAAGTGAAAGCAAAATTCAACAACCTTAGGCTACGGATTCAGGTAAGAGACAGTTAATCCTCCTGTCTCAAATACATTTCAATGTTCTAAAAAACAAATAGCCTTCATTCCTTATTTCCTGTCAACTGCCTGGTGGCGATTTCACCTGTCCAGATCTATCAGATATGTTGAGGGGAGACTGAGGAAGCCTCTTAAGACTATTGAGATTCAGACCTTGGATATGTCAGTTCATATTGAGCTGTATCCATCAATGTTAGTTGTAGGACACATAACTGAGTGTTTGACAGTGGTGTTAATATTGGCAGCAATTTTAGTTTTAGTCTTCGTTTGTCTTTAAAATACATTTTAGTTGTAGTAAGATTTTAGTCATTTTGGTCAAGTTTATTTGGATTGTCTGGATTTGCTCTACAGATGGTCATACTATCAACAAACTATAGGTTGATAAGCAACTGCTTGCTAAGGTTAGGTTTAGAATAAGGTTAAGATTTACGTTTAGGGTTCGTATATAGTCTGTAGAGCATCTACAGATGGACTATCCAAATAAATCCAACTTTAAAAGCTCAGACACACACCGGTAGGATTGTCAAACGTTTGCCTGCCGACAGTACATAGCACCTCTGAACAGTGTCAACAGTCAATATTTTCTAAAGGTTCACACAGCAAAGACCTTGGAAGACGTCGTCTACTCAGCCTTGTTATAATACTCCAAACCAGAAGGTGGCAGTAGCATTGTTTAGAAATGCATATCTGTGCATATTGCTTATGGTCTAGATTCCAAACTATCTCCGCTGACACAGATGTAACAATACAAATCTTTGGCGCTGATGTTGCTATTTTGTAGAAAGCCCTTTTTGATACTAGCCACATGGCCACTGCTAGACACAGTGCCTTCAGAAAATATTTGCACCTTGTTGTTTTACAGCCTGAATTTAGCATTCATTAAATGTAGATGTTGTGTCACTGATCTACACCATAATGCCAAAGTGGAATCATATTTTTTAGAAATGTTTACACGGTAATAAAAAATAAAATGCTGAAATGTCTTGAGTCAATAAGTGTTCAACCCTTTTGTTATGGCAAGTCCAAATCATTTCAGGAGTAAAAATTTGCTTAAGTGATAAGTTGCATGGACTCAAGCTGTGTGCAATAATGGCGTTTAACATGATTTTTGAACAACTAACCTATCTCTGTACCCCACACATATACAATTATCTATCTGTAAGGTTGGTTGAGCGTAAAAATGAAGAAGAAAAAAGTGGACATTGAATCTCCCGTTGAGCATGGTGAAGTTCATTACATATTGGATGGTGTCTCAACCACCTTCACTACAAAGATACATGTGTCCTTCCAAACTCAGTTGACGGAGAGGAAAGAAACCACTCAGTGATTTCACCATGAGGCTAATGGTGACTTTAAAACAGTTGCAGAGTTTAATTAACATAAACACGTTTAGCATCTCCAGGACTCCACTCATACATGCCTTTGGAACATCTACATTTCAAAAAATCGAATAAATGTAATATACATCATCACAATAAATCCACAATTTCTTTTTGTCAGGTCTAAAGAATCATGATATGAAGAAAATGTATTTCAGAAGAACAGAATATGAGTTGGTCTACTGTAGGCCTATGTTATCTGGCTATAAACTCCATGCTATAGGCTGTAGGCTTGTTCATTTAGCTGACAAGTTATGCTTAAGGCCCGTAAAATTATTTTATTTTATATGATTTTATAGTAAACATAATATAATTGAGCTTCGATGAATAAAATATAAATTATATTTTTCCCATTCCGGAGCAAGTGCGCGTATGAAGTGGCTATGTTGAGCGTAAAAGTGATCATTAGGAACAGGTCCTATATGAATGATACAAACATTAGAATGTCTTCGAAATCAAAACATATGTGGGTTGCATGGTGCGACTATAGGCTTGTGATGATTTGAGAATGTAGCAAAAAAGCTTGCGCTCGGTTTCTTGCCTCAGGCTGCACAGCTGTTCTCTCAACAAGCGATCATATTTTCACATCAGACACTTCTCAATTTAATATTGTCTTTACTATACAGTATGTACAATTCGTTTCGATTTAGAATAGACCATTCATTATCAAATGGGCAGAGAAAAAAAATACACGTCATCTGTATGCACACGGAATAGCGAATGGAGGCCAAGCGCTTTCCCGCCGGTCTGTTTTGTAGTCTGCTTGGGTTTTATAGCGGAACATGTGCTTAATATGAGCAGTTGATAAATAAATATAATACCACGTATTTCACTCCACGCATTAACCACTGTTTGAGGAGCATGATCTCACTGCGCGAAAGGTGATATTCCGCCCAACCGCTGTATGCCATGGGCGCTCCAACCTTGTTCCTATAGCTAACCAGTGCTTCATTCTGGAAACCAAGTTAAATCTGTTCGGGAACATCGATGGTCAAATGTTTTCGCAACGAAACATATTTCACTAAACTGTTGACAGCCTGTCTGCGAAATCTAGAAAGGAATTAAGGAGAGAGAGAGAGGAGGAAACGCATGGTGGTGAGATATTTATTCAGTATAGCTAAATGTAATATGTCACTCAATTAATTATGAAAATATAAAACATTCCCTATTACTAGGCTATTCGAAATCAAATACAAATTCACAATCAATGAACCAACTGCATCGCCTAGGCCTCTATGTTTTCTCCCAGACTCATGGATAGAAATGTTGGAGAGTAGAATAAGATAACCAGTCCATCCAGTATGCATAATAAAACTGTCCACACTCAAAGACGGTTACTCAAATTTGTTTAATTTTGGAGTATAGGCTAGACCAATTATGTACCAAAGATCTTAAATCAGTTTTGTTTGATGTTTTTCTGGCATGAGTATTATGCAGTAGGCTATGTATTGTATAAGGGCACAATCATAGTATTAATTCAGTTTTTGGGGCTCATAAACCTATGCATAAACTCTAATATGCGTTTGGGTGTTTTGAATGATTCATCACCTTAGAAAGCGCTGTCCGTTTCGTTATGTTAGGCTTTAAACAACGGCCACATTATACACTGTTTCAACCTGCTGTTGAACTTCTTTCTTCAAATTGATCATCACATTGACGTTTGTTTTAAAAGTATGATAGGCCTACTGATTTGATGACAAGTGTTTGATGGGATTTTCGATTATATTTTCATTGTCCGAGGGGTTAGCGGGACAATAGAGCCCTGACTACCAGGTCGATAGTGATCAGATGGTAGGTACTACCAAAGCATATCCAGAGTGCATAAAAGGAGATTACCGTGACTCGACTGTCATGTGGCATTTTACTGCAGTCATGACATCCGGTGTGGCGGTAATATTGTCACCCCAACAGCACTAGCAAGGACTAGCGAGTTTTTTTGTAGAGAAATACAGGGTAGAGCTCAGCACAGGCAATTAAGGTCATAGAGAAAAACCTGGTTCAGTCTGCTTTCCAACAGACACTTGTAGACAAATCCACCTTTCAGCAGGACAATAACCTAAAAGGCAAAGCCAAATATTAGTGCTGACCAATTAACCCAAATACATACACTTAGGTTGGAGTCATTCAAACTCGTTTTTCAACCACTCCACAAATGTCTGTTAACAAACTATAGTTTTGGCAAGTCGGTTAGGACATCTACTTTGTGCATGACACAAGTAATTTTTTCAACAATTGTTTACAGACAGATTATTTCACTTATAATTCAGTGTATCACAATTCCAGTGGTCAGAAGTTTGCATACGCTAAGTTGACTGTGCCTTTAAACTGCTTGGAAAATTCCAGAAAATGTCATGGCTTTAGAAGCTTCTGATAGGCTAATTGACATAATTTGAGTCAATTGGAGGTGTATCTGTGGATGTATTTCAAGGCCTCTTTGCTTGACATGGGAAAATCCAAAGAAATCAGCCAAGACCTCAGAAAACAAATTGTAGACCTCCACCATTCTTATTCATCCTTGGGAGCAATTTCCAAACTCCTGAAGATACCACGTTCATCTATACAAACAATAGTACGCAAGTATAAACACCATGGGACCACGCAGCCATCATACTGCTCAGGAAGGAGACGCATTCTGTCTCCTAGAGATGAACATACTTTGCTGCGAAAAGTGCAAACCATTCACAGAACAACAGCAAAGGACCTTGTGAAGGTGCTGGAGGAAACGGGTACAAAAGTATCTATATCCACAGTAAAACGTGTCCTATATCGACATAACCTGAAAGGCTGCTCAGCAAGGAAGAAGCCACTGCTCCAAAACCGCCATAAAAAAGCCAGACTACGGTTTGCAACTACACATGGGGACAAAGATCGTACGTTTTGTAGAAATGTCCTCTGGTCTGATGAAACAAAAATAGAACTGTTTGGCCATAATGACCATTGTTATATTTGGAGGAAAAGGGGGATGCTTGCAAGCTGAAGAATACCATCCCAACCGTGGGTGGTAGGATCATGTTGTGGGGGTGCTTTGCTGCAGGAGGGACTGGTGCACTTCACAAAATCAATGGCATCATGAGGTGGGAAAATTATGTGGACATATTGAAGCAACATCTCAAGACATCAGTCAGGAAGTTAAAACTTGGTCGCAAATGGGTCTTCCAAATGGACAATGACCCCAAGCATACTTCCAAAGTAGTGGCAAAATGGCTTAAGGACAACAAAGTTGAGGTATTGGAGTGGCCATCACAAAGCCCTGACCTCAATCCGATAGAAATGTGTGGACAGAACTGAAAAAGTGTGTGTGAGCAAGGAGGCCTACAAACCTGACTCAGTTACACTAGCTCTGTCAGGAGGAATGGGCCAAAATTCACCCAACTTATTGTTGGAAGCTTGTGGAAGGCTACATTAAGAGTTTGACTCAAGTTTAACAATTTAAAGGCAATGCTACCAACTACAAATTGAGTGTATGTAAACTTCTGACCCACTGGGAGTGTGATAAAAGAAATAAAAGCTGAAATAAATAATTCTCTCTACTATTATTCTGACATTTCACATTCTTAAAATAAAGTGGTGATCCTAACTGACCTTAAAACAGATAATTTTTACTAGGATTAAAGGTCAGGAATTGTGAAAAACGGAGTTTAAATGTATTTAGTGTATGTAAATGTCCGACTTCAACTGTACGTGGATTAATTGAAAAGGGGATATGAGCTTTACAAATATGCCAGAAGTATTAATGTACTTCTAATATTCAACAAATAGCATTCGCTTTTCGCATAGGAAAAAAGCAACCGCAAATCGCGTTTGCGGTCTGCGGCGCGAGAGCGGCAACACAGATTAATGAGTAACAGCGCACATGAGAAAATAGAGCTTCTGATGTGATCAAAGCAAAAATAGCCTTGAAAGAAAAACATTTTTTATACTTGAGGTTAGTTTCAAGTCCATTGTCCTGGCTTCGCATCCGTTCAGAAGATTGACGAGTGACTGAAGAGACCGCCTGGGAACTGTGTGGGAGAGCCGGGCAGATCAGCTCAACTCAATCAGACCGCGCAACTAAAAGATGTCAATGAGAGGATTGCATGAAATATTCTGCATGCATGTGTAGGAGTGGACAAAATGGATGAAAATGAGCTTCATGTTAAATTAAATGTTGATTAATCTCACATGGAATTCTCGTCCCGTCACATTTTCGTCGACTAAGTCATTTGTAATAGTTGTGTTTTTTTCCCAGGGCGTCTCGTAATCGTCATAGTTTGTCAGGAAAAATAGGTACTTGACGAGTATTTTTCGTCATAGTTTTTGTTGACGAAATGATCACTGTTTGGCAGGACCTAGATCAGATGGGGAGGGAGCAGGACAAAGAGTCAGACAAGTTGGCGCTGCTCAGTGAGGTGGACAGACACCGCAAGCAGATGGTCAGGTAAGAGAGCATGGTAGGAGTGTTGCTGGATTACTGCTGTTTCTTCAGTACTGGATCCAATCTGTAGTAGTTAGTGGGATGCATGTCTCCATTAGAATGGTTTTCTGGTGTTTTCCATAGAGTGCTAGTGCATAAACTATAAGCAAGCATCCTAATGAAACTGTATGTTTCCTATCCCTGCAGTAACCAGACAGCATGGAGGAAGGCCAACCTGGCCAGTAAACTGTCACTAGACAACCTGGAGAAGGAATCTCTTCTCTATGGAGGAGATAGTGAATTTAGACATAGGTAAACAGATATTGGCTGTTTCTAGATACTCTTCTGGAGTGTTTCATTGTCGTTCCCTTATTTCACTGTGTGTTTATACTTTCTGTCTTATTGTTGTCTGTTACTCTGAAGATTTCGAGTATATTTATTTTTCCCTTCAATCAGAAAGGTGACCAAAGAGGGGCTGGCCCAGTCATCCAGTGACATCACTGAGAGCCTGATGAGCATCAGCCGGATGATGTCACAGCAGGTGACGCAGAGCGAGGAAACCATGACCACGCTGGGTGAGTGGCGCCCCCTAGAGTACAGAGTGTAAATCATGCCGTAGGCTGTAAATCGGCCCCCGACCCCATCCCCTAGCTCCCTTTTCTTTCAGTGTTTACACATCTGGAAGAACTAGATGAGTGAGAAGCAGTGATGTAGTGGTAAAAAGTGGGTAAACACTGATCGCCTTTCACAATGAATAAAGTAATGCTCCCTATATTTACAATGCACTTTTTTGCAATAGGTGGGTAAACGTTTGAGCAACATAAAAAAGGTGCATAAATGCTGTTTGTGTGTGTTTACCTTCCACCACACCACTGGTGAGAAAAATATGGAGATGGTTCCACCATTTCAAATCAAATCAAAGTTTATTTGTCACTTGCGCCGAATACAACAGGTGTAGACCTTACAGTGAAATGCTTACTTACAGGCTCTAACCAATAGTGCAAAACAGATGTTAGGTGAACAATAGGTAAGTAAAGAAATAAAACAACAGTAAAAAGACAGGCTATATACAGTAGCGAGGCTATAAAAGTAGCGAGGCTACATACAGACACCGGTTAGTCAGGCTGATTGAGGTAGTATGTACATGTAGATATGGTTAAAGTGACTATGCATATATGATAAACAGAGTAGCAGCAGCGTAAAAAGAGGGTTTGGGGGGGGTGGGAGGGCAAACAATGAAAATATCCGGGTTACCATTTGATTACCCGTGAATGAGTCTTATGGCTTGGGGGTAAAAACTGTTGAGAAGCCTTTTTGTCCTAGACTTGGCACTCCGGTACCGCTTGCCATGCGGTAGTAGAGAGAACAGTCTATGACTGGGGTGGCTGGGTCTTTGACCATTTTTAGGGCCTTACTCTGACACCGCTTGGTGTAGAGGTCCTGGATGGCAGGCAGCTTAGCCCCAGTGATGTACTGGGCCGTACGCACTACCCCATGTAGTGCCTTGCGGTCAGAGGCCAAGCAATTGCCGTACCAGGCAGTGATGCAACCAGTGTTGGATGCTCTCGATGTTGCAGCTGTAGAACCTTTTGAGGATCTCAGGACCCATGCCAAATCTTTTTAGTTTCCTGAGGGGGAATAGGCTTTGTCGTGCCCTCTTCACGACTGTCTTGGTGTGTTTGGACCATTCTAGTTTGTTGTTGATGTGGACACCGAGGAACTTGAAGCTCTCAACCTGCTTCACTACAGCCCCGGCGATGAGAATGGGGGCGTGCTCGGTCCTCCTTTTCCTGTAGTCCACAATCATCTCCTTAGTTTTGGTTTCGTTGAGGGATATGTTGTTATTCTGGCACCACACGTCCAGGTCTCTGACCTCCTCCCTATAGGCTGTCTCGTCGTTGTCTGTGATCAGGCCTACCACTGTTGTGTCATCTGCAAACTTAATGATGGTGTTGGAGTCTATAATAGGGTATAAACAAGTCTATATACAATGTGAGCAAATGAGGTGAGAAGGGAGGTAAAGGCAAAAAAGGCCATGGTGGCAAAGTAAATACAATATAGCAAGTAAAACACTGAATGGTAGTTTTGCAATGGAAGAATGTGCAAAGTAGAAATAAAAATAATGGGGTGCAAAGGAGCAAAATAAATAAATAAATAAAAATTAAATACAGTTGTGAAAGAGGTAGTTGTTTGGGCTAAATTATAGGTGGGCTATGTACAGGTGCAGTAATCTGTGAGCTGCTCTGGCAGTTGGTGCTTAAAGCTAGTGAGGGAGATAAGTGTTTCCAGTTTCAGAGATTTTTGTAGTTCGTTCCAGTCATTGGCAGCAGAGAACTGGAAGGAGAGGCGGCCAAAGAAAGAATTGGTTTTGGGGGTGACTAGAGAGATATACCTGCTGGAGCCTGTGCTACAGGTGGGAGATGCTATGGTGACCAGCGAGCTGAGATAAGGGGGGACTTTACCTAGCAGGGTCTTGTAGATGACATGGAGCCAGTGGGTTTGGCGACGAGTATGAAGCGAGGGCCAGCCAACGAGAGCGTACAGGTCGCAATGGTGGGTAGTATATGGGGCTTTGGTGACAAAACGGATTGCACTGTGATAGAGGTGAGTGATGTCAGTGAAGACACCTGCCAGTTGGTCAGCACATGCCCAGAGCACACGTCCTGGTAATGCGTCTGGTGTATGTTGCAGCCTTGTGTATGTTGACCTGTTTAAAGGTCTTACTCATGTCGGCTCATGTCGGCTACGGAAAGTGTGATCACACAGTCGCCCGGAACAGCGGATGCTCTCATGCATGCCTCGAAGTGAGCGTAGAAGTGATTTAGCTCGTCTGGTAGGCTCGTGTCACAGCTTTGTTTCCTTTGTAGTCTGTAATAGTTTGCAAGCTCTGCCACATCCGACGAGCGTCGTAGCCAGTGTAGTATGATTGAATCTTAGCCCTGTATTGACGCTTTGCCTGTTTGATGGTTCGTCGCAGGGCAAAGCTTCCGGGTTAGAGTCCCGCACCTTGAAAGCAGCAGCTCTACCCTTTAGCTCAGTGCGAATGTTGCCTGTAATCCATGTCTTCTGGTTGTGGTATGTACGTACAGTCACTGTGGGGACAACGTCCTCGATGCACTTATTGATAAAGCCAGTGACTGATGTGGTGTACTCCTCAATGCCATCGGAAGAATCCCCGAACATGTTCTAGTCTGTGATAGCAAAACAGTCTTGTAGTTTAGCATCTGCTTCATCTGACCACTTTTTTATATACCGAGTCACTGGTGCTTCCTGCTTTAATTTTTGCTTGTAAGCAGGAATCAGGAGGATAGAGTTGTGGTCGGATTTACCAAATGGAGGGCGAGGGAGAACTTTGTACGCGTCTCTGTTTGTGGAGTACAGGTGATCTAGAATTTTTTTCCCTCTGGTTGCACGTTTAACATGTTGATAGAAATTTGGTAGAACTGATTTAAGTTTCCCTGCATTAAAGTCTCCGGCCACTAGGAGCGCCGCCTCTGGGTGAGTGGTTTCCTGTTTGCTTATTTCCTTATACAGCTGACTGAGTGCGGTCTTAGTGCCAGCATCTGTCTGTGGTGGTAAATAAACATGAAAAGTATACCTTAAAACTCTCTAGGCAAGTAGTGTGGCCTGCAATATATCACAATATACTCTACTTCAGGCGAGCAAAATCTAGAGACTTTCTTAGATTTCGTGCACCAGTTGTTTTTACAAATATGTACCGACCGCCCCCCCTCGTTTTACCGGAGTGTGCTGTTCTATCTTGCCGGTGCAGCGTATATCCCGCTTGGTGAATATCCATGTCGTCATTCAGACACGATTCCGTGAAACATATGATATCACCGTTTTTGATGTCCTGTTGGTCGGATATTCGTGATCATACCTAGTCTAGTTTATTGTCCAATGATTGCACGTTGGCGAGTAGTATTGACGGTAACGGCAGCTTTCCCTGTCGCCTTCTCCGGGGCCTGACCAGGCATTCGGCTCTTTGTCCTCTGTACCTGCGTCGTACCTTGCAAATAACGGGGATGTCAGTCCTGTGGTGTGTTTGGAGAATGTCCTGTGCGTCATCTTTGTTGTAGAAAAAATCTTTGTCTAATCCGAGGTGAGTGATCGCTGTCCTGATATCCAGAAGCTCTTTGTCTAATCCGAGGTGAGTGATCGCTGTCCTGATATCCAGAAGCTCTTTGTCTAATCCGAGGTGAGTGATATCCAGAAGCTCTTTGTCCTGATCGCTGTCCTATCCAGAAGCTCTTTGTCTAATCCCGAAGCTCTTTGTCTAATCTGAGTGATCTCTGTCCTGATATCCAGAAGCTCTTTGTCTAATCCGAGGTGAGTGATCGCTGTCCTGATATCCAGAAGCTCTTTGTCTAATCCAAGGTGAGTGATCGCTGTCCTGATATCCAGAAGCTCTTTGTCTAATCCGAGGTGAGTGATCTCTGTCCTGAAATCCAGAAGCTCTTTGTCTAATCCGAGGTGAGTGATCTCTGTCCTGAAATCCAGAAGCTCTTTTCTGCCGTAAGATACGGTTGCAGAAACATTATGTACAAAATAAGTTACAAATTACGTGAAAAAAGACACATAAGAGCACAATTGGTTGGGGGCCTGTAAAATTGCTGCCATTTCTTCCGGCGCCCTTTTACAGTTGAGTTTCATATGTATATACTGTATCCTACTGTATTCTAGTCAATGCCACTCCGACATTGCTCGTCCTTAAATGTATACATTGCTTAATTCCATTATTTTACTTTTAAATTTGCGTGTATTGTTGTGAATTGTTAGATATTACTGCACTGTTGGAGATAGAAACACAAGAATTTCGCTACACTCGCAATAACATTTGCTGAACATGTGTATGTGACCAATAAAATTTGATTTGATTTTGCTTTGAAAAGCCCTAAAATTGGAGGACACAAGGACTGTTTCTCAGTTGCTTTTTTCAAATACAAACATAAGCAACTGACACATTTCAACAGTCGGCTATTTGATATGTCAAGACACAAAGTCTTTGCCAAAGCCTAGTGTGGACTCTCTCCTCCGTAGCAACCTCGTCTCAGGCGGTCCTGGAGACCAACGATGAGTTTAAGGCCATGACCGGAACCATCCAGCTGGGGAGAAAGCTCATCACTAAGTACAACCGCAGGGAGCTCACTGACAAACTGCTCATCTTCCTCGCTCTCGCACTGTTCCTCGCCACAGTCTTCTACATCCTCAAGAAGAGATTCTTCTTCTTCCTCTAGACCAGACACAACTAACTTAAACTAAGTCACTTTTAGAGCAACTTTGATTAGAGTAACTATGATCATATAAGCTCATTTACGACAAGTGAGTCGTGTGACATGAGTATTGGCAGATGAATATATTGCTTATTTATCATTCCTACCTGCCACAGGTGGACACATGTAATTCCATATTAACATTTAAAGTCTTGTGCGCACACACAGTAGTAATGGCTACCGGGATAAGCCTATTTTAATTTTAAGCACTATGCGTCTGTCATGGAAGGAAATATCAGACTGCCATCAGCTGTTTGCAATACTTATAGGAAAGTTTGTTGGTTAATGTAACCATTCGTTATGATTATCATGTTAATGTATTATTCCATTGCAGGAAGTTAAGGCTGTTGTCTAATTATTTATATCCTGCTCTGAAAGAGAAATAAATGGATATTACCAGTAGCCTTATTTAATAATGGAGATTCCATTTCTTCCGGACCATTATTTAAAGTATAGGGGTTCATGTTAATGTGTAACACATTCTTTGTAACGAAATCAGTTTTCAAAGAGATTATCACAATAAAATGTTAACATTATGAAATTGTGTAAAAAAAAAAATCCCCAGCACCAGTGTGGACATGTGAGATGTACATATCACCCACACAAGTTTCAGTGACTCTGGTCTAGCATCTGGTAGTCAGTATTTCCTTATGGAGCTAGCTAACTTGGCTCAGCAGTGGTGAGGCCTAGTCCCAGTAGCTGGCAGCAGGGGGAACAGTACAGTCTGTGCAGCCCAGGCACCAGGGCAGAACCAATCTGAAAAGCTGTGGCAGTAATCACATTGTCAGCGATAAGGAACCATGCGTCTCTGCCTTTCTTCAGATAGGAACCGGAAAAGCAGATTATTCTGACCCGGTTCACTCTCCTGGTCCCTGCGCCCTTTCTTTCCACCGGGGGTGGAGGATGAGAGGAGGTTATTTTAAGATTTGCGTGGACCTGTTATCTGACGTTGCCTTTTCAACACCTTGGAGGGGGAGAAGGGATGTGGGGAGAGGGGGGCTGGTAGCTGCATGACCTCTCTACCCTCTACATGAAGACGGTCTCACATGTCATTTGGGAAATAAAAATATGTTTTCGTGTTGACGTTTCTATTCAGTGTACCAATAAAGGCCTATCTAATAAAGGCCTATTTGTCTATCTGAGTTGTGTGTGTTGTTATGGATCATATCTGGCTCTGAATCAGTGAGGACAGACAGTACAGGTAGCCTAGTGGTTAGAGGATTGGGCCAGTAACCCGAAAAGTTGCTGGTTTGAATACCCGAGCTGACAAGATGAAAAATCTGTTGATGTGCCTTTGAGCAAGGCACTGAACCATAATTTTCTGCGGGGACACCGTACTACTATGGCTGACCCTGTAAAACAACACATTTCACTTCACCTATATGTGACAATACAACTTTTTTTAGTGTTCTTAGAGTGAGACACGTTAGCGAATACGTGTGGAGAGAGTTGATAGACCTAAGAGAAGGCTAAGCGGTTCTTACTCGTTTTAAAGTGGCAGCCGTTTGTGCTCTTCCAATTCCTCATCCCGTCCCTTTAGCTGCACACTTATAGCAGCTCTATGTCAAGCAAAAGGAGCTATTCTTACAGAGCACCATGATAGTGTCAATCAAGAGGAGAGGTGTGCATGATCTTGAGATGTGAATAGGTCCTGTTTAGTGGCAGGCCCTAAACTGTGTTCTACACTAAGTACCACAGAGTGAGGGGAAGTGAGCTCCCCCACACAATATTGCCTGAAGGGCTTTTTAATGTGCTACAGTGCCTTCAGAAAGTATTCACACCCCTTGACTTTTTCCCACATTTTGTTGTGTTACAACCTGAATTTAAAATGGATTCAATTGAGATTTTGTGTCACTGGCCAACACACACAATAGTCCATAATGTCAAAGTGCAATTTGTTTTTTTAGAAATGTTTACTAATTCATTAAAAATGAAAAGCTGAAATGTCTGTATTCAGACCCTTTGTTATGTCAAGCCTAAATAAGTTCAGGAGTAAAAATGTGCTTAAGTCACATAAGTTGCGTGGACTCTTTTTGAATGACTACTTCATCTCTATCTGTAAGGTCCCACAGTCGAGCAGTGCATTTTTCCAGTGCATCACAAAGAAGGTCACCTACAGTATTGGTAGATCTTTTTTTTTTTAAAGCAGACATTGAATATCCCTTTGAGCATGGTGAAGTTAATTATTTATTTATTTTGCCCCTTTTTTCTCCCCAATTTCGTGGTGTCCAATCGGTAGTAGTTACAGTCTTGTCTCATCGCTGCAGCTCCCGTACGGACTCGGGAGAAGCGAAGGTCGAGAGCCATGTGTCCTCCGAAACACAACCCAACCTAGCCGCACTGCTCCTTGACACAATGCACATCTAACCCGGAAGCCAGCCTCACCAATGTGTCGGAGGAAACACCGTACACCTGGCGACCTGGTCAGCGTGCACTGCACTCGGCCCGACACAGGAGTCGCGAGTGTGCGATGAGACAAGGATACCCCTGCCGGCCAAGCCCTCTCTAACCCGGACGACGCTGGGCCAATTGTGCGCCGCCCCATGGACCTCCGGGTCACAGCCGCCTGCGACAGAGCCTGGGCTTGAACCCAGAATCTCCGTGGCCTTAGACCACTGCGCCACCCGGGAGGCTATGGTGAAGTTATTAATTAAACTTTGGATGGTGTATCAATACACTACAAAGATACAGGCTTCCTTCCTAATTCAATTGCCGGAAGGGAAGGAAACCGCTCAGGGATTTCACCATGAGGCCAAAGGTGACGTTCAAACAGTTGCAGAGTTTACAGAGTTTAATGTCTGTGGTAGGAGAAAACTGAGGACAGATCAACAACATTGTAGTTACTCCACAATAGTATTGACAGAGTGAAAAGAAGGAAGCCTGTACAGAATAAAAATATTCCAGAACAAGTCTTCTATTTGCAACAAAACACTAAAGTAATACTGCAAATAATGCGGCAAAGAAATGAATACAAAATGTAATGTTTGCACCAAATCCAATACAACACATTACTGAGTACCACTCTCCATATTTTCAAGCATAGTGGTGGCTGCATCATGTTATGGGTATGCTTGCAATTGTTAAAGACTGGGGATGGAATGGAATGGAGCTAAGCACAGGCAAAATCCTAGATGAAAACCATGTTCAGTCTGCTTTCCACCAGACACTGGGAGATTAATTCCCCTTTCAGCAGGTCAATAACCTAAAACACAAGGCCAAATATACACTGGAGTTGCTTACCAAGTTGACATTGAAGTGGGCTAGTTACAATTTGGACTTAAATCGTCTTGAAAATCTATGACAAGACTTAAAAAATTGCTGTCTAGCAATAATCAACAACCAACTTCATAGAGCTTGAACAATAAAACAAATTATAATTGGCAAGTATTGCACAATCCAGGTTTGCTAAACTCTTAGACATCCTCCCAGAAAGACTCATAGCTGTAATCACTGCCAAAGGTGATTCTATCATGTATTGATTGACTCATGGGTGTGAATACTTATGTAAATATTATATATTTCTGTATTTCATTTTCATTTGCTAACATTTCTAAAAACATGTTTATACTTTAACATTATGGGAAGTTGTGTGTAAATGGGTGAGAGAGAAAAAAAATATTTAATTAATTTTGAATTCAGGCAGTAACACAACAAAATATGGAATGAGTCAAGGGGTGTGAATACTTTCTGAAGGCTCTGTATCCGTTTCATCAGAACCATTATTAACTGATTTGTAAGACGCTCTGGATAAGAAAGAGTGTCTACTAAATTACTCAAATGTAATTATCATATTGGGATATTATTGAAACGCGTCAACAATTATTCTGGCTACTACTTGATAATTAACAGCCCTGTCCACTCTACAACCATATTAAACAAGGCTGTTTTCATTTTAGGCCTATATGCGCAGTGATGGCTTTTTATGTTATTCAGTGCAATTTCAAATTACATTTGTGTATTTCTGGGGTCATGTGGGCGATTTCAGAATCTGACTGTGGATCAGCGGTAACGGTCTGATTTAAAGATGAGGATGATGAACGCATTTCCACGAACCCTGAACTGTTTCTACTGAAGACCCGTCAGAGGGACTTTAACGCAATCCTTCTGAACCGAAACAGACCTCTCTGTAAATATTTGAATTATGTCAGTGATGGTATCTCACGACCTCACCCTTTTTTTAAAGTGTTCCATTTTTATAAGCTAATGGGGACTGGTATGCACCTGTAGACGAAGTAGGTCTAACTGGACTTCCCGTTGCAGCCCGGACCTATAGACTTATGCTGAGGCATCGCCCCCTGAAAAATCTGAATAAAAGATATAATCAAATAAATGTTTTGGGAAAAAATGTTTCCACAAAAATGGTCCCCTTGGCATTTACTAGTATTATGGGACCGATGCAGAAGGCTGTAGCGCAGGCAAAATACATGTTTTTTCAGCATATCTGCTTTGGCAAAAAAAAGATAGTTGTATAATTAAGGTCAGTGTCTTGCAGGATTTGTATAGTTGTAAATGTAAGAGTTGTTGCCCTGTGCTTTTCTCTGTGATTGTCATTCTAATGGAATCCAGAAGGTGCAAAGTTATGGGCAAAGACACAAAACATTTACATCAAATTCAATGTTTTTCTTGATCAAACAACATTGAAAACAACCATTTAGTGTGCAGTATTACTTTACCGTCCTTACAAACCACTTCGTGTAAATGTACATTAGTGTATTGTATATAGGCTGGTCCTCTAGGTTTGTACCTGTAGACTTTCAATCAGCATGAAGAAAAACAATGACCAATACAGTAATTGAGTACACTGAGACATCAAGTGGCTTGTGATGATGTGATTTGATGATGTTGGTAGAGCATGGCGCTTGCAATGCTAGGGTTGTGAGTTCGATTCCCACGGGGACCAGTACGAAAAAGTAGGAAAATGAATGCACTCACTACTACTGTAAGTTGCTCTGCATAAGAGTGTCTACTAAAATGGAAAAGGAATCAACATTACTATTTCAGTTTTCACAAAGAAATAAGTTGCATTTGCAAAGTAAGAAACTGGAAAACATATATCAAGCAAGTACTTTTATATTCCACAAATATTATCAGATGAACTGTTTATCAGACTCAAATTGCATATGCTGGAAAACACTCAGACACTCGTTTAAATGTTGTTACTAAAGTAGTGATGTGGGCCTTCACTAGTCCTGTATTAGCAGACCGATCTCAGAGACAGCGCGACATTTTTTTTCTTATTTTCTCCCCGTCAGTAAAAAAATCGCAGCACACCCAACCCCAAACTACTTCCTGTGACTATGGACTTAGGCTATATTAAACAAATACCGTCTAAGGCCCTATACCACATATTTGTCTTATTTAGTCAAAATTGCGTGACATGCTCCAAGCATGTTTTATGGAGAGACCGGCTGGTCGTTGTAAAAATGTGTTTTTACTTTTACAACCTTAAGTTTCCGGTTATAGCAGATTGAAGGTCTCTAATAGCCACTTGAAGGGTTTAACCTGACGTTAAACATACATGAACCGCTGCACGGAAAGCGGGTGAGATTGTTTGACATGGATTACATGTAATGTGTGCTGGCTATAGACAAAGGCAATTACTATGGGCTACAGTGATGGACGATTTTCCTAATATTAAACACACTGACATACTGTATCTTTATATGCTAGGATAGGCCTGCTCAAAATGTATAACAGTGAGTAGTGAAATTGAAGAACAAGTACTGGAGAATTTGTTTTCCAGTGTTTCTGCACTGTTGTAGCTAGAAACACAAGCATTTCGCTACACTCTCAATAACATATACTAAACATGTGTACGTGACAAATACAATTTGATTTTAATTTAATAATTATTTAAATGCATAGATTGCGGGATCTTGAACATATTATTTCCTCTTTGATTTGACAACTGTTGTATGCTATTATTATATATGAATAATAATAATAATAATACAATTAGGCTAATCCATGATTAATTAAGAATAATAGTAATATAAGTAATATATATATATATATATATATATATATATAAATATGACTGTAGTAGAAATGTAATAATATATTTAGCCTTTGAAATTGTTAATGGTCGATAGAATTCGTAGTGATAGGCTATAGTTTTATGAAAGCACTAGGCCTAAAATTATAATTGGTCGATAGGCTACATTTGATATTTAGAAATCATTTATAAGCAATTGAAGATGATATAAATAAATTAGGTGATATCGAATTGTATCCCATTCTAGTTGTTTGTTCATATTAATTCATACTTTTTCCCCCACTCAGAATATGTCCTGTTGTCTGCCCACGTGAAGTAGCCTATCAATTTGATGCAGGAAAAGCTTTATTTACAAATAATACGTGTATTATTAAATACCTAAAAATATAATTGTCACACAGTACATTTGTGATCTCAAAGATAACGGAAAATAGCTATAGTGAGGGAAATATGTCCACTGACAAATGGTATACATATGTTTTATTCCCACTGATAACCTGCATCTCTTATACAACTTTACAATTATGAATTCCCTATTCCATCTCAGAAACTAGTAGTACAAATAAAATGAACTTAGTTTATGCATCGATAGTTTGCCAGTCGAAGTACAGTAAATGGAATATAACGAGAACATAACAACACTCGAGGCCGATGAGTCCATTGTGTAAAAGCGCATGCAATTTAAAACATCATTAATTTGTCTGATGATAATATTATATTTCGATCCTTCGTTCACCACGCTCTGATTCCGTGTAAAGAAGACACTCCATTGCCGGACGGAAACGTGTTTTGAACGTTATTTAACTCTCCCACGCCGAAGTTGATGTAATTCCCGTTGTTTTGTGAGGGCTGGATAGACTGCACCGCAGTGGTGGGATAGTTACACGCATGGTTCATATTACAGCCAGGACTGGGATAATTGCTGAACGCTGGGTAACTGTTATACGTGAAATGGTTGAGGCCCATATTATATGAAGTATTATAGGTCGTCGAGTCTCCAAGGCAGGGCTTCCCGTCTCGGACCAGCACTGGGACTGAGATTCGTCTCGGCGGCGGGATACCAACCATCTCCAGGCTCTGGTCCTGTCGCTGTCTCTTGCACTTGTAGCGGCGGTTCTGGAACCAGATCTTGACCTGTGTGGGGGTCAGTTTGAGCACCCCGGCCAGGTGATCTCTCTCCGGAGCCGACAAGTACTTCTGCTGCTTGAAGCGACGCTCCAGCTCATACACCTGCGCCTGTGAAAACAGCACGCGCGGCTTCCTGCGCTTCCGGGGTTTGGCGGGTCGATCCGGGTCCTCTGACTTCAGGTCCTCCACCGGCTCGCTCTGAGAGATGTAGGACATGTCTAGTGGAATATAAATAAACAAAAAAAATAAGAAAAACATTTAATTCCAGTACGCTAAATTGTATAAAGGACCCCAAAATAGGAATTCAGCTCAGATACTTTATCAGACGTTTAAGAAATTAGACACACTTTCTAGGTCTGCCCTACATCCTAGAGTCCAAAAGTCAAACGGGTTCAGTCAATTATGAAGGTGATTGCTATATTTTATAAATTGTAATCAGACTTCCTTGAAACTGTTTGGTATCCTGACGAGATAATTCAATCTAAACTCCAATTAGCAACGTTTCTCCTTTATTGTAAAATAGATTAGGCCTCCTTATGACTGTTGATAGTCGTGAATAAGGGTATAATATAGGAGTATAATTACTATTGCATCAGGTGTGAAATGCCTTATATCCTTAGCACACACATCTTTTAAAAGGCTTTTAGATTGTGCCTGACGCAAATCTGTTCGCTACTTGCATAACTATTCAGATTTCCACATGGGCCTACGTAGGGCTATTTCGGTAGTAATATCATATAAACTCTTACCTTTTCTGTGTTTCCCCTCCAAGCTGTCCGTCTTCCCATCCTTGATATCCATTTCTAAGAAAGATTTCCCATAAAAGGCAGCGGCGAAGTTGAAGTCAGTATTTCTGTTGGCTTTAACACCATGGAGCTCCTCTCCAAACAGCGAGCTTCCAGACGATATCTCCCGGAGAGGCTCCTGTTTCAGGCGGGCCAGCATGCAGGAGGTCGGTAAGGCACAGTCCATCCGTGGAGAGATGTCCAGTGAGACCAGGTCCTCAGCACCAGTGTGGTGCTCCAGGTTTAATATATCCTTAACCGAGAAGGGTGTGGACGTACTGGGGCTCGAAAACATTGCCAAGGAACAGTTGATCTGACATATAAATGGCAACAAACCGATGATTTCAAAATGTCCTCTTCTTGGTAATATTTACTGAGCTCAAGTACTCATTTGTTTAACCGAGGGGGATCTTGACTGAAGAATGCATTTTTGACTCAACTCGAGTCCCTAACTTTTCTTGGCCTCTTTTCTGAGACGCAGGGGGAGAGAGGGGGAGGTTAAATCTCTCATGAGACGTTGTTAGGGGACTTCCTATTGGTGTTCGCAGTTCCGGTGACGTCAAAACAATAGCTAGTAAGGTAACCCTACATGTCCGTGTTGCTTCTGAATCCAGAATGCAACTTCAGTCCAATTACGCACGGTCACAAACACGCCTTTTGTCGATGGTTGGAATTTATTCTAAGTTTTTATTAACATTTCCCCTTAAAATGTATATTGTTGAACGCTAAGTAGAATATAACTTCCCTAGCAGCAAGACCATAGGGACGAAGAGACACGTTGGTCCCTATGGTCTTGCTGCTACACTGGAACCCGAAACCATGTCTGTCTGTCGGGCACAAATCCTGGTGCCTGCCGTTGACCTGGCTATCAGGACGTGATAATAGACGACAACAAACCAGCACCCTCCCACCCACGCAGCACAGCCGGGCCAGGAGTGTCACACATGCCATATAATTACCATAGTCATTCCTTATGACACATTCGTGTAGGCCTACTTGCAGCCATCATGTACAGGCTAGGTACACAGTACACATGTATTATGAAATAAGTAGGGCCTATCGTAGGCCTAGTTATTCGATAATTCAAGTTATTCTATAAAAATGCATATAATAAAATAACTGTAAGACAAGGTTTTTGGAGAGAATTGGTGTGGGTAAAGAATCCACGACGCGCTGAGAGTACCTTGCGCAGGGTTGGCATCACACTCGTTATTAATGCTGGTGGAGACAGCGGTGCCGAGACAGACAGTATTATCGTTTGTTTTATCTCCAGCATCGTTTAACATAGATCCCGGGAACTAAATGGGTCCCACTGTCTCCGACCCGGCTCGCAGTGTTTATAGTTTTAAAGACTATTTGCGCGCCTCGAAAACTGATGAATGGTCGCGAAGTAGAGAGAGCGTCAACCCTGCCGTGTCTCGTGCAGCCATAATTTGTGAAATAAAGTACACGGATCTCAGACAAGCCTCAGTGCAGCGCATGGAGATCCTTTTTTTCTTTCTTCATGACTTATTTTTCCCTCTTAAGGTGTGTAAACAATTAACATCGAGTTGGCTGCAGTCTGTTGTGGCCAATCTCAATAAAAGTTTAAAGGCTATACACAGTTGGTGACAGACAGGCCTAGGACCTGCAGGACTATCTGACCAGGTTTGAGTTAATTCTATTTCAGGTCTTCATTATTTTAATAACATGGCATTTCAGTTAAATTGACCTCAGTTTTGCAAGCACTATCTGTGTCAACTGCCCAAATTGAACATGACATGTTTCACGTGGTTCATATCCCTAATGCATTCTCTCTCTCGACGAAAAAGTACACTCACTACTGTAAGTCGCTCTGGAAAAGAGCGTCTGCTAAATTACTAAAATGTTTTTTTTTAAAGTAAAATGTATTTCTCTCCCTCCGTCCCTCCCTCCCTCTCTCCCTCCCCGACCCGTCTGTCTTCAGCACATCTCTAGTTAGATAAAGCGATAGATAAGGCTGCTTAAAAACTTCCGCTGGACTGGATAGTTGAGGATATTCTCGGGGGCTGTGTGTGTGTTTTATCTAATGAGTCTGTGACGGTTCCTGTGTATGTGGACTGTCGGGAGAGTAGCGCGAGCAGACGCCACGCGCATTAGCACTAGGGACTGGCGTCTTTCCGCTGTCATCGAGACCTGTCAATCATATTGGGTGATCTTAACACCTTTCTAATGGCGCTGACTGATTACCTTGGAAAGATTAACTGGTTTAGTCGTTGATCTGATAAATTATCGAATTGGATATCGTCGATAATTGATTCTTAGCCTAATGGAAGTCGATATTGTTACGCTGTTCAATTGTAGCCAATCTTTAGGACTATTTTACTGTGGACGTTAATAGTTTCAATTAACCTGCCCTTCAAGATACATTAATTAGTGCGTGACTTAGACAAACAACTTATATTTATATTATGTGACAAACTTAGACACATTTTTTTCGTCTTGGCATTTAATTTAGATAAATTAAGATCGGTCCATTTAGGCCTACATAATTATTGAAGTTGTAATTTGTAAATGTCAAATGCATTGGATCAGACAATGTTGGCAGGTATGATGCAGTTAAATATTCGTTCCAATCGAAAAATAATAGATAAATTAATAATACATTTGATGATTATTTATTTAACCTTTATTTAACTAAGCAAGTCAGTTAAGAACAAATCCTTATTTTACAATGAAGGCCTACCAGGGAACAGCTGGTTAACTGCCTTGTTCAGGGGCAGAACGACAGATTTTTACCTCTTCAGCTCGGGGATTCGATCAAGCAACCTTCTGGTTACTGGCCCAACGCTCAAACCACTAGGTTAATTGGGATTAGGCCTACTACGTTTCTATAACCTAATTTAGTCATTGCAAAATATAATTTAGCTGGGTTCAATATTATTAGATCATTATTAATCCGAGAACGGTGCCAATATGCCCTTATGGCTTACTAAAATACAAATGTATCATATTTGAATTGTTAATAATTTTATATTAAATCATCCATACGAAATTGACCTATGTAGGTTGTTTACAAACACATGGATTTGTTATGTAAATTACAAACAAAACAAGTTATTGTTTGGTAGCCTAGGCCTAGAGCCAACATGAAGTTATGTGTAGGCTAGACCCAAAATAAAGTGGGAAAATATCATCATTACCAACTAACTCATTACCTTATCATGAATATACATTCTGTAATTATACAATTAATAAATAATACATTTTATTAAAATATGATCACGAAAAAATCATAGTCCTCAATCATAATGGTTTAGTCTTGTCTGAACAGTCAGAACAAAGTCCGCTCAAGTCTTTTTTTCACACCCAACACTTGTTTGAGGTTGAAGAGTTCACCTATTCCCCTTGTATCAATTCATCCTCAGACGCAATACTGTACTTCTCTCTCTTTCTGACTTATTTTCTCTTTCTTCTCTCTCTGTCTCTGTCTCTCTCTCTCACTCAATTCAATTCAATTCAATTCAATTCAAGGGCTTTATTGGCATGGGAAACATGTGTTAACATTGCCAAAGCAAGTGAGGTAGATAATATATAAAGTGAATATATAAAGTGAAATAAACAATACAAATTAACAGTAAACATCACACATACAGAAGTTTCAAAACAATAAAGACATTACAAATGTCATATCGCTCTCTGTCTCTGTCTATGTCTCTGTCTCTGTCTCTCTCACTCTCTCTCTCTCTCGCTCTCTCTGTCTCTGTCTCTGTCTCTCTCCCTCTCCCTCTCCTTCCCTCCCCCAATCCAAGGCCAGACTACATGTGGTGACTGGTCTGTCACCCAGGTGTCCCTCCATCTCTCTCACACCCTGATTGTTCCATATAATATTAGCAGCAGCTGGATGCAGATAAGATTTCCTGAATGGATCATCTTTTGTTTTTCTGACATAGCTGTGCCCAAGACATACACTGTTCCTTGCTGTGTCACTGGCAACCCTCTCTGAAGTAAGGTCAGATTGGGACAGACACTTGGGCCCATCCTCTCTTAATTTACTTAAATAAGATTACAAAATATATACATAAAAATAAATATGTATATACAGTACCAGTCAAAAGTTTAGACACACCTATTCATTCCAGGATTTTTCTTTATTTTTACTATTTTCTACATTGTAGAAAAATAGTTAAGACATCAAATCTATGAAATAACACATATGGAATCATGTAGTAACCAAAAAAGTGTTAAAGAAATCTAAATATATTTTATATTTGAGATTCTTCAAAGTAGCCAACCTTTGCCTTGATGACAGCTTGGCACACTCTAGGCATTCTCTCAACCAGCTTAATGAGGAAGTCACCTAGAATGCATTTCAATTAACAGGTGTTGCCTTGTTAAAAGTTCATTTGTGCAATTTCTTTCCTTCTTAATGTATTTCAACCAATCAGTTGTGTTGTGACAATGGAGGGGTGGTATACAGAAGATAGCCCTATTTGTTAAAAGACCAAGTCCATATTATGGCAAGAACAACTCACATAAGCAAAGAGAAACAAGTCCATCATTACTTTAGACCTGAAAAACATCAAGAACTTTGAAAGTTTCTTTAAGAAGGCCAGCATTCTGGAGTCGCCTCTTCCCTGTTGACATTGAGACTGGTGTTTTGCGGGTACTATTTAATGAAGCTGCCAGTTGAGGACTTGATGCGTCTGTTTCTCAAACTAGACACTCTAATGTACTTCTCCTCTTTCTCAGTTGTGCACCGGGGCCTCCCACTCCCCGTTCTATTCTGGATTGAGCCAGTTTGCGCTGTTCTGTGAAGGGAGTAGTACACAGTGTTGTACAAGATCTTCAGGTTCTTGGCAATTTCTCTCATGGAATAGCCTTCATTTCTCAGAACAAGAATAGACTGACGAGTTTCAGAAGAAAGTTATTTGTTTCTGGCCACTTTGAGCCTGTAATCGAACCCACAAATGCTGATGCTCCAGATACTCAACTAGCCTAAAGAAGGTCAGTTTTATTGCTTCTTTAATTAGAACAACAGTTTTCAGCTGTGCTAACATAATTTCAAAAGGGTTTTCTGATGATCAATTAGCCTTTTAAAATGATAAACTTTGATTAGCTAACACAATGTGCTATTAGAACACAGGAGTGATGGTTGCTGATGATGTGCCTCTGTACGCCTATGTAGATATTCCATAAAAAAATCAGCCGTTTTCAGTTACAATAGTCATTTACTACATTAACAATGTCTACACTGTATATCTTATCAATTTGATGTTATTTCAATGGATGAAAAAATTGCTTTTCTTTCAAAAACAATTACATTTTTAAGTGACCCCAAACTTTTGAACAGTAGTGTATGTCCCTTTATTTAATGTATCTGTGTATTTTGTCACCCAGAATTTTGTTTGGTTTTTGGTGGCTGTCACATGATATTTTTGTCAGTAGTCCTAGTCCACCACCATGTGGTCATTACTGTAGTTGAAACAGTGTGTATTGTGATGTGTGAGCAGCCATGTGAAGTGTCTTCTGTCTGTGCACCATTTGTCTTCATTTCTCCGTCCCTCTCCTCTCCATAGACCTCTCCCCCCTCTCAGCTCATGTTCTGAGGCTTGGCTGGGGATCAGTGAATGTGTTACTGAGTTCAAGGTAGTGTGATGGTCCCTATGGGAGCCTGGGATGATATGTGTTCTGGACTGCATTACCTGCTGTTATTGTTTTGTCTACAGCTTTTCCCAACTGATGTTGGGCCTCTTAGGTCTCAGATCTTTTCTCAATTAAAATGTACAAGATAATCAATCATTGTCAAGATGGTGTAGCACAGGGCTATTCAAATCTTACCCTATGACACGTGCCAAACTCCTTCCACGAGGGCCAAGTGTCTGCGTGTTTTCACTCCAACCTTGTTCTTGAACGATGATTTAAGGTCACTAATTAGTAAGGAACTCCCCACACCTGGTTGTCTAGGTCTTATTTGAAAGGATAAACCAAAAACCCACAGACACTCTGCCGTCCGTAGAAAGAGTTTGACACACCCCTGCCCTACGAGCTCCGGAGCCTAATGGTTTTCTGTTCTACCTGATAATGAATTGCACCCACCTGATGTCCCAGGTCTAAAGCAGGCCCTGATTAGAGGGGAATTGGGGGAAAAAGCAGTAGAACTGACTGAGTTCCAGATTAGAATTTGAGGGTGATCGTACGGTGTAGACTGAGAGGTGGTTTATATTGCCCATGACAAAGATATTTTCACATTTTTCAGTGTTTGTGTGATAAATAATATGACGTGAAATGTAAGTTTTCTTGTGTACATGGAATATATTTTGAAATGTAAGACAGCTAGTTGATGTCTGTTTCTGTAGTCCTGGTGCTGTAAGATCTGCCATGACAGCCTGTTCTTGTTATATTGTGATCATTGTAACTGAACTTTACAATAACATGTTAAAGGGGTAAGGGGGTATTTAAAGGTGTAAGGTGGTATTTAAAGGTGTAAGGGGGGTATTTAAAGGGGTAAGGGGGTATTTAAAGGTGTAAGGGGGTATTTAAAGGTGTAATGCAATCATAGATGGTTGCTTTTCTGTGATATTCCTCTGACCACAGCAATTTGTCCAATTGATTCTTCAAAGTATGATTGTGCAGTATGTGGTTTGCCCTGAAGGAGGCGGTATCACACAATATTACACTTTAGTGATCAGGGGCACAACGTTTTAAAATGTTCAGATAGAAATATGTTCTGTAGAACAAACTTGCATCTGCAACCTGAGAACAATTAATCATGTCTGCTCTATTCATGGCGTTACTTACTATCTGCAATGTTTGACAACGTTCTATGTTTGAAGACAATGTTCTGGTATTGAAGAAGACATTAATTGTAGCTGAGAAAGTCCACCCTCAGTTTCTGGTGCATTCAAATCATTCCTTATCTTATCTTTGTGGTAAGCATGTTTTTCAATGCATCTTTTCTGGATCTCGTGTCAGTATTATATAGTAGTTATAATTCCTCTGAGTTGTTGTCATGCAGTTCATGATCAGAGCTACCTACTGAACACACAACACCTTCATGATCAAACTCAAGTGTACAAAATATCCACACAAAAATACACTTTAATGATATCAAGATACATTTGTTGATTTTGATTTCATGAGTCCTTAGAGTTTCATAATACTGTTTGTATACACATTATCAGACAGGTGAATTAAAACCATACTAGACCACATTCTGTATGGTCATTCTGGTGCTGCTGCTAATCCATGAGCACAACTGGGGGTGTAGAGGTGACGTGCTGTATAGAACACTGAGAAACAGGAAGCACTTCAGACTATTTCTCCCGGAACACAAAATGCAGAAGATAGTGACAGAGTATGGAACAGATTGTCAGTTACAGTCACTTACATTATTAATGGAGTGACACACCTGGCGCCCAACGATAAGGCAATGAACTGCAATAGGATGTCACATCATCTGAATAGACATGTCGAAGCTTAGAGGGGCAGGAGAGCCTCCATGACTGGCCAACATACACATCTGAACTGTAAGAAGAGGTGGAAGAAGGAACAGGGGAGGAGAGGGAAGGAGTCGCTCTTCAGGAACCGTTGAGTGGAGTTCTCGTCCTCCTTTCCTCTCTCTCTCCCCGTGCGGCCAGCCAGCTCTTGGCTGTAACCCAGAGGAATTCTCTAGTGGCCTTGGTAAATCTACCATTTAGAATAACAGCGGACTGCAGCCGGAGACAGTGTGGGGGTCCTCACTGGGTTGCGTCCCAATGGCACCCTATTCCCTATATAGTGCACAATGTATGGAATAGGGTGCCATTTTAGCACATGACTGTGGCCAGGAAGAGAGAGAGGGGGGTCTGACCTGGAGGTTAAACAGGAAGACACTGTTGATTGACTGCTCCTGGTTACTTAACTGCAGAAACCTCAATATTTGTGTTAGCTCCCTGGGCTAATGCCTAGGAGTTTAGCTCAGTGGGCTTACATAGTCTTGTGGTGTCACGTTAGTGCACAGACTGGCTCCAGTCTGGAGAAGGCTTCAGCTGTACAGCGCTCAGTGGTATCATCAGAAACACACCTATCAATCATACTCATCAATCATAACAGGGAGGCAATCATACTAGTCAATCAATCATACTAGTCAATCAATCATACTAGTCAATCATACTACTGATGCTTACTGAGATGCAGTTTCTGGGGTGCTACTGTATGTCTAGCGTGTCTGCATGAATGTCTGTAGCATGTCTGTAGCGTGTCTGTAGGAATGTCTGTAGCGTGTCTGAATGAATGTCTGTAGCGTGTCTGCATGAATGT
Organism: Oncorhynchus tshawytscha; assembly: GCF_018296145.1. NCBI lineage: Eukaryota > Metazoa > Chordata > Actinopteri > Salmoniformes > Salmonidae > Oncorhynchus > Oncorhynchus tshawytscha. The sequence goes on from NC_056449.1 coordinate 32,182,120, forward strand.
CAGTATGAATGTCTGTCGCGTGTCTGCATGAATGTCTGTAGCGTGTCTGCATGAATGTCTGCATGAATGTCGTGTCTGCATGAATGTCTGTAGCGTGTCTGCATGAATGTCTGTAGCGTGTCTGCATGAATGTCTGTAGCATGTCTGCATGAATGTCTGTAGCGTGTCTGCATGAATGTCTGTAGCGTGTCTGTATGAATGTCTGTAGCGTGTCTGTATGAATGTCTGTATGAATGTCTGTAGCGTGTCTGCATGAATGTCTGTAGCGTGTCTGCGAATGTCTGCATGAATGTCTGTAGCGTGTCTGCATGAATGTCTGTAGCGTGTCTGCATGAATGTCTGTGAATGCGTGTCTGCATGAATGTCTGTAGCGTGTCAACATGAATGTCTGTAGCGTGTCTGCATGAAAGTCTGTAGCGTGTCTGTATGAATGTCTGTAGCATGTCCACATGAAAGTCTGTAGTGTCTGTATGAATGTCTGTTGTGTCTGTAGCGTGTCTGCATGAATGTCTGTAGCGTGTCTGCATGAATGTCTGTAGCGTGTCTGCATGAAAGTCTGTAGCCTGTCTGCATGAAAGTCTGTAGCGTGTCTGTAGTGTGTCTGTAGCGTGTCTGTAGTGTGTCTGTAGCGTGTCTGTATGAATGTCTGTAGCGTGTCCTCAACACGTCCGTAGCATGTCCATATTAATGTCTGCAGCGTGTCTGTAGCATGTCTGTGGCGTGTCTGTATGAAAGTGATGCTTACTGATGCTTACTGAGATGCAGTTACTGGGGTGCTACTGTATGTCTAGCGTGTCTGCAGGACTGTCTGTAGCGTGTTGTAAAGCTGTCTGTAGTGTGTCTGTAGGACTGTGTAGCGTGTCTGACTGTAGCGTGTCTGTCTGTAGCGTGTCGTAAAACAGTAAGACTGTCTAGTGTGTCTGTAGGACAGTCTGTAGTGTTTCTGTGGGACTGTCTATAGGACAGTCTGTAGTGTGTCTGTGGGACCGCCCGTGGGACCGTCTGTAACTTGTCTGTCTTTCGGACTGTCTGTAGCGCACCCGCAGGACCATCTGTAGCGCGTCCATAGGACAGTCTGTAGCGTGTCCATAGGACAGTCTGTAGCGTGTCCATAGGACTGTCTGTAGCGTGTCCATAGGACTGTCTGTAGCGTGTCTGTTTTTCGGACTATTGGCGTCTGTCGTACGGACTGTGTACGACCATCTGTCGGACTGTCTGGACCATCTGCCTGTAGGACCATCTGTAGCGCGTCTGTCTGCGAGTAAAGTTACCACAACAGTAACATTTGTGCCTTGAATCCAATAAAAGTTTCAATAATTCATCTTTAAACCAAATTAATTGAAAATCTCCTTTGGATTTTCCTAGTGCTACTTACTGTATGTACAACATTGTCACCCCAGTCGAGTGAACTCTAGTAAACCTCAGTGTCACAGAGAGGAGTCACTACAGAGTCACTACAGAAGGGACCAGCATGTTGAGGCACCTGGAAGCATGGGGTTGCACATTAGCTGAAATCAGAGGACCTAAGCTATGTCTGCTATTTCTGCATCCCAAATAGCCCATACAGCCCTGGTCAAAAGCAGTGCACTCTGTAGGGAATAGGGTGCTATTTGAGACACACTATGAATGTGCTGCTACAGACAGACACTGTGTCCTGGGCTCTCTAATAGTAGGAATCCTAACGATGGAAGCTGGCCATCAGAGAATGTACCAGTTTGTTTACTTTGCCATGGTTACCCACCTCATGCACTACAAGTCATATGTGCCAGACCTGGACTTGAAAACCAGTACAGTTTGTATTTAATCATCAAGTATCTAGAATTATAATACTACCAACACATTCCCACTTTGAAACAACAAAGCTGAATGTTACATATCTATGGGTGGTAATGGGTCGTGATGGGTGGTGATGGGTCGTGAGGTATGGTAGGGTATACGACAGAACACACCATGTACTATAATCGTATAGTACATCAGTACTGCATATGGTGACTATATTTATACATGTTCGTACTGTATAAATATAGATAAGTATATCTATGTACATTTGGATATTTAAACAATCAAATAAATAATACAAATATAATGAAATGTTACAGTGAGTACGATTTGAGAAACGCTATATTAGAGCCCAAAAAAGTCCTAACACTTCAAATAAAAATCAGGATAATAATACCTATTATATTTCAATAATAAACAGAAACGTCGGTGGACTACAATCTGGAGTAACTGAATGAGCTACACCATGTTACCTGCAGATTTACCATTTGGGACTGCTGGAATGACTGAGAGGAGAGGGAGAGAGAGAGAGAGGGGGCTGCGATGGTGACACGGTCGGGGGGCTGCGATGGTGACACGGTCGGGAGGGAGAATCAGGATAGTTAGGGTCCAATGTCTCTTTCACCTCCGGATGTCTGTGGCCTCAGGGTCTTCCTGCTCCGCCACCACCCCAGCCTCGGGGCTCTGTCGGCGGGGACCCTGGCTGCGGCTGCGGGGGTGGGCGTTGAAGCCTCCTTTACTGGACTTGTCCTTGTCCCCCTGTCGGGGGGTCGGGGGTGGTCTGGCTCAGAGTGGGGGACCCGTGGCGGCGGTGGTCGGGGGAGGAGGGGGCCTGACCAGGAGGGGGTGAGGGAAGAGCAGACACTCAGGCTGTCACAGAGAGCCCCCAGTTCTGCTCACACTGCAGCCGGACGCTCCTGGTTAAGGCCTCCTTCACCTCCTCCCCACAGCTCAGTAGGATGTTAACCAGCTCCACATATGGCCTGTGGGGGGGAAAGATCACGGGATTATTATACTAATATAGGGCTGGACATCCACAGCTTGGTATGGGTGGTTGACCTTCTAGGTAAGTTAAAAGGGGAAGAGGCAGAGAGAAGAGTAGAGAAGGCAGAGAGAATGAGACAAAGGGTCAGAGATAAAGAGGGATGTAGTCCTCTTCACCCTTTAGGAAAGAGAAGGGATGAGACGGACGAGAAAGAGACTGATGAATGCAACCATCCTCACCCTTTAGGGAAGAGGTCCTGGAAGTGGATCATCTCGACCATGACCGCAACGTTCTCCTTGGCTGCAGAACACAGGTTGTGTCTGAGGTAACACTCTCTCTGCAGCTGGAACACCATCTCTTTAATGGCCAGGCACTTCCTGCTGATGCAGCTGAACTTGTGTCTCAAGCCGTGGGCCATGCACTTCAGAGCATCCTTGATGAACGACTTACCCTAAACCCACACAGACATATAGAACACTCATCCCGAACCCTAAACCCACACAGACATATAGAACACTCAACCCTAAACCCACACAGACATATAGAACACTCAACCCTAAACCCACACAGACATATAGAACACTCAACCCTAAACCCACACAGTAGATATAGAACACTCAACCCTAAACCCACACAGACATATAGAACACTCAACCCGAACCCTAAACCCACACAGACATATAGAACACTCAACCCTAAACCCACACAGACATATAGAACACTCATCCCGAACCCTAAACCCACACAGACATATAGAACACTCAACCCTAAACCCACACAGACATATAGAACACTCAACCCTAAACCCACACAGACATATAGAACACTCAACCCTAAACCCACACAGACATATAGAACACTCAACCCTAAACCCACACAGACATATAGAACACTCAACCCTAAACCCACACAGACATATAGAACACTCAACCCTAAACCCACACAGACATAGAGAACACTCAACCCTAAACCCACACAGACATATAAACTCAGCAACAAAAGAAAAGTCAATTTTCACCCTGTCTTTCAAAGATAATTCAAATAACTTCACATATCTTCATTGTAAAGTGTTTAAACACTGTTTCCCATTCTTGTTCAATGAACCAGCTTACAGATCATTGCACTGGTACATAGCTCATCTGTAATTAGCCCACCCAACTACCTCACCCCCATATTGTTCTTTTTTTCTTCTTCTCCTTTGCACCCCAATATCTACTTGCACATTCATCTTCTGCACATCTATCACTCCAGTGTTTAATTGCTAAATTGTAATTATTTTGCCACTTTGGCCTATTTATTGCCTTACCTCCCTTGTCTTATTTCATTTGCACACACTGTACATATACTTTTCTATTGTGTTATTGGCTGTATGTTTGTTTATTCCACATGTAACTCTGTAAAATAAAAACCATAAACAATTAATGAACATGCACCTGTCGAGCGGTCGTTAACACACTATAATCTTACAGACGGTAGGCAATTAAGGTCACAGTTATGAAAACTTAGGACACTAAAGAGGTCTTTCTCCTGACTCTGAAAAACACCAAAAGAAAGATACCCACGGTCCCTGCTCATCTGCGTAAACGTGCCTTAGGCATGCTGCAAGTAGGCATGAGGACTGTAGATGTGGCCAGGGCAATAAATTACAATGTCCCTACTGTGAGACACCTAAGACAGAGCTACAGGGAGACAGGACGGACAACTGATTGTCCTCGCAGTGGCAGACCACGTGTAACAACACCTGCACAGGATCGGTACATCACACCTTCGGGACAGGAACAGGATGGCAACAACAACTGCCCGAGTTACACCAGGAACGCCCAATCCCTCCATCAGTGCTCAGACTGTCTGCAATAGGCTGAGAGAGACTGGACTGAGGGCTTGTAGGCCTGTTGTAAGGCAGGTCCTGGCAAAAAGTGCTCTTCACTGACAAGTCGCAGTTTTGTCTCACCAGGGGTGGTGGTCGGATTTGCGTTTATCAGCAAAGGAATGAGCGTTACACCGAGGCCTGTACTCTGGAGCGGGATCGATTAGGAGGTGGAGGGTCGATCATGGTCTGGGGCGGTGGTACCCTTCCTGCAGGCTCATCCTGACATGACCCTCCAGCATGTCAATGCTACCAGCCATACTGCTCGTTCTGTGCGCGATTTCCTGCAAGACAGGAATGTCAGTGTTCTGCCATGGCCAGCGAAGAGTCTGGATCTCAATCCCATGGAGCACGTCTGGGACCTGTTGGATTGGAGGGTGAGGACTAGGGCCATTCCCCCCAGAAATGTCCAGAAATTTGTAGGTGCCTTGGTGGAAGAGTGGGGTAAAATCTCACAACAAGAACTGGTAAATCTGGTGCAGTCCATGAGGAGGAGATGCACTGCATTACTTAATGCAGCTGGTGGCCACACCAGACACTGCCTTACTTTTGATTTTGACCCCCCCTTTGTTCAGGGACACATTATTCCATTTCTGTTAGTCACATGTCTGTGGAACTGGTTCAGTTTATTTCTCAGTTGTTGAATCTTGTTATGTTCATACAAATATTTACACATGTTAAGTTTGCTGAAAATAAACAGGAAGTTTCTTTTTTTGCTGAGGTTTAGAACACTCAACCCTAAACACACAGGCATATAAAACACAAAACCATTAATGATTGTATTTAACCTTTATTTTACCAGGTAAATTGACTGAGAACACATTCTCATTTACAGCAATAACCTGGGGAATAATTGCAAGGTAGATGAGAGGGGTTGAATGGAGCAATTAGAAGCTTGGGATTATTGGATTGGTTGATTGTGGTGAACCAATAAAAACCTGCTAACCCATGAACATACGTGTTCTAGTTCTAGGGTGGTTAGAACTAATTCCTCTGTGACCCAGTCTGATGGCCCAGTGAGAGGCCGGGACAAAGCCTGTTCTACCCGTCTGACAGGGGATCTGGCTGGGAATTGTGCCAGCTGGCTACCCCTGGACTTGGAGCCCTCTGCCCTTATACACAGAGACCTGACCTCCATGGGAGAGGAAAGGGGACTGGGGTACACACACACACACACACACACACACACGTTGGCTACGGATGCAAACAACTCACTAAATCCACGTGTGCACTAACTTATACGCATGTACGCACATACACATGTAGTCTTATACACACAAACATACAGAGTGTCTTACCTGGGAGTCAAACTTTCCGGCGTTGTGTAGGAAGGTCAGACAGATCTCCTGCAGGCCTCTGATCTCACAGGAGTTGTTCTCAAAACACTCAAACACACCGCAGCCCACGTCTCCTGCACTCACCAGACAGTGCTGGATCTCAGCTGGACGGAGAGAGATGGAGAGAGAGTTGTCACTGACAGTTACGGTCTACAATCAAGCATCAACCTCTATCCCCATTACATGTAGTGATACAGGCCATGGTCTCAGAGCCGTTTCCCCCTTGTTGTCTCAGAGCCATTTCCCCCTTGTTGTCTCAGAGCCATTTCCCCCTTGTTGTCTCAGAGCCGTTTCCCCCTTGTTGTCTCAGAGCCGTTGTCTCAGAGCCGTTTCCCCCTTGTTGTCTCAGAGCCTTTCCCCCTTGTCGTCTTTTTAACCTAAGGTTCTGCTGAGTAAGAGTTCTAGGATCCTTTTCTCAAATAGAGACCACCTTGAGACCTTATTTTGTACCCCCTTGTTTCTTTGTCCACGTGTAACAAACAAAAACATTTATAACAAAAAAAGTTTCAGGTTTATCGTTTCCCACCAGGTTACTCTGGCCAATCAGTAACATGAATCATTCAGCTGGGGATGAAAGAAAATGACAAGTGGTTTGATCTGGACATCCAGGCTGGGATTTGAGTTCCCCTGGCAGACAGCTTCTATGTGGACCCTGGTCCAAAGTTTGGGATTCACATTCTTTCTACGGTCAGTATAGTAGATGAATACTAAACCAGCCTCCAGGCTTCGGTGCCAGAGACAAGAAAACCACATGTCTCTGTGGAGAGAGAAGACAAGAAAACCACATGTCTCTGTGGAGAAAGGAGAAGACAAGAAAACCACATGTCTCTGTGGAGAGAGGAGAAGACAAGAAAACCATATGTCTCTGTGGAGAGAGGAGAAGACAAGAAAACCACATGTCTCTGTGGAGAGAGGAGAAGACAAGAAAACCACATGTCTCTGTGGAGAGAGGAGACAAGAAAACCACATGTCTCTGTGGAGAGAGGAGACAAGAAAACCACATGTCTCTGTGGAGAGAGGAGACAAGAAAACCACATGTCTCTGTGGAGAGAGGAGACAAGAAAACCACATGTCTCTGTGGAGAGAGGAGAAGACAAGAAAACCACATGTCTCTGTGGAGAGAGGAGAGACAAGAAAACCACATGTCTCTGTGGAGAGAGGAGACGACAAGAAAACCACATGTCTCTGTGGAGAGAGGAGACGACAAGAAAACCACATGTCTCTGTGGAGAGAGGAGACGACAAGAAAACCATATGTCTCTGTGGAGAGAGGAGAAGACAAGAAAACCATATGTCTCTGTGGAGAGAGGAGAAGACAAGAAAACCACATGTCTCTGTGGAGAGAGGAGAAGACAAGAAAACCACATGTCTCTGTGGAGAGAGGAGAATGCAGATGAATGCAGGGTGACAGAGAGATTATTACTGTGTCATTCTGCGTCAAAATACATCTGCATTGCCTGCCGTGAGGATAGGAGGGGATGCTGCACTGCAGATGCAGCGTTGGGTACTAGAGACCATACAAACGCAGAAGGCATCTCCCTCTATTGTGCGTTTACGGAGTTGAAGTCAACAGGTGTCAGTTTTCCTGGTATTAAACTATCATGTAGATGAGACTGCCTGTGTATTAATTAGTCTTCCCTGTCTGTGTTGCCAGTATACATATTTGAATCCCATCTGCTTTTCACAGGAACTTTCTAAATGACCGCCTGGCTGGGCTGCTGTGGGGAGATGGACTGGCCCTGTCCCAAATGGCACCCTATTCCCTATATAGTGCACTGTAGGGGATAGAGTGGGACACATAAATGTTTCATAATGCAGTCTAATGTGACATGACTCTGGTAAGACCAGTGGTTGATGTTTACATTGAAACCGGAGTATCCAAATATACAGAAGAGAAGATGTGTAACAGTCCAGTCCAGGGCTGTAGTAGGTTGGCAGGTGACACCACCCTTTGGCCTCTTGCTGTCCATGTAACTCAGTTGTTAGAGCATGGCGCCATCGCAACGCCAGGGTTGTGGGTTCGGTTCCCACGGGGGACCAGTATGAAAAAAAAAAATATATATATATATATATACATACACACACACACACACACTCACTAATGTAAGTCACTCTGGATAAGAGTGTCTGTTAAATGACTGAAATGCGAACGTTATACAACGTCTGACAAGTGGCAGCTAAGGAGGACAGAAATAAAACAAATGATAGTGGACCAAAAAGAAATGACCAGGAGAGAGGGAAAAGTCTGTTAACCCCAAATGGTAGGATATGTAGAGAGGCCTTCCCACAGGAGAAAAGCAGACATTTTCAGTTTATGTAAATGGTTATGTAACATATAGTATATGTGGACACACTGTTAGGCTACACACACTGTTAGCCTACACACACACACACACACACACACACACTGTAGGCTACACACACACACACTGTAGGCTACACACACACACTGTAGGCTACACACACACTGTTAGGATACACACACACTGTTAGGCTACACACACACTGTTAGGCTACACACACTGTTAGGCTACACACACTGTTAGGCTACACACACTGTTAGGCTACACACACTGTTAGGCTACACACACACACTGTAGGCTACACACACACTGTAGGCTACACACACACACACACACACTGTAGGCTACACACACACACACACACACACACACACTGTAGGCTACACACACACACTGTTAGGCTACACACACTGTAGGCTACACACACTGTAGGCTACACACACTGTAGGCTACACACACTGTTAGGCTACACACACTGTTAGGCTACACACACTGTTAGGCTACACACACTGTTAGGCTACACACACTGTTAGGCTACACACACTGTTAGGCTACACACACTGTTAGGCTACACACACTGTTAGGCTACACACACTGTTAGGCTACACACACTGTAAGGCTACACACACTGTAAGGCTACACACACTGTTAGGCTACACACACTGTTAGGCTACACACACTGTAGGCTACACACACTGTAGGCTACACACACTGTTAGGCTACACACACTGTAGGCCTATTATAAGTGTTTATTTTGGACTATACAGGTTCAAAACATTTATTTTAATAACTTCTGTAATCAGTCTTGAAGAACCACAAAGAGAGTGAGTCCCATCAATTGGGAGCTGAAAGGTTATTCATCTCCCTCTCCTCTCGTCACTGTCACTGAGGCACTCTGTCCACGTGGGATAGAATCCCTAACTACACCGGGTATGGCACTCCATATGGGCCGTTGAGAACGGGTCAGCATGAGAAAAAAACGTAGGATATACAGTCTTGGATATACAGCATATCTTAATGGGAGATATGAATGAATTAATAGACCTATAGCATTTCAACAGCGGATCACTGTAAGTGTGATATTTGATAGCCTAGGCAGATTAATCTCACGAGCCGATTCAGACTGACAAGCGACAGTTTATTCAGAGTGAAGATATCTCAGACGGAACTGCAGACAAAGAGACCGTTACAATCAATACATCACTTATATACAAAAGAAAGTAGGTTGATTCTGGAAGATCGGATCTTTGGATTGGTTCAGCTGGGGTGTAGTCTGTAGTCTTCCGCCATTGGCTTAACGTGCACACAATGTTCAGCTACAAAGGAGATTATGTGTGTGTGCGCAGTACATTTATTTGAGAAATTATGCTCGTCAACAAGCACTGCTCTGTTAACGCAGTACATTTATTTGAGAAATTATGCTCGTCAACAAGCACTGCTCTGTTGGGGGGGGGGGTCTGTGTGTGTATGAGATGGGGGGTGGGGTGTAGGGGATGTGGGCATTGGGTTGAACTTTGGTGCGCTGCAGGAAAAGTGAGCCGCTGTCGGCTGCGAGTGCTTGTGTTGGCGTTTACACGGGAATGTACGTTGATCGTACGAGCTGGCCGCAACGTGCATTGAATTACACAGTGGTGTGAGACTGACTGACTGAGGGACTCTACTGTGCACAGCTGCGTCAGAGCTGTCCCTGCAACTACAAGGATTTAAACTCTTACATTCTCATGATTTCTATATTGTTTAATGGAGAAGTATTTCATAATATTGGTTATTGTAAATAGACTGTAGCCATTTCCTAAGATTCCTGTTAAGAATACTGAAACAGCCCTGCATGAGGCGATTGCATCATTCCCTATCAACATGCGTTGTAGGAGCCTAACAACCAGCAGTTCAAGCCTGGAGTCCACTGTAGGAGCTCAGACACCAATAGTATTTGCTGGACGAGAGTACTTAACATCTCTGAACGTAAATTGCGAACCGATTTTACATGTAGAATCGTGTAAAAAATGTCGGCAGTCAGGCGTCTACAGCGGGAGGTCCCTAAAACACAGCGCGCGGAATGTTCGGCAGATGAACACTAGTTCCACATTCAGTGCGATGTGTGCAAGCCTTAAAGAGGTTGCCATGAATTTCACAGTATCTTACAGGTAACTCCGTGGCGGGTAAAATTCTGTATTTCATATTACAACAGCGTAACATTGACTGTATTATACTTAAGTAATAAAGGGGGTGTGCTATATGGCCAATATACCACGGCTAAATTGTTCTTATGCACGAAACAGAGCGCCTGGATACAGCCCTTAGCTGGGGTATATCGGCCATATACCACAAACCCCCGAGGAGCCTTATTGCCCTTAAACTGGTTACCAAAGTAATTAGAGCAGTAAAAAATGAATGTTTTTTTTAATCATACCCATGGTATATGGTCTGATATACCACTGCTGTCAGCCAATCAGGATTCAGGGCTCGAACCACCTTGTTTGGAATGTAAAATAGTAAATGCTACCATAATTTGAATTAATTAAGGGGAGGGGTTTGTATTTCACAGAATGTTACTGTAATTACAAGGGATTGGTGCAAGCAGGTTGGCTGCTTGATAATGCATTTACACATTAATTAATATTTGGCGTTTTATATCACTTGCACTTCTTGAGGCCTTAAGAAAGGCTTTCAAACTGGCAGAAAGTACAGGGAAAAACAGACCAAAAGGACATGGCAAAATGCTCAACCATTTAATTCAAGACTTGCTGCCACACTGATCTGGCCCCTATACATTTTAAAATGATGGGGCACTATAACCACATAGGAGTTAAATTGGTACAGCGTTCTCACTCCCAGGTGCAACAAATATAGCATCTTACAAGGCAGCCTTAAAATATATTAATGAGCCAGAAACTACAACACCATGAACCCACTAGTGGTCAAAAGGTTTCGGGTGCTCCAAAGATACAGTAAGGCACTGTATTCTGTTGGGTGGAATTTCAGTACCATATGAACTATAACACCCCCCCAAAAAAAAAAAAATACAAATGTACTATTTTCCCATAATGCACCATCATTTACAGTATGCTACAGTTAAACATTTTAGAGTTTTTTTTTACTGTTGATAATACCTCAAATTACAGTTGTCCATTATAGTCAGTGGTGATTTTAGCATGTAAATCTAGGTGTCGCAAAAAAAATATATATGTTTCAGATACATCCCAGCAAAGCCACTACACAACACTAAAAAAAGACCTGAATTGCACTATAACGGTGACAAATGGTGCCCACAAACTGTTAGGGCCTACATAAAGCTGTCCCAACAGCAGAGCTTTATTTTCAGCACCATGGAGTGAATCCTTACCAGTGGAGTGAATCCTTACCACCGCTACACCTGGTTATCAGCAGAGCCTTGTCTGGCAGCAAAACAGTTCATTCAGCCTCATTTACTGCCTTTTAAAAACATAGCTGATATGGCTGACTTGCTTAAACAAATGTGGTTTCTAATGACAATTGAGATGTACAAACTATGGCATAAGGGAATGATGAGCAGATAAGAGGAAATCCTTCATTTAGATTAAGACATTAATAAGTGAGCTAAGATGGACATGGTCAATATAATTATTTTTCAGCACTTTTGGAATGTACAGTGACAGAATTCAGAACATGGGACATTTTTACAGTATTCTCCCTCTATACCAAGTCAGAACCGTAGGATAAATAAAGGGGGCATGTTAGCAAAGAATGAAAGTTCTTACAATATTTGATGACATTTCTCTAAAACAGGCTATGGGCTACATGTGCACCACCAAGTCAGAACATAGATGAAATTAAGAGGGGGAAAGGACCAAATTATTAAGGAGAGACACATGAGTTACTACCAGCTTACTACACAACATACACTTAGTATTACTTTCTTAGTTACAGTATACATATCTCCCTGGCATATTACATGATTTATGCAGCAGCATACAATACATTTTTGGACTCACCGTTGTGCTGTGCCCACTTGAACAGGAAGGTGGCACAGCGGTCCTTCTTGTGGGCAAATTTTGTCATGAGACTTTATCATCAAAGTCTGCGATTCTCTGGATTTATGGTGCTTTCAAGACAACTGAGAACTCAGGGGAAAAAAACTAGGTTGAATCATGACGTCAGTGATCTTCAGGTCGGAGCTCTAGAAAGAGGCCTGAGTTCCCGACTTGGAATTCCGAGTTGGATGACCGTTCCCAGTTGTCTTCAACTCACTGAAGTCTGAGATTTCCCAGTTCAGAGTTTCCAGTTGTTTAAAACGCAGCAGAAGTCATGCTGGATTGACAGCATGGCCAATGCATTCAACCTTCTCTGGCCAATGGTGTTGCGTGTCACACCAGCCTTCGCTTTGGCTCCCCCTCCTGTCCAGTTCAGGCGGTCGGCATTTCCGGCCTTCTAGCTGCTGCCGAACTTGCTGCTGGCAAAACGCTCTTCAACCATCAACCTCGGACTTGTCTCGTCATCATTACACACACGGTTCCAATCCCCACTCAATCACTGTATATATACTCCCTCGGTCATTTGTCATTGTAAATGTTGCTCGTTTTCCTGAGATGAATCTCTCTTACTATTTAGCACTTTGGGTTTCAACCCAGTTTTATATATGGTGCTATAATAAATTAAGTAGTTCTAAACCTGCGACTGCCTCCTCCTCTCGACACTTGTGACATTGTGTGTGAATGTTTATCCTTTTAAGCTTGGAAAAGAGACCCTTATAAACCCAGACTTGGACCACACCTCTCCACCAAATAGGAGGGGAAACAAAATAGTGATGGCTTTGCAACACTTGCAGTTATCCACTGATTCCTTCCAAACCACTCATTGTTGAATTTGCGATTTCCAACTTGTTGTGTAATGTTTATGTCCAATGGCTGATGAGCACCGATACGTGTTATCTATAATTTATCTTCCTATGACAAGGATTGAGAAGGATACTCCAGTAGATTGTCAAAGTGATTCATGATGACTGCTTGTCTAGCTACGATTTTGAATGTATGATGTTGACATGATCAGTCCAATCAAAGCTACGGTAGAAATAACGTGATCCAGGCTGTATCACATCTGACCATGATTGGGAGTCCCATAGGGCGGCGCACAATTGACCCAGTGTCGTCCAGGTTTGGCCATGGTAGGCTGTCATTGTAAATAAGAATTTGTGCTTAACTGACTTGCTAGATTTTAAAAGTCATGTCATTTTATCTGTGGCCAATGACCTTGAGCCTTCTTGGATGGGCACTTCTACTGTAAATCTATGGCAGCACCCATTGGGCTTACTCTTTAGCTCTCACTGTAGATTGAGGCGTAGTGTCCCCATGAGTGACAGAACAGTGAGCCAATCACAGTGAAACTAGAGAATATTAACAACCACTACACTCTGTATTTTCCGCCTGCTGCCCCACCACCACAGAAAGCACTGAGCTGGGCTGAAACACCTGCATTTTGGAGGTGCCTGACTCCAGAAAGCACTGAGCTGGGCTGAAACACCTGCATTTTGGAGGTGCCTGACTCCAGAAAGCACTGAGCTGGGCTGAAACACCTGCATTTTGGAGGTGCCTGACTCCAGAAAGCACTGAGCTGGGCTGAAACACCTGCATTTTGGAGGTGCCTGACTCCAGAAAGCACTGAGCTGGGCTGAAACACCTGCATTTTGGAGGTGCCTGACTCCAAAAAGCACTGAGCTGGGCTGAAACACCTGCATTTTGGAGCTTTCTGACTCAAGAAAGCACTGAGCTGGGCTGAAACACCTGCATTTTGGAGCTGCCTGACTCCAGAAAGCACTGAGCTGGGCTGAAACACCTGCATTTTGGAGCTGCCTGACTCCAGAAAGCACTGAGCTGGGCTGAAACACCTGCATTTTGGAGCTGCCTGACTCCAGTAAGCACTGAGCTGGGCTGAAACACCTGCATTTTGGAGGTGCCTGACTCCAGACAGCACTGAGCTGGGCTGAAACACCTGCATTTTGGAGGTGCCTGACTCCAGAAAGCACTGAGCTGGGCTGAAACACCTGCATTTTGGAGGTGCCTGACTCCAGAAAGCACTGAGCTGGGCTGAAACACCTGCATTTTGGAGGTGCCTGACTCCAGAAAGCACTGAGCTGGGCTGAAACACCTGCATTTTGGAGCTGCCTGACTCCAGAAAGCACTGAGCTGGGCTGAAACACCTGCATTTTGGAGCTGCCTGACTCCAGAAAGCAACTGAGCTGGGCTGAAACACCTGCATTTTGGAGCTGCCTGACTCCAGAAAGCAACTGAGCTGGGCTGAAACACCTGCATTTTGGAGCTGCCTGACTCCAGAAAGCAACTGAGCTGGGCTGAAACACATGCATTTTGGAGCTGCCTGACTCCAGAAAGCAACTGAGCTGGGCTGAAACACCTGCATTTTGGAGGTGCCAGACTCCAGAAAGCAACTGAGCTGGGCTGAAACACCTGCATTTTGGAGCTGCCTGACTCCAGAAAGCAACTGAGCTGGGCTGAAACACCTGCATTTTGGAGATGCCTGACTCCAGAAAGCAACTGAGCTGGGCTGAAACACCGGCATTTTGGAGCTGCCTGACTCCAGAAAGCACTGAGCTGGGCTGAAACACCGGCATTTTGGAGCTGCCTGACTCCAGAAAGCAACTGAGCTGGGCTGAAACACCTGCATTTTGGAGCTGCCTGACTCCAGAAAGCAACTGAGCTGGGCTGAAACACCTGCATTTTGGAGGTGCCAGACTCCAGAAAGCAACTGAGCTGGGCTGAAACACCTGCATTTTGGTGGTGCCAGACTCCAGAAAGCAACTGAGCTGGGCTGAAACACCTGCATTTTGGAGCTGCCTGACTCCAGAAAGCAACTGAGCTGGGCTGAAACACCTGCATTTTGGAGATGCCAGACTCCAGAAAGCACTGAGCTGGGCTGAAACACCTGCATTTTGGAGCTGCCTGACTCCAGAAAGCACTGAGCTGGGCTGAAACACCTGCATTTTGGAGCTGCCTGACTCCAGAAAGCACTGAGTTGGGCTGAAACATCTGCATTTTGGAGGTGCCTGACTCCAGAAAGCACTGAGTTGGGCTGAAACACCTGCATTTTGGAGGTGCCTGACTCCAGAAAGCACTGAGCTGGGCTGAAACACCTGCATTTTGGAGCTGCCTGACTCCAGAAAGCACTGAGCTGGGCTGAAACACCTGCATTTTGGAGCTGCCTGACTCCAGAAAGCACTGAGCTGGGCTGAAACACCTGCATTTTGGAGCTGCCTGACTCCAGAAAGCACTGAGCTGGGCTGAAACACCTGCATTTTGGAGGTGCCTGACTCCAGAAAGCAACTGAGCTGGGCTGAAACACCTGCATTTTGGAGGTGCCTGACTCCAGAAAGCACTGAGCTGGGCTGAAACACCTGCATTTTGGAGCTGCCTGACTCCAGAAAGCACTGAGCTGGGCTGAAACACCTGCATTTTGGAGGTGCCTGACTCCAGAAAGCACTGAGTTAGGCTGAAACACCTGCATTTTGGAGGTGCCTGACTCCAGAAAGCACTGAGTTATAGGCTGAAACACCTGCATTTTGGAGGTGCCTGACTCCAGAAAGCACTGAGTTAGGCTGAAACACCTGCATTTTGGAGGTGCCTGACTCCAGAAAGCACTGAGCTGGGCTGAAACACCTGCATTTTGGAGCTGCCTGACTCCAGAAAGCACTGAGATGGGCTGAAACACCTGCATTTTGGAGCTGCCTGACTCCAGAAAGCACTGAGCTGGGCTGAAACACCTGCATTTTGGAGCTGCCTGACTCCAGAAAGCACTGAGCTGGGCTGAAACACCTGCATTTTGGAGGTGCCTGACTCCAGAAAGCACTGAGCTGGGCTGAAACACCTGCATTTTGGAGGTGCCTGACTCCAGAAAGCACTGAGCTGGGCTGAAACACCTGCATTTTGGAGGTGCCTGACTCCAGAAAGCACTGAGCTGGGCTGAAACACCTGCATTTTGGAGGTGCCTGACTCCAGAAAGCACTGAGCTGGGCTGAAACACCTGCATTTTGGAGCTGCCTTTTGGGCTGAAACACTTGCATTTTGGAGGTGCCTGACTCCAGAAAGCACACTGAAACAGCATTTTGGAGGTGCCTGACTGAAACAGGCTGAAACACCTGCATTTTGGAGGTGCCTGACTCCAGAAAGCACTGAGTTAGGCTGAAAACCTGCATTTTGGAGGTGCCTGACTCCAGAAAGCACTGAGTTAGGCTGAAACACCTGCATTTTGGAGGTGCCTGACTCCAGAAAGCACTGAGCTGGGCTGAAACACCTGCTGAAACATTTTGGAGGTGCCTGACTCCAGTTAGCACTGAGCCGGGCTGAAACACCTGCATTTTGGAGCTGCCTGACTCCAGAAAGCACTGAGTTAGGCTGAAACACCTGCATTTTGGAGGTGCCTGACTCCAGAAAGCACTGAGTTAGGCTGAAACACCTGCATTTTGGAGGTGCCTGACTCCAGAAATCACTGAGTTAGGCTGAAACACCTGCATTTTGGAGGTGCCTGACTCCAGAAATCACTGAGTTAGGCTGAAACACCTGCATTTTGGAGGTGCCTGACTCCAGAAAGCACTGAGTTAGGCTGAAACACCTGCATTTTGGAGGTGCCTGACTCCAGAAAGCACTGAGCTGGGCTGAAACACCTGCATTTTGGAGCTGCCTGACTCCAGAAAGCACTGAGCTGGGCTGAAACACCTGCATTTTGGAGGTGCCTGACTCCAGAAAGCACTGAGCTGGGCTGAAACACCTGCATTTTGGAGGTGCCTGACTCCTGAAAGCACTGAGTTAGGCTGAAACACCTGCATTTTGGAGGTGCCTGACTCCAGAAAGCACTGAGCTGGGCTGAAACACCTGCATTTTGGAGGTGCCTGACTCCAGAAAGCACTGAGCTGGGCTGAAACACCTGCATTTTGGAGGCTGCCTGACTCCAGAAAGCACTGAGCTGGGCTGAAACACCTGCATTTTGGAGGTGCCTGACTCCAGAAAGCAACTGAGCTGGGCTGAAACACCTGCATTTTGGAGGTGCCTGACTCCAGAAAGCACTGAGCTGGGCTGAAACACCTGCATTTTGGAGCTGCCTGACTCGAGAAAGCAACTGAGCTGGGCTGAAACACCTGCATTTTGGAGGTGCCTGACTCCAGAAAGCACTGAGCTGGGCTGAAACACCTGCATTTTGGAGGTGCCAGACTCCAGAAAGCACTGAGCTGGGCTGAAACACCTGCATTTTGGAGGTGCCTGACTCCAGAAAGCACTGAGTTAGGCTGAAAACCTGCATTTTGGAGGTGCCTGACTCCAGAAAGCACTGAGTTAGGCTGAAACACCTGCATTTGGAGGTGCCTGACTCCAGAAAGCACTGAGCTGGGCTGAAACACCTGCATTTTGGAGGTGCCTGACTCCAGTTAGCACTGAGCCGGGCTGAAACACCTGCATTTTGGAGCTGCCTGACTCCAGAAAGCACTGAGTTAGGCTGAAACACCTGCATTTTGGAGGTGCCTGACTCCAGAAAGCACTGAGTTAGGCTGAAACACCTGCATTTTGGAGGTGCCTGACTCCAGAAAGCACTGAGTTAGGCTGAAAACCTGCATTTTGGAGGTGCCTGACTCCAGAAAGCACTGAGTTAGGCTGAAACACCTGCATTTTGGAGGTGCCTGACTCCAGAAATCACTGAGTTAGGCTGAAACACCTGCATTTTGGAGGTGCCTGACTCCAGAAAGCACTGAGTTAGGCTGAAACACCTGCATTTTGGAGGTGCCTGACTCCAGAAAGCACTGAGTTAGGCTGAAACACCTGCATTTTGGAGCTGCCTGACTCCAGAAAGCACTGAGCTGGGCTGAAACACCTGCATTTTGGAGCTGCCTGACTCCAGAAAGCACTGAGCTGGGCTGAAACACTTGCATTTTGGAGGTGCCTGACTCCTGAAAGCACTGAGTTAGGCTGAAACACCTGCATTTTGGAGGTGCCTGACTCCAGAAAGCACTGAGTTAGGCTGAAACACCTGCATTTTGGAGGTGCCTGACTCCAGAAAGCACTGAGCTGGGCTGAAACACCTGCATTTTGGAGCTGCCTGACTCCAGAAAGCACTGAGCTGGGCTGAAACACTTGCATTTTGGAGCTGCCTGACTCCAGAAAGCACTGAGCTGGGCTGAAACACCTGCATTTTGGAGGTGCCTGACTCCAGAAAGCAACTGAGCTGGGCTGAAACACCTGCATTTTGGAGGTGCCTGACTCCAGAAAGCACTGAGCTGGGCTGAAACACCTGCATTTTGGAGCTGCCTGACTCGAGAAAGCAACTGAGCTGGGCTGAAACACCTGCATTTTGGAGGTGCCTGACTCCAGAAAGCACTGAGCTGGGCTGAAACACCTGCATTTTGGAGGTGCCAGACTCCAGAAAGCACTGAGCTGGGCTGAAACACCTGCATTTTGGAGGTGCCTGACTCCAGAAAGCAAAAGAGACCATGTTTGCAAGTGGCTTTATTAACCTTTATTTATTTATTTTTCACATTGCTTACAAACTGATATGACACGTATTAATGCAAAAATAACATGCAAAACAGGCAACAACAAAAATATTTTATTTTTTATAGCTAAACAGGTGGGGCCTGCCCTGAATGACGGTCGCCACTGTTTACAGTGTAGCCTCTATTTCAACCAAATGACAATCACTCATATGTGGTAGCCTGCTCATAGGCTAAGTCATTTTGACAAATTTGTTTCATTTAAATGCAAAACGAGTACTCGTTGCCAATGGATCGGCTGGATGTTGGCTAACTTTGAACCAATCACGTTGTATCGAGCATACCCAGAAGAAAAACGTAATCACATACACCTCGAGGCTGCCATATACACCGTCTATCATGACTTACCTTGTGTCTGTCTATTAACAATTGCATTTCTGTCTCTCTGTATTTGCAATATATGCACTTTGTGGATAATCTGAAATGGTAATCTCATCCATGATAAAACCAGTATGTCGAGAGAGAGAGAGAGAGCGAACGTGTTCCTCGCTCTAATAGAGCGAACGTGTTCCTCGCTCTAATATCCACAGCGCGGAGAGCACGTGCACACACAAGCATGCGGTACCACTCGCGCATATTTATCCCACTGACCTGTATTCTGATAACACAATTTCAACGTCGAGCCACTTCCCATACCAAGTCAGTCTGCATTATATGTGTATATATATATGTGGTAGAAAGATAGAAAGATATATCTATCTTCGTGGGTGCGTGTGAGCACGTCTGTGTGGGCTCTTTCTTACCTGTGTTCTGCAGAGACATACGTCCTTTCTGGCTCGCCGGTTTCTCTGGCGGGTTGTCATGAACATCGATATTATCCAATCCCACCACTTGCTCCAGAACTGACAAAACCAGAAGCGCTATTGCAAATTTGACCAACATTTCTGCCTCTCTATCTGCGAAGACCAGTAGGTACCTGTGTTATAATCTGCCTTCTCTTCGCTCTGAAACAACGATGCAGTGTGTTGTATCGGAAACGCGCCGGTCCAACCAGCCAGTCTGCTCTCTGTCTGTCTGTGGTAACTCGTTGCACTCGGCTGTAGACTGTATTCAGGCAGGCAGCGCAGAGAGAGAGAGAGTGAACGCTGGGACCGCAGGGATGCTGCCTATATTTCCCAGAGCCAGGGCGGGTCGTCAATTTAGATGGAGTCAAGCAGGTGTTGTCAGCCAAGCTCAGCGGCCAATCAGACACGCAGACTTCTACGTCCAAGGTTGAGAGGGGAGTGTCCAGTTGCTGTAGCCGTATTTCCATATAAACTCTTGTGAAAAAAAAAACTGAAAAAAAACTGTCTATGGATAGGTGGTTATAAGCTAGTGTTTGGCTAAGAAACCTGTGTCTCTTGTTGTTCCTTGCATCGGAGGAAAGAAACGTGCAGCGGATGTAAACAGACATGTCAGAATCATGTTGGCATGCCAACAGCTATTAGCCTACAATGTAATAACATTTAATGATATTTACTGGACACATCTGTTGTGGCTAGATTTAGGTAATACTTTGAATAACATATTGGTGGATACAAGGGCAAACATATTTTCCTACACCATATGAGGAAACAGTGTATTGCTTGGTATATATTCCCAGCACCAGCCTTACTCTATTTGCACCCTAATATATTTTCTGTGTTATTACATGTTTATATTTATGATTTTGTTGTTTATTGCAGTTGCACTATCCACCATGTCTATATGATGCACGTTTCCTAATGGATCAGTAAAGTATTAACTCATGCATGTGCCCACTGTCAGTGCTTCTTCTCCGAGAGAAACTGTGGCAAGAGACTGGAGCAGTTTCCAAGACAAACTGAACAGATTGTCAAAATACATGCATACAGTACAGAACATATTCTCCTTTCCCTACTTTCACTGAATTCACTCCTTTCATAGACAGTCAGTCAATGGACTCCTGGTCCAAGCAGGTGTTGGTGATGTCCTGGAGCCATGCATGTTCTAAACTTGAGCAGGCATGAACTGGAGAGGCATGGTGGGATTCTCATCAAACACACACGCTGGGAGACGCATAGCTGCGGCTGGCAAGGTGCACCATCATGCCAGGGTTAAGACAATAAGGGAAGAGAGGAGGTAAGGAGGAGGAGAAGAGAAGAGTGGGTGGCAGGACAGGGACAGGCTGGTAGCGTTTGGCAGGGATTACATAATTCGGAAGCCACCCCATACAGACAGACCAAACACTCAGAGGGAAACACAGAAACACAGTGTGTGGTGATGGTAATGTGGACGTGTTTAACTGCTAACTATGAACTATTAACACACCATTGTCCCCTCCAAGCTGGGTCCCTGGGTCTGAACACCTCCCTCTGCAACTGGATCCTGGACTTCCTGACGGGCTGACCTCAGGTGGTGAGGGTAGGCAACGTCACCTCCACCACGCTGACCCTTAACCCACGGTCCCCACAGGGGTGTGTGCTTAGTCCCCTACTGTACTCCCTGTTCACCCATGACTGTGTGGCCATGCACGACACCAACACCATTATCAAGTTCGCTGACGACATGACCTGATCACCCATGACAGTGAGGGAGGAGGTCAGTGACCTGGCTGGGTGGTGCAGGAGCAACAACCACTGCCTCAACGTCAACAAGACCAAGGAGCTTATCGTGGACTACAGGAAACAGGGGGGTGGGGGAGCATGCCCCATCCACATCGACGGATGGGGCATGCTAATAAATTGACTAAAATGGAAATACAATTGAAATGTCAACTTTCAAATGGTACCACAAATATGGTTGGAGGGCCATACATCAGAGAATGTTGACTTGAATGGGAATATCTGTTGTTTTAAATTCTACTGTCAATCCTACATAGGAAACCTACTTAAATTATTGAATATATATATAATAGAATAGGCATGCCCATTTAAGTTGACAGTTGATGGTGGGTGGACTGGCAGTCATTTTTGTGGTAGTAATTAGAAGTTAAACATTAAATTACATTTAAATTACAATGGTGTTCCAGCTAAATTGCAGTGGTCTGAAGGGATAAGTCTGTTCTATGAGTTGTACTTCTATGATTGAAATGACACCCTGTATTTAAAAGCATGTTGTCTCAACCAATGGCCGGCACAACACAAGGAAAATCTGGTCATGTGAAATAGGGTCTATATATATATATATATTAGATAATATATGTTAAAGGTTTTTAAATGACGATTAAAAAAAATGTTTTTTTAAACAATCATGAAATGGTTTTACAACACTGTTTGTCAGCTTTTCAATTATATAAAACTTAACCGTTTATCTTTTTCAGTAATGAAGACATGGCTGTTTCATGGTGGGGTATGCAGAATGGGTCAACTTTGAGCACATTTGTCTCCTGGATGTTTTGGTATTCAGGTCCAAAACATCACTTTCTGAAAACTTCTTCCATGGACAAACATGTATGGAAAGTTTTATTTAATTCAAAAGGGATGCTTTCAAAAAGTGATTGAATTGAAATGGATTGAACCATGAGGAATGTTGGTCCAAGGTTGCATACCAGCTACCAGCTATATGTTAATATTCTCCAGACCACTTGGCAGAGTCAAAGAAGTGATTTTATATAGCCTGCAGTGATATGCTATAGCCACTAGGTTACTCGGCCCACCACTGTGACTAGCCCCAAATATAAACATGTAATTGGGATTTAAATTGCACTGCGTGCTATCTGTTGTTTTTCCCAAATGTGTCCAGCAGCAAAGTTTTATGAGTGGTTTTGGCACGTGTTCGCCTGATAAGCTCCTATATTTAGTCTGGCCATGCAATCACGTGCCCATTTAGATTATACAGCATCTCATCCCTCGTAGGAGAGAGGATCGTCTTCTAATTGTTAACCATAGTTATGATGATCATGATCATGCCACGACTCGGAAATATTCCCGTCTGGTTTGATTATTTATCGTCTTAACATTGGCCTGCAGTGCAGGGAGCGGGATGAATCGTGCAAAGTGGACCACATCTGTGGAATAAACGGAACGAGATGTAGCCTGGCCATCTCGAGGAATTCAGAGCCGCTGAGAAATAGTCGTTTTGGCGAAGTTCCTGCTTAAGCTGAAAATAGCCCGGAGAGACTCGCAGAGAGAGCAGTGGTAAGGTTTTACTCGGCAGACATAAGAATCAGAACGGAATGAGATGAGCAACGGAAATCGGAGAGGTGTCATTATGATAAATAGATGAACAGAATTATTAAGAATAAGCAGACTAGCCGACTTTCCTCTAGCCTACATCACCACTTTAAGCGACTGTGTGCTTATTCATTCTTTCTGAAAATAATACATTGCCTACTGTATCTTATGAAACGTTGCATAGGATATAACCTAACATTGAGAAACACCGTAACAGTGACATAAAATTATCCACCTCTCAAAGAACGGTAACTGAAATTGCAAGGGGAGGGGTGAGTGATCACTTTTG
Organism: Oncorhynchus tshawytscha; assembly: GCF_018296145.1. NCBI lineage: Eukaryota > Metazoa > Chordata > Actinopteri > Salmoniformes > Salmonidae > Oncorhynchus > Oncorhynchus tshawytscha. The sequence goes on from NC_056449.1 coordinate 32,205,310, forward strand.
GAAACAGTGTAGGTGTTGTGTATGCAGTGTTGCCCTCAGCGCCCGCTGCCTGTAGGTTGGCTGTATGTAGGCTGTACCCATCTCCCGGACCGCTGCCTGTAGGTTGGCTGTACCCATCTCCCGGACCGCTGCCTGTAGGTTGGCTGTACCCACCACACTTTGGAATCTCCTTCTGATTCAGGCCTTTCCAAAAACCTGCCCATGCTGCAAACACACCCTCGGTCTAGGCCAGTCAGCGAACACACCTTCGGCCTAGGCCAATCAGCGCAGAGCAGGACACCGCAGGTTGGTAATGGTGCGTGTCACCGCACGCGGGAGCAAACTGGCCTGCGGATGGTAGGCTTCAACCAGCCATGTATTTAGCAGCTCTCAGATCCCAAAATATGTCTAAGAAAAGACAGACTGCGCATATGTCCAGAATGTGTCATTCATAAGCATATTCACAATGATTACATATATGTAGCCTACCCTATCATTATTCTGTTCTACAATGACATAATGCTTTTAGTTTTAAACCCAATGCATGGACATGAGTCAGACCCATATACCCTCTGGGCACAGATGTCAAATGAATGTATATTCCACGTTGGTTCAACGTCATTTAATGGAAATGACTTGGAAACAACAGATTCAACCAGTATGTGCCCAGGAGGAAGCTACATGTATAATATTGGGGAGGAGACATTGGTTGTGCTTGTGCTGAATGATTATGTAATGATGCTAGTTAACATAGGCCTATATCAAGCTGATGCCACATTCTCAGCCATGGTTGCCCAGTTAGCTCTTTGAATGGAATCCACTGTTTTCCAATACTGAGTCTGAGTCACTACCTCAGTGGTGAAAGAAGCCAACCTGATTTCTCAGAGACCTTGACCCCCTTCAGCCAACTTCTAGACACATCAAGTGGTCTCTCTATCATCAGGAGAATGATTATATTTCAATATTAGTTGTTGAGATTAGGAGTTTGGAGCTTGTTGCTGTATAAATATGAGAACAATTATGTTGCAATATTAATTGTTGAGATTTGTATAACTTTTTAAAAATTGAACCTTGGTTTAACTAGGTAAGCCTACCCCAGCCAAACCCTAACCCGCACAACTATGATGTACCTTATGGGACTCCCAATCACGCCCGGTTGTGATACACTCTGGAATCAAACCAGGATCTGTAGTGACGCCTCTAGCACTGAAATGCAGTGCCTGAGACCACTGCGCCACTCGGGAGAATGGAGGTAGTAAAGTGGTCGCTGTATGAATAGGAGAATGATTATATTCTCAGCTCATCTCTCTTTTTTCATTGCTCCGTGTTGTTGGATGTCAGTCACATGCTGGCTCCCTGTTTAGAATTTGTATCACCATCAGCTTTCAGATCTATGCCTTTACGGGGCCTTCTCTGACCCAGTCTTGCTGTCAGCATTCAGTTTTTTCTGATGATCCATAGTGGTAGGCTTAGGGCTACTTTATGCATACACTTTAAAACCTACACTACCGTTCAAAAGTTTGGAGTCACGTAGAAATGTCCTTGTTTTTGAAAGAAAAGCATGTTCTTTGTCCTTTAAAATAACATCAAATTGATCAGAAATACTGTACAGTGTAGACAATGTTAATGTTGTAAATGAAACGGCTGAAAATAGCTGTAAACGGCTGATTTTTAATGGAATATCTACATAGGCGTTCAGAGGCCCATTATCAGCAACCATCACTCCTGTGTTCCAATGGCACGTTGGAACAATTTAGCTAATCCAAGTTTATCAATTTAGCTAATCCAAGTTTATCAATTTAGCAAATCCAAGTTTATCATTTTAAAAGGCTAATTGATCATTAGAAAACCCTTTTGCAACTATGTTAGCACAGCTGAAAACTGTAGTTCTGATTAAAGAAGCAATAAACTAGTTGAGTATCTGGAGCATCAGCATTTGTGGGTTCGATTACAGGCTCAAAATGGCCAGAAACAAAGAACTTTCTTCTGAAACTCGTCAGTCTATTCTTGCTCTGAGAAATGAAGTCTATTCCATGCAAAACTTTACCAAAAAACTGAAGATGGCTCTAACGAGAATAGAAAGAGGAGTGGGAGGCCCCGGTGCACAACTGAGCAAGAGGACAAGTGCATTAGAGTGTCTAATTTGAGAAGCAGACACCTCACAAGGACTCAACTGGAAGCTTCATTAAATAGTACCCGTAAAACACCAGTCTCAATGTCAACAGTGAAGCGGCGACTCCAACATGCTGGCCTTCTAGGCAGATTTGCACCGAAAAAGCCATATCTCAAACTGGCCAATAAAAATAAAAGATTAAGATGGGCAAAAGAACACAGACACTGGACAGAGGAACTCTGCCTACAAAGCCAGCAACCCAGAGTCGCTTCTTCAAAATGTGATGTTTATCCCCCCTGGTAAAACGTAGCATACTGAAGTCAACTCGTGAGATCTTGTTGTGTGGATAGCCACGGCTGCATCACCAGATGCATCATTTACACCTTAGATGGGGAGGAAGGGCTCGTGGTAATGACTGGAGCGGAATCAGTGGAATGGTATCAAATACATCAAACACATGGTTTCCATGTGTTTGATGCCATTCCATGAACTGCGTTTCAGACATTATTATGAGCTGTCCTCACCTCAGCAGCCTCCTGATGTACACTATGTTCAGATTAGGGCTGCGTGGCTGTCTGTGACAGCTACTTAAAGATCTTAAGACCATGCAACGTTATCGTCGCCTTTTATTCCCAACACATTGCATTACCGTTAAATGTTCTCACATGCAGAGCAGAAGCCTCTCACGGTTTAGCGGTTGGTTTCGTGTCACTGAGAGTGGTCTGTCTGTCTCTGTGCTATTTCAATAACACACAAATCTCATTTATCGTGTGTATGTCGCTCATTTTGACGTGGCCCCATTTGCAGTGACACAGTCCAGAAAGTGGAGAAGAATGCTTTGAGTACAGTAACGCTGATGAGCTGTGACTGGTGGTTTGTGTGTGTGTGTGTGTTGTATAAGGGCCTGGAAACGGAAAACAGCCATGCGGTGTGGGTCAAACCCCCATCATGAAACCACACCATGGGGAGCAGTCTGTGTGTGTGTGTGTGTGTGTGTGTGTGTGTGTGTGTGTGTGTGTGCGTGTGTGTGTGTGTGTGTGTGTGTGTGTGTATGTGTGTGTGTGTGTGTGTAGATAGGTAGGTAGGTAGGGTGTGTGTGTGTGTTTCGACTTATAATGTCACATGCATAAGTACAGTGAAATGCCTTTCTTGCAAACTCCAAACCCAACAATGCAGGAATCAATATCAATGTAGTACTAAAGATAACATTAGGTGCAACAAAAACACATGAGAAATAGTAATAAGAAGAACACGAGAAATTAAAAAGCTTTATACAGGGTCAGTTCCAGTACCATATTTACAATGTACAGGGATACTGGAGTGACAGAGGTAGATATTCATAGGGTTAAGGTGACTAGGCATCAGAATAAATGATAGAGTACAGTAGCATATATGATGATTGGAAAGGGGGATACCTAGTTAGTTGTACAACTGAATGCCTTCAACTGAAATGTGCCTTCTGCACTTAAGCCAACCTCTCTGAATCAGAGAGGTGCAGGGGGCTGCCTTAATGGACATCCACGGCACCCGGGGTTAACTGCCTTGCTCAGGGGAAGAACAACAGATTTTCACCATGTCAGCTCAGGGATTCAATCCAGCAACCTTTTGGTTACTGGCCCAATGCTCTAACCACTAGGCTACCTGCCGCCCGTATGCGAGTATGTGTGCATGCGTGTGTCTAGAGTCAGTATGCATGTGTGTGCATGTTATGTGTGTGTGAGAAAATGAAGTGAGTGTGTGTGTGCGTGTTGGGGTGTCAGTGTGCTTGAGAGTGCTGTGAGTGAACATAGAGACAGTGCAAAAATACAAGCGTCAACACAGAGTCTGTGTAGCCATTTTGTTAGCTATTTAGCAGTCTTATGGTTGGTGGATAGAAAATGTTTAGGAGCCTGTTGGTGTTAGACTTGATGCACCATGCAGAAGCAAAGAGTCTATGGCTTGGGCGGTTGGAGTCTTTAACAATTTTTCGGGCCTTCCTTTCACACCGCCTGATATAGAGGTCATGGATGGCAGGGAGCTCGGCCCCATTGATATACTGGGCTATCCGCACCACCCTCTGTAGCGCCTTGTGATCGAGGGCGGTTCTGTTGTCATACCAAGCAGTGATGCAGCCAGTCAAGGCGCTCTCAGTGGTGCAGCCAGTCAAGGTGCTCTCAGTGGTGCAGCCAGTCAAGGTGCTCTCAGTGGTGCAGCCAGTCAGCTGCAGAGCTTTTTGAGGATTTGAGGGCCCATGCCAAACCTTTTCAACCTCCCGAGTGGGAAGAGGTGCTGTCGTGTCTTCTTCAAGACTATGTGCGTGTGAGTGGACCATTTTAAGTCCTTAGTATTTTGGACACTGGGGACCTTTAAGCTCTCGACCCTCTCCACTGCAGCCCCGTCGATGTGGCTGGAATACCATCCGAATGTTGACCTGATTAAATTAAAGACCTAACTCACGTCAGCCTCAGAGAGTGATATCACCCAGTCCTCTGGGACGGTGTAGGAATCTCACCGCTGCACAATGTTATTGTAGAAATGCATTGAGTTCATCTGGTGGAGAGGAATGGTTGGGCAGATCACAGTTGGGTCACAGTTGGGTCTTCCTTTGTAATTCGTAATGGACTGTAGCCCCTGCCACATGCGGCGAGCATTGGAGCCTGTGTAATGTGATTCCACCTTATTCCTATATTATCGCTTTGCTCAGTTGATGACTCTGCGGAGGTCGTAACGGGACATCTTGTTCCTGTCTTCAGCTGTAGCCTCATGGTTGTCTGCGATAGCCCTGTGTGCGGTAGCCCTCGGTAGTCAGTGTTCCAACCAAGGACAGACGATTTTTACGGCCTCGCAACTTCAGCACTCGACGGTCCCATTCTGTGAGCTTGTGTGGCCTACCCCTTCACGGCTGAGCCGTTGTTTCTCCTAGACATATTCACTTCACAATAACAGCACTTACAGTTAACCGGGGCAGCTCTAGCAGGGCAGACATTTTAGGAACTGACTTGTTTGAAAGTTGGCATCCTATGACGGTGCCACGTTGAAAGTCACTGAGCTCTTCAGTAAGGCCACTCTACTCCTGATGTTTGTCTATGGAGAATGCATGGCTGTGTGCTGGATATTATACACCTGTCATTCACGGGTGTGACTGAAATAGCCAAATCCACTAATTTGAATACTTTTGTATATATAGTGTGTAAGTTGTCCTCTAATTCCATTCTGTTTTTCAGATGAAGTACATACTTTTTATTGGATAGTCCTCCCATCGATCACGTTCCTGCCTATACATATCTGGACATTTGAATTGACCAAGACTTAAAATGTAAAAAACATATGGATTAGTTATTTAAAAAGCTAAGATTTTAAGTGGTCTTCTTTTTAGAAATAGATCTTGCATCTCCCTAAATAGCAAGAAGCAGAATGTACAGTCCACTTTCCTGACAGTTCTTGACTATGGTGACACCATTTATCAGATTGCAGCAGCCACTACTCTCGACCAATATAGGTAATCTTCCTTTAGTTTTAGTGCCGCCATTGTTGGAATAACCTACAAAATTCCTTGCATCTTGATTCCATTGTGCTGCTAGGGCATTTTAGGACTCTGGTGTTTAATGAATTCATAGAGGATTGTAGTTGTTTTGATTGATTGTAGTGGTTTATTTGTTGAAATTGTGATGTTGAGGTTGTGGTGTTGAGGTTGTGGTGTTAAGGTTGTGATGTTGAGGTTGTGGTGTTGAGGTTGTGGTGTTGAGGTTGTGGTGTTGAGGTTGTGGTGTTGAGGTTGTGGTGTTGAGGTTGTGATGTTGAGGTTGTGGTGTTGAGGTTGTGATGTTGAGGTTGTGGTGTTGAGGTTGTGATGTTGAGGTTGTGGTGTTGAGGTTGTGATGTTGAGGTTGTGGTGTTGAGGTTGTGGTGTTGAGGTTGTGATGTTGAGGTTGTGGTGTTGAGGTTGTGGTGTTGAGGTTGTGATGTTGAGGTTGTGGTGTTGAGGTTGTGATGTTGAGGTTGTGGTGTTGAGGTTGTGGTGTTGAGGTTGTGATGTTGAGGTTGTGGTGTTGAGGTTGTGATGTTGAGGTTGTGATGTTGAGGTTGTGATGTTGAGGTTGTGATGTTGAGGTTGTGATGTTGAGGTTGTGGTGTTGAGGTTGTGATGTTGAGGTTGTGATGTTGAGGTTGTGATGTTGAGGTTGTGATGTTGAGGTTGTGATGTTGAGGTTGTGGTGTTGAGGTTGTGATGTTGAGGTTGTGATGTTGAGGTTGTGATGTTGAGGTTGTGATGTTGAGGTTGTGGTGTTGAGGTTGTGGTGTTGAGGTTGTGATGTTGAGGTTGTGGTGTTGAGGTTGTGGTGTTGAGGTTGTGATGTTGAGGTTGTGGTGTTGAGGTTGTGATGTTGAGGTTGTGGTGTTGAGGTTGTGATGTTGAGGTTGTGGTGTTGAGGTTGTGATGTTGAGGTTGTGATGTTGAGGTTGTGGTGTTGAGGTTGTGATGTTGAGGTTGTGCCTTGGGGTTATTTTTATTCTTCTTGTTTTATTTGTAATGTAATTTTTCCCCCTTCCTGGTTGTGATAAAACGTTTGTACTCAGGGCACCATTGGGATGAGACACTGGTCCCAATTTTGGCTACCCTGAATAAATTATAATACATAAATAAAAATGTAAATGTGGAATTAAAATCCCCGGCAACAAAAGAAAGTTTTCCTGCTTGTTTATAACCCCGTACAGTTCGTTAAGTGCCAGCTTGTTTTTCTTCTTGTCCTGAGGTGGAATGTATACAACAGTCATGATAACAGATGAAAACTCCCTTGGGAGGTAGAAGGGTCTGCATTTGACCATCAGGTATTCCAAGACGGGTGAACAATAGGTTGAGACTTCCACAGAGGCAAACCCCTCCCTCTCTCGATTTTCCTGACTCCACTGTCCTCCACTGCTCGGTGGATGGAGAATCCATCATGTTGGATAGCCATGGTTCAGAAAAGCAGAGAATATCGCAGAGAATCCTGTAGCAAATCCGCGATTGGAGGTAATCTATCTTATTATCAAGTCATTGGCCAATAGAATGGAGGAAAGAGCTCTCTCTTCGCCTTAATCTCTCCAGGGTCCCCCATCTCTTTCGGAATTACAGAAAGGGCCCAGGGAAGATGAGTCGAAGTCAAAGCTGAAGCCAGAATTGAGGTAAGTAACTGCCAATCTGATGTTCAAAAGTTATTGTCGGTTATGAAGAATCATAGCGGATACATTTAGTAAAAATAAAGTAAAATAAATGCCAAAAGATTCAAATGGCTAAGTTAATTCAGAGCTCTCCAAACGGTGGCCATTAAGTACGGCGCCATCTTTGTGTGTTTGCCTGTGTTATGCTAGGACAGGGATGATTTAAGATGGTGACTTGGAGATGTTTTGTTTTGTCACTCCAAGTTTAATAAAGGCGTATGCATTTTGCAGCACATTGATGGCTTTTCTTATAGTAACAACACAGGTATTAACTAGGCAAACTCTGGTTATAAGGCCTTACTAGGGCTGCAGAATTCCAGCAACTTTCCAAAATTCCCTGATTTTCCTGAAATCCAGGTTGGAACATTCCCGGAATGGGGAGAGAATAAAAAGTCATTCTTGGGTCTTTCATCCAGGACTTCTGGAAAACCTGGGAGTTTTGGGAAAGTTACCGGAGTTTTGCAACCCTTTACTTGAGAGAAGTCCCCAAAATATCTCAGGAATGGGGACACCAGAGAGGGGCTACACTAGAGTCTTTGAGGAAGCTGAGGATGATAGCTGTGTGTGTTCCTATGCAAGTGCTGGAAGAGAGGTGGAACAGACTAAAGAGCTTATCTCTCTCTCTCTCTTTATGTATCGCTCTCTTTCTTTCTCTCACTCTCTGTCTCTCTCACTCTATAGATATATATCTATATCTATATATCTCTCTCTCTCTCTCTCTCTCTCTATAGATATATATATCTATCTATATCTATATATCTATATATAAAAATACAGTTGAAGTCGGAGGTTTACATACACTTAGGTTGGAGTCATTAAAACTCATTTTTCAACCACTCCACAAATTTCTTGTTAACAAACTATAGTTTTGGCAAGTCGGTTAGGACATCTACTGTGTGCATGACACAAGTAATTTTTCCAACAATTGTTTACACACAGATTATTTCACTTATAATTCAGTGTATCACAATTCCAGTGGTCAGAAGTTTACATACGCTAAGTTGACTGTGCCTTTAAACTGCTTGGAAAATTCCAGAAAATTATCGCATGGCCTTAGAAGATTCTGATAGGCTAATTGACGTCATTTGAGTCAATTGGAGGTGAACCTATGGATGTATTTCAAGGCCTACCTTCAAACTCAGTTCCTCTTTGCTTGACATTATGGGAAAATCAAAAGAAACCAGCCAAGACCTCAGAAAAAAAATTGTAGACCTCCACAAGTCTGGTTCATCCTTGGGAGAAATTTCCAAACGTCTGAAGGTACCACGTTCATCTGTACAAACAATAGTACGCAAGTATAAACACCATGGGACCACGCAGCTGTCATACCGCTCAGGAAGGAGACGCGTTCTGTCTCCTAGAGATGAACGTACTTTGGTGCGAAAAGTGCAAACCAATCCCAGAACAACAGCAAAGGACCTTGTGAAGATGCTGGAGGAAACAGGTACAAAAGTATCTATATCCACAGTAAAATGAGTCCTATATTGACATAACCTGAAAGTCCGCTCAGCAAGGGAGAAGCCACTGCTCCAAAACCACTATAAAAAAGACAGACTACAGTTTGCAACTGCACATGGGGACAAAGATCGCACTTTTTGGAGAATTGTCCTCTGGTCTGATGAAACAAAAGTAGAACTGTTTGGCCATAATGACCATCATTATGTTTGGTGGAAAAAGGGGAAGGCTTGCTAGCCGAAGAACACCATCCCAACCGTGAAGCACGGGGGTGGCAGCATCATGTTGTGGGGGTGCTTTGCTGCAGGAGGGACTGGTGCACTTCACAAAATAGATGGGATCATGAGGTAAGATGATTATGTGGATATATTGAAGTAACATCTCAAGACAACAGTCAGGAAGTTAAAGCTTGGTCGCAAATGAGTCTTCCAAATGGACATTGACTCCAAGCATACTTCCAAAGTTGTAGCAAAATGGCTTAAGGACAACAAAGTCAAGTTATTGGAGTGGCCATCACAAAGCCCTGACCTCAATCCTACAGAAAATTTGTGAGCAGAACTGAAAAAGCGCGTGCGATCAAGGAGGCTTATAAACCTGATTCAGTTACACCAGGTCTGTCAGGAGGAATGGGCCACAATTCACCCAACTTATTATGGGAAGCTTGTACCCAAAACATTTGACCCATGTTAAACAATTTAAAGGCAATGCTACCAAATACTAATTGAGTGTATGTAAACTTCTGACCCACTGGGAATGTGATGAAATAAATAAAAGCTGAAATAAATCATTCTCTCTACTATTATTCTGACATTTCACATTCTTAAAATCAACTGGTGATCATAACTGACCTAAAACAGGGAATGTCAGGAATTGTGAAAAACTGAGTTGGAAGGTGTATGTAAACTTCCGACTTCAACAGTATATATACAGAATATCACAAAAGTCAGTACACCCCTCACATTTTTGTAAATATTTGAGTATATATTTTCTTGTGACAACACTGAAGAAATTACACTTTGCTACATTGTAAAGTAGTGAGTGTACAGCTTGTATAATTTGCTGTCCCCTCAAAATAACTCCACACACAGCCATTAATGTCTAAACCGCTGGCAACAAATGTGAGTACACCCCTAAGTGAAAATGTCCAAATTGGGCCCAATTATCCATTTTCCCTCTCTGGTGTCATGTGACTCGTTAGTGTTACAAGGTCTCAGGTGTGAATGGGGAGCAGGTGTGTTAAATTTGATGTCATCGCTCTCACACTCCCTCATACTGACTGGTCACTGGAAGTTCAACATGGCACCTCATGGCAAAGAACTCTCTGAGGATCTGAAAAAAATAAGTGTTGCTCTACATAAAGATGGCCTGGGCTATAAGAATATTGCCAAGACCCTGAATCTGAGCTGCAGCACGGTGGCCAAGACCATACAGCGGTTTAACTGGACAGGTTCCACTCAGAACAGGCCTCGCCATGGTCGACCAAAGAAGTCGAGAGTACGTGCACAGCGTCATTTCCAGAGGTTGTATTTCGGAAATAGACGTAGGAGTGCTGCCAGCATTGCTGCAGAGGTTGAAGGGGTGGGGGGGTCATGTCACTACTTTACATTGTAGCAAAGTATAATTTCTTCAGTGTTGTCACATGAAAAGATATACTCAACTATTTACAAAAAATGTGAGGGGTGTACTCACTTTTGTGATATACTGTATATATATATAAATATATATACAGTGGGGAGAACAAGTATTTGATAACCTGCAAAATCGGCAGTGTTTCCTACTTATAAAGCATGTAGAGGTCTGAATTTTCATCATAGGTACACTTCAACTGTGAGAGACGGAATCTAAAACAAAAATCCAGAAAATCACATTATGATTTTTAAGTAATTAATTTGCATTTTATTGCATGACATAAGTATTTGATACATCAGAAAACCAGAACTTAATATTTATTACAAAGACTTTTGTTTGCAATTACAGAGATCATACATTTCCTGTAGTTCTTGACCAGGTTTGCACACACTGCAGCAGGGATTTTGGCCCACTCCTCAATACAGACCTTCTCCAGATCTTTCAGGTTTCGGGGCTGTCGCTGGGCAATATGGACTTTCAGTTCCCTCCAAAGATTTTCTATTCGGTTCAGGTCTGGAGACTGGCTAGGCCACTCCAGGACCTTGAGATCATTCTTACGGAGCCACTCCTTAGTTGCCCTGGCTGTGTGTTTCAGGTCGTTGTCATGCTGGAAGACCCAGCCACGACCCATCTTCAATGCTCTTACTTAGGGAAGGAAGTTGTTGGCCAAGATCTCGCGATACATGGCCCCATCCATCCTCCCCTCAACACTGTGCAGTCGTCCTATCCCCTTTGCAGAAAAGCATCCCCCAAAAATGCTGTTTCCACCTCCATGCTTCATGGTTGGGATGGTGTTCTTGGGGTTGTACTCATCCTTCTTCTTCCTCCAAACACGGCGAGTGGAGTTTAGACCAAAAAGCTCTATTTTTGTCTCATCAGACCACATGACCTTCTCCCATTCCTCCTCTGGATCATCCAGATGGTCATTGGAAAACTTCAGACGGGCCTGGACATGCACTGGCTTGAGCATGGGGACCTTGCGTGCGCTGCAGGATTTTAATCCATGACGGCGTAATGTGTTACTAATGGTTTTCATTGAGACTGTGGTCCCAGCTCTCTTCAGGTCGTTGACCAGGTCCTGCCGTGTAGTTCTGGGCTGATCCCTCACCTTCCTCATGATCATTGATGCCCCACGAGGTGAGATCTTGCATGGAGCCCCAGACCGAGGGTGATTGACTGTCATCTTGAACTTCTTCCATGTTCTAATAGTTGCGCCAACAGTTGTTGCCTTCTCACCAAGCTGCTTGCCTATTGTCCTGTGGCCCATCCCAGCCTTGTGCAGGTCTACAATTTTATCCCTGATGTCCTTACACAGTTCCCTGGTCTTGGCCATTGTGGAGAGGTTGGAGTCTGTTTGATTGAGTGTGAGGACAGGTGTCTTTTATACAGGTAACGAGTTCAAACAGGTGCAGTTAATACAGGTAATGAGTGGAGAACAGGAGGGGTTTTTAAAGAAAAACTAACAGGTCTGTGAGAGCCGGAATTCTTACTGGTTGGTAGGTGATCAAATACTTATGTCATGCAATAAAATGCAAATTAATTACTTAAAAATCATACAATGTGATTTACTGGATTTTTGTTTTAGATTCCGTCCCTCACAGTTGAAGTGTACCTATGATAAAAATTACAGACCTGATAACGAGTTCAAACAGGTGCCATTAATACAGGTAACGAGTGGAGGACAGAGGAGCCTCTTAAAGAAGAAGTTACAGGTCTGTGAGAGCCAGAAATCTTGCTTGTTTGTAGGTGACCAAATACTTATTTTCCACCATAATTTGCAAATAAATTCATTTAAAAATCCTTCAATGTGATTTTCTGGATTTTTTTTTCTAATTTTGTCTGTCATAGTTGAAGTCTACCTATGATGAAAATTACAGGCCTCTCATCTTTTTAAGTGGGAGAACTTGCACAATTGGTGGCTGACTAAATACTTTTTTGCCCCACTGTATATACTTATATCTTTCTATCTTCGTGGGTGTGTGTGAGCACGTCTGTGGGGGCTCTTTCTTACCTGTGTTCTGCAGAGACATACATCCCTTCTGGCTTATAACTCCCTCTCTCTCTCTATCTATCTATTTATTTATCTATATATCTTCTCTTTAAAGCCGCCCCAGGTCTGTAAACTCACCTGACTCGTGGAAGGACTACTTTTACAGGCCCGTCACTCTGAGGCAGCATTGGTCTCTCACTTCAAACGGTGTGAGATCTCTACATCTTCTACCTCTCAGACCCTCAAACAATGTGCTATTATATTGTTAGCTCAGTGTGAGTAATATTTCTGCAGTCTTGTCAGACGGACAGTCTCATTACTGTCTTTGGGTCTGCCTCCAAAATGGCACCTTATTCCCTATAGTGCACTACTTTTAACCAGAGCCCTATGGGTCACCCATAGATCCAGGCTGCGTCTGAAATGGCACACTGTTCCCTATATAGTGCACTACTTTTAACCAGAGCCCTATTGGTCAGAGCCCTATGGTTCTCTCTCCCACTACTGACCAGCAGCACAAATGGGGGATTATTCAGTGATAAGGCCCTCAGAGATTACCCATGTGACCTCTCACCTTGGCTGCTCCATCCTGCTGTCCCCACTGCGATGAGAGATAGAGGTGATGTCACCGTGTTCTGAGACGTATGAGGTCACCCTCTCCCTGTACAGTGGACGTGTAGGGACAAAAGGGACAAAAGCAGGGCAGCTTTCAACACAAAAGCCCAGTTTAATGAGTGTGAGACCTGAGGGACATGAGGCCATGGCGTCTCGGTGGGTGGCGCAGGAAGCAGAGTGTCATAGCCATTCAAAAGAATAAGAAGAGGAGACTGGGAGGCAGGGAGAGCAATTAATGATCAGTTTGGTGAATTGGGCATTAAGGCCTTTATTATGTAAATACGTCAGCCAAGTTTTGGATATCAATGAGGCAACTGCGTAATGACAGCCCCTGTTCTCGGTTATGCTTATTTCTACTGGAGCCCATAACATTGCAGCCTTGGATGCTATATTTATTCTTGCTGTTCAATGGACAGGGTGATTGGCCTGACACAATGTACTGTAACACACTTTACCCCTCATTAGAGATAAAGAGGTCTTTGTGGAGCGATAGAGAGGGATGGATAGAGAGAGAGAGAGGGAGAGAGAGAGAGAGAGAAGGAGAAACGGATGGAGAGGGAGAGAAAGGGATGGAGATGGAAAGGGGCAGGGATGGAGTGAGAGGGATGGAAAGTGAGAGAGAGAGGGATGGAGCACGAGAGGGAGTGTGATGGAAAGGGGTAGGGAGGGAGTGAGCTGGATGGAGAGGGAAACAGAGAGGGATGGAAACAGAGGGGGGGGAAACAGAGAGAGGTGGAAACAGAGAGGGGTGGAAACAGAGAGGGGTGGAAACAGAGGGAGATGGAAATAGAGAGAGATGGAAACAGAGAGGGATAGAAAGGGAGAGAGAGGGATGGAAAGGGAGAGGGATGGAAACAGAGGGTGATGGAAAGGGAGGGAGATGGAATCAGAGGGAGATGGAATCAGAGGGGGATGGAAAGGGAGGGAGATGGAAAGGGAGGGATGGAATCAGAGGGGGATGGAAAGGGAGGGAGATGGAAAGGGAGGGATGGAATCAGAGGGGGATGGAAACAGAGGGGGATGGAAAGGGAGGGAGATCTCCACAGATCATTAAGACTCAATCCTCTTGGCTGGACAGTGTTAACTTCATATTAATTATCAGGTGATTGTGTTGTTGACCCACTAGCCCGTGATCCACATTCACCATCCAGTCCGGCTCGGTCCTGTCAGGACATAGAGGGTCATAATTGACAATATTCAGAGAAGTGCACGTAGAGTAAGAATATGTCCAAATGGCCCCCTATACCCTGTTATAGCCTATAGTCGTATATACCCAAATCAAATCAAATTTGATTTGTTACATACCCTGATATGCCCTGTTTACCCTACAGCCTATACCCTGATATGCCCTGTTTACCCTACAGCCTATACCCTGATATGCCCTGTTTACCCTACAGCCTATACCCTGATATGCCCTGTTTACCCTACAGCCTATACCCTGATATGCCCTGTTTACCCTACAGCCTATACCCTGATATGCCCTGTTTACCCTACAGCCTATACCCTGATATGCCCTGTTTACCCTACAGCCTATACCCTGATATTGTCACGTTCTGACCATAGTTCTGTTATTTTATTCTTTGTTTTAGTAAGGTCAGGGCGTGAGTTGGGGTGGGCAGTCTGTTTGTTTTTCTATGTTGGTTTTTGTGTTCGGCCTAGTATGGTCCTCAATCAGAGGCAGGTGTCGTTAGTTGTCTCTGATTAAGACTCATACTTAGGTAGCCTGGGTTTCAATTTTGGTTTGTGGGTGTTTGTTTCCGTGTGTGTGTTTGGGCCACATGGTACTGTTTCGGTTTTGTAAATTCACGTCATCGTTTATTGTTTTGATTCAGTGTTCAGCGCTTTCTTTAATTAAAATCATCATGAACACTTACCACGCTGCGCTTTGGACCGATCCTTACTCCTCCTCAGACGAAGAGGAGGAAATCCGTTACAGAAATGCCCTATAGCCTATAGCCTGATATACCCTACAGCCTAGACCCTGATATGCCCTATAGCATATAGCCTGATATACCCTACAGCCTATACCCTGATATGCCCTATAGCATATAGCCTGATATACCCTACAGCCTATACCCTGATATGCCCTATAGCATATAGCCTGATATGCCCTATAGTATATAGCCTGATATGCCCTATAGCATATAGCCTGATATGCCCTATAGTATATAGCCTGATATGCCCTATAGCATATAGCCTGATATGCCCTATAGTATATAGCCTGATATGCCCTATAGCATATAGCCTGATATGCCCTATAGTATATAGCCTGATATGCCCTATAGCATATAGCCTGATATGCCCTATAGCATATAGCCTGATATGCCCTATAGTATATAGCCTGATATGCCCTATAGCATATAGCCTGATATGCCCTATAGCATATAGCCTGATATGCCCTATAGTATATAGCCTGATATGCCCTATAGCATATAGCCTGATATGCCCTATAGTATATAGCCTGATATGCCCTATAGCATATAGCCTGATATGCCCTATAGCATATAGCCTGATATGCCCTATAGTATATAGCCTGATATGCCCTATAGCATATAGCCTGATATACCCTACAGCCTAGACCCTGATATGCCCTATAGCCTATAGCATATAGCCTGATATGCCCTATAGTAGTATAGCCTGATATACCCTACAGCCTATACCCTGATATGCCCTATAGTATATAGCCTGATATACCCTACAGCCTAGACCCTGATATGCCCTATAGCCTATACCCTGATATGCCCTATAGCATATAGCCTGATATACCCTACAGCCTATACCCTGATATGCCCTATAGTATATAGCCTGATATACCCTACAGCCTATACCCTGATATGCCCTATAGTATATAGCCTGATATACCCTACAGCCTATACCCTGATATGCCCTATAGCATATAGCCTGATATACCCTACAGCCTATACCCTGATATGCCCTATAGTATATAGCCTGATATACCCTACAGCCTATACCCTGATATGCCCTATAGTATATAGCCTGATATACCCTACAGCCTATACCCTGATATACCCTATAGCCTAGACCCTGATATGCCCTATAGTATATAGCCTGATATACCCTACAGCCTATACCCTGATATACCCTATAGCCTATACCCTGATATGCCCTATAGCATATAGCCTGATATACCCTACAGCCTAGACCCTGATATGCCCTATAGCATATAGCCTGATATACCCTACAGCCTAGACCCTGATATGCCCTATAGCATATAGCCTGATATGCCCTATAGTATATAGCCTGATATGCCCTATAGCATATAGCCTGATATGCCCTATAGCATATAGCCTGATATGCCCTATAGCATATAGCCTGATATGCCCTATAGCATATAGCCTGATATGCCCTATAGCATATAGCCTGATATGCCCTATAGCATATAGCCTGATATGCCCTATAGTATATAGCCTGATATGCCCTATAGCATATAGCCTGATATGCCCTATAGCATATAGCCTGATATGCCCTATAGTATATAGCCTGATATGCCCTATAGCATATAGCCTGATATGCCCTATAGTATATAGCCTGATATGCCCTATAGCATATAGCCTGATATGCCCTATAGCATATAGCCTGATATGCCCTATAGTATATAGCCTGATATGCCCTATAGCATATAGCCTGATATACCCTACAGCCTAGACCCTGATATGCCCTATAGCCTATACCCTGATATGCCCTATAGCATATAGCCTGATATACCCTACAGCCTATACCCTGATATGCCCTATAGTATATAGCCTGATATACCCTACAGCCTATACCCTGATATGCCCTATAGTATATAGCCTGATATACCCTACAGCCTATACCCTGATATACCCTATAGCCTATACCCTGATATGCCCTATAGCATATAGCCTGATATACCCTACAGCCTAGACCCTGATATGCCCTATAGCATATAGCCTGATATGCCCTATAGCATATTGTCACGTTCTTTCAAAATCGAACCCAGAAGCAGACCAGGACAAGGAGAGTAGGAAGAAGGTGAGTATTTGAGCTTCCCGCTCAGGTCGAGAAATACTGTATAACCGTCCCTTGGGAAGGCAGCTCCAGGGAACAGCTTAATTGTACAATCATAAGGTCGGTGGGGAGGAAGTGACTGAGCTTTCTGCTTACTGAACACCTCACCCAACTCGTGATATGTTTCAGGAACCAGGGACAAATCAGGAGGAGCAGACTCACTGACCTGACTGGGGACAGCATGAGAACAGGCAGTCCTGAGGCAGTTAGCAAGGCACTCAATGCTCCAACTAGTTACCTTACCAGTCACCCAATCGAACAAAGGATTGTGTTCTCTTAGCCAGGGGTATCCAAGAACCAGAGGAACATGGGGGGAAGGCAAAATGAAAAAAGAAATAACCTCTGAATGATTCCCCGACAACAACATCTTAACCGGTTCAGTCCTCATAGTGAGCCGTGCCAGACTACTGCCGTTCAGAGTGGTTGCTTCAATGGCTTCCGGTAATTGCTCCTTGGAAAGCCCCAGCTGTTCCACTAAGTCGGCATCAATGAAGCTGTCATCGGCACCTGAATCGATGAAAGCGTTAATCGCTAAACTCTGATTCTTATTTATGAGGGTAGCAGGAAAACGAGGTCTGACAGGGCTCTTGAGAGGTTGAAACTGGCTCGCTAACAAACCTCCCAAACTTAACGAGCCGAGCAGTTTAACGGGCGCTGAGGACAACCGGAGATGTAATGTCCCGAGCTACCACAGTAGAGGCAGCTGTTGGTCTCACGTCTACGTTGGCGCTCGTCCTTAGTTAACCCGTGCCGCCCCACTTGCATAGGTTCAGGATCTGGCGGCAGGACTCCTCCACTAATCCCGTGTGAGGGAAAAATGATCAACCCGTTCTGGTCCACTTCCTGACCCGAATGGTAACCGAGTCTCAGATTGATTAGATGGACCCCACTGCTTCTCCCTCCTTCTCTCTCGGACTCTATTATCTACCCGAATAGCTAAGGTGACCAAACTATCTAGGTCACTAGGCTCTGGATAGGAGATCAGCTCGTCCTTGAGTTGCTCCGACAACCCCTGGTAAAAAACCGCTTGTAGTGATTCCTCATTCCAACCACTCTCCACAGCCAATGTCCTGAATTCTATCACAAAGTCTGCCACACTGCGAGCTCCTTGGCGAAGAGAGAACAAACGTTTAGCTGCGTCCTTACCTCGGACTGGATGGTCAAAAAGCTTTCTCATCTCTGCCGTGAAACCCTGGTATGACGTCATGCATATATCCCGTCGTTCCCAAACAGCTGAAGCCCATTCCAGAGCTCTACCACGCAGCAGCTCAATAACAAAAGCTATCCTAGCCTTATCTGTGGTGTAAGAGTAGGGCTGCAGATCAAAAACTAAACCACACTGTAAAAGAAATGAACGGCATCCTCCCAGATCTCCCTCGTACTTCTCCGGTGTTGGAACCTTGGGCTCACGGAAGGAAACCGCACCAGACACGGCAGGTGAGATGGGTGAAACAGGTGGTGAATGAATCGCCGGCAAACTGAGCTGATCCTGGATTTGTGTCAAGCTAGCAGATAAGTTCTGGATTGAACCCGCTATCTCCTGTAGCACCGTCTTGTGTTGTCCCAATGTCTTCCCCTGCTGGGTAATGGCATGGCAAACGGAGTCCAGGTCCGCTGGGTTCATCCTTGGCCGGATCGTTCTGTCACGTTCTTTCAAAATCGAACCCAGAAGCAGACCAGGACAAGGAGAGTAGGAAGAAGGTGAGTATTTATTTACAAGTGAATGTGAATGGGTAGATATATCCAGGTGGCGTAGCGGGCAGCGGTGGTGAGTTGATGGGAGTAAATAGGTGGATCCAAAGGGATAGCGGAATCCTCCGACGACCAGGCGGGAATGGGGTAAATGATCCGGGTGAGTAACTGAAGACAGAACAAACGGAGGTAAGTTTAAGGCAAGCAATACATAAAAAACAACAAAACAAATTCTATCCAACTTGAGGCTGATACTATGGCACAACATACTGTTCATGGCTAACGATCCGGCAGGGAATGGATGTCAGGTCAGAGCTTTTGAAGGGGAGAGGTGATGATCAGGACAGGTGTGCAGATTACTGATGGGATACAGGTGCGGGTGAACATCGATCTCCCAACAAGCTAATTCGCCCGGCAACCAGACAGGGTGCGTTCCAGGACACCGGAAACACACTCCAGGACAGAAACACAGGCAAACACAGACTCAGGAAGCGGGATTCGTGACACATATACCCTGATATACCCTACAGCCTATACCATGATATGCCCTATAGCATATAGCCTGATATACCCTATAGCCTATACCCTGATATGCCCTATAGCATATAGCCTGATATACCCTATAGCCTATACCCTGATATGCCCTATAGCATATAGCCTGATATACCCTACAGCCTATACCCTGATATGCCCTATAGCATATAGCCTGATATACCCTATAGCCTATACCCTTATATACCCTATAGCATATAGCCTGATATACCCTACAGCCTATACCCTGATATGCCCTATAGCCTATACCCTGATATACCCTATAGCCTATACCCTGATATACCCTATACCCTGATATACCCTATAGCCTATACCCTGATATACCCTATAGCCTATACCCTGATATGCCCTATAGCCTATACCCTGATATACCCTATAGCCTATACCCTGATAGCCTATACCCTGATATGCCCTATAGCCCTGATATATACCCTATACCCTGCCTAGCATAGCCTGATATACCCTATAGCCTGATATACCCTATAGCCTATACCCTGATATGCCCTATAGCATATAGCCTGATATACCCCTACCCTGATAGCCTATACCCTGATATACCCTATAGCATATAGCCTGATATGCCCTATAGCATATACCCTGATATACCCTATAGCCTATACTATACCCTGATATACCCTATAGCCCTATACCCTGATATACCCTATATACCCTATATAGCCTGATATACCCTATAGCCTGCCCTACCCTGATATGCCCTATAGCCTATAGCCTGATATACCCCCTGATATACTATAGCCTATATACCCTATAGCCTACCCTGATATGCCCTATAGCATAGCTATAGCCTAGCCTGATATACCCTATAGCATATAGCCTGATATGCCCTATAGCCTATAGCCTGATATACCCTATAGCCTATACCCTGATATACCCTATAGCATATAGCCTGATATGCCCTATAGCATATACCCTGATATGCCCTATAGCATATACCTTTGGCCCTCAGAACAGACTCAATTCATCAGGGCATGGACTCTACAAGGTGTTGAAAGCGTTCCACAGGGATGCTGGCCCATGTTTATTCCAATGCTTTCCACAGTTTTGTCAGGTTGTCTGGATGTCCTTTGGTTGGTGGACCATTCTTGATACACACAAGAAACTGTTGACAGTGAAAAACCCAGCAGCGTTGCAGCTCTTGACACGAACAGGTTCCGCCTGGCACCTACTACCGTACCCTGTTCAAAGGCACTTAAATATTTTGATTGAAGTTGATTTAACAAGTGATCTTTTTGGCTTTCCTGTGACATCGGGTGGTGTAGGTGTCCTGGAGGGCAGGTAGTTTGCCCCCGGTGATGCGTTGTGCAGACCTCACTACCCTCTGGAGAGCCTTACGGTTGTGGGCGGAGCAGTTGCCATACCAGGCGGTGATACAGCTCGACAGGATGCTCTCGATTGTGCATCTGTAAAAGTTAGTGAGGGATTTTAGTGACATTCCAAATTTCTTCAGCCTCCTGAGGTTGAAGAGGTGCTGCTGTGTGGCGCTGCTGTCTGTGTGGGTGGACCATTTCAGTTTGTCCGTGATGTGTACAAAGAGGACCTTAAAACTTTCCACATTCTCCACTACTGTCCCGTCGATGTGGATGGGGGGGTGCTCCCTCAGCTGTTTCCTGATGTCCAATATCATCTCCTTTTTTTTGTTGACAGTGAGGTTATTTTCCTGACACCACACTCCGAGGGCCCTCACCTTGTCGTTGTTGGTAATCAAGCCTACCACTGTAGTGTCGTCTGAAAACTTGATGATTGAGTTGGAGGTGTTCATGGCCACACAGTCATGGGTGAACAGGGAGTACAGGAGAGGGCTGAGAACGCACCCTTGTGGGGCCCCAGTGTTGATGATCAGCAGGGTGGAGATAGTGACAGGAGTTGGCTATAGCACATGACCAGACTAACTGAGAAGAGGATCATGTTGTATCATATGATGTTATATGTTGTGAGTACCTTCTTTCACCACCCGCAAAAATGACCTGCTTGTCTAGGGATTAATAAGGGGTGTATGTTTTTTTGTCTCTCTTCCTCTCTCTCTCTCTCTCTCTCTCTCTCTCTCTCTCTCTCTCTCTGTGTTGTGTGTGTGTGGTGTGTATGTATGTATGTATGTATGTATGTATGTATGTATGTATGTATGTATGTATGTATGTATGTATGTGTGTGTGTGTCTCTCTGTGTGTGTGTGTGTGTGTGTGTTTGTATGATAAGTATGTGTGTTTGTGATGTGTGTGTGTGTGTGTGTGTGTGTTTGTATGTATGTATGTATGTATGTATGTATGTATGTATGTATGTATGTATGTATGTATGTATGTATGTATGTATGTATGTATGTATGTATGTATGTATGTATGTATGTATGTATGTATGTATGTATGTATGTATGTATGTATGTATGTATGTATGTATGTGTGTTTGTATGATGTGTGTGTGTGTGTGTGTGTGTGTTTGTATGATGAGTATGTGTGTTTGTATGATGTGTGTGTAGGTGTGTGTGTGTGTTTGTGTGTGTGTTTGTATGATGAGTATGTGTGTTTGTATGATGTGTGTGTAGGTGTGTGTGTGTGTTTGTGTGTGTGTTTGTATGATGAGTATGTGTGTTTGTATGATGTGTGTGTAGGTGTGTGTGTGTGTTTGTGTGTGTGTTTGTATGATGAGTATGTGTGTTTGTATGATGTGTGTGTAGGTGTGTGTGTGTGTTTGTGTGTGTGTTTGTATGATGAGTATGTGTGTTTGTATGATGTGTGTGTAGGTGTGTGTGTGTGTGTGAGGGGTGGTGGTCAGAGGGGAGAGTCAGGAGGGGTTACTGTTTTGTTCAACGATCATTAGACAGACGTCTCACTTCCTCCCCCCTATCTCACACACATACCCCATATTAAACACTGCCCGATACATTTACTTCAAGAACGAGTAAGTCAGAGTTACTTCAGCTATTATATTCCAGTATTGAAATGTCCTCTTTTAATTTAAAAAATATTGGATTGATAAACCAATATTACTTCACTCCTATTTTGGAACAGTGTATTTCTTCTGTGTTTAGTGAACAATGATATCACTGTTTGGTCGCTCCTTATTTAAGTTATTTCTGGTTTTGGTTTGTTCTGGCAGTGTTGCTTCTTGGTTCTTGGCATCTTGGTTTACAACAAACATAGCAGGATTGTTAGGATGTTAATACGAAGAAGTGTCATATAAAACTGCGTGTGGAGTTATTGTTAAACTCTTATTACGTTGGTCATACAATATGCCACATATTAAAACATATTTTAGTAAGAAACGTTGTTGATAACTTTGTTGATGACGCCTCATAGGGATCATTACCTTGCGGGCAGCATCGGGTTCAAGAGAGGACAAGTAGCTTCATGAGAGTGTTATTATTAGCACCTTCAATGACAAGCTGAGGAGTAGAAGGGACACTAGAAGATGAATAGACCGTCAGGGATTTTGGCAGAATTCCGCCCAGTAATGATGACATCCGGGATGAAAAGCATGGTTTCCAACAACCTCCTGCTCTTTTCACCTCGCAATTCAATTTCAATTTAAGGGCTTTATTGTCATGGGAAACATGTTAACATTGCCAACGCAAGTGAAATAGATAATAAACTAAAGTGAAATAAACAATACAAAATGAACAGTAAATATTACACTCACAAGATCCAGAATAGTAAAGACATTTCAAATGTTATATTATGTGCAAATAGTTATAGCACAAAAGGCAACATAAATAAACATAAATATAGGTTGTATTTACAATGGTGTTTGTTCTTCACTGGTTGCCCTTTTCTTGTGGTAACAGGTCACAAATCTTGCTGCTGTGATGGCACACTGTGGTATGTCAACCAATAGATATGGAAGTACAGTGCCTTGCGAAAGTATTTGGCCCCCTTGAACTTTGCGACCTTTTGCCACATTTCAGGCTTTAAACATGAAGATATAAAACTGTATTTTTTGTGAAGAATCAACAACAAGTGGGACACAATCATGAAGTGGAACGACATTTATTGGATATTTCAAACTTTTTTAACAAATCAAAAACGGAAAAATTGGGCGTGCAAAATTATTCAGCCCCCTTAAGTTAATACTTTGTAGCGCCACCTTTTGCTGCGATTACAGCTGTAAGTCGCTTGGGGTATGTCTCTATCAGTTTTGCACATCGAGAGACTAATTTTTTTTCCCATTCCTCCTTGCAAAACAGCTCGAGCGCAGTGAGGTTGGATGGAGAGCATTTGTGAACAGCAGTTTTCAGTTCTTTCCACAGATTCTCGATTGGATTCAGGTCTGGACTTTGACTTGGCCATTCTAACACCTGGATATGTTTATTTTTGAACCCTTCCATTGTAGATTTTGCTTTATGTTTTGGATCATTGTCTTGTTGGAAGACAAATCTCCGTCCCAGTCTCAGGTCTTTTGCAGACTCCATCAGGTTTTCTTCCAGAATGGTCCTGTATTTGGCTCCATCCATCTTCCCATCAATTTTAACCATCTTCACTGTCCCTGCTGAAGAAAAGCAGGCCCAAACCATGATGCTGCCACCACCATGTTTGACAGTGGGGATGGTGTGTTCAGGGTGATGAGCTGTGTTGCTTTTACGCCAAACATAACGTTTTGCATTGTTGCCAAAAAGTTCAATTTTGGTTTCATCTGACCAGAGCACCTTCTTCCACATGTTTGGTGTGTCTCCCAGGTGGCTTGTGGCAAACTTTAAACGACACTTTTTATGGATATCTTTAAGAAATGGCTTTCTTCTTGCCACTCTTCCATAAAGGCCAGATTTGTGCAATATACGACTGATTGTTGTCCTATGGACAGAGTCTCCCACCTCAGCTGTAGATCTCTGCAGTTCATCCAGAATGATCATGGGCCTCTTGGCTGCATCTCTGATCAGTCTTCTCCTTGTATGAGCTGAAAGTTTAGAGGGACGGCCAGGTCTTGGTAGATTTGCAGTGGTCTGATACTCCTTCCATTTCAATATTATCGCTTGCACAGTGCTCCTTGGGATGTTTAAAGCTTGGGAAATCTTTTTGTATCCAAATCCGGCTTTAAACTTCTTCACAACAGTATCTCGGACCTGCCTGGTGTGTTCCTTGTTCTTCATGATGCTCTCTGCGCTTTTAACGGACCTCTGAGACTATCACAGTGCAGGTGCATTTATACGGAGACTTGATTACACACAGGTGGATTGTATTTATCATCATTAGTCATTTAGGTCAACATTGGATCATTCAGAGATCCTCACTGAACTTCTGGAGAGAGTTTGCTGCACTGAAAGTAAAGGGGCTGAATAATTTTGCACGCCCAATTTTTCAGTTTTTGATTTGTTAAAAAAGTTTGAAATATCCAATAAATGTCGTTCCACTTCATGATTGTGTCCCACTTGTTGTTGATTCTTCACAAAAAAATACAGTTTTATATCTTTATGTTTGAAGCCTGAAATGTGGCAAAAGGTCGCAAAGTTCAAGGGGGCCGAATACTTTCGCAAGGCACTGTATATCAAAATTGGATTTGTTTTCGAGTTCTTTGTGGGTCTGTGTAATCTGGGGGAAAATGTGTCTCTAAAATTTGGCAGGAGGTTATGAAGTGCAACTCAGTTTCCACTTCATTTTGTGGGCAGTGTGCACACAGCCTGTCTTCTCTTGAGAGCCAGGTCTGCCTACGGAATCTGTACATAGTCAAAGCTTTCCTTAAATTTGGGTCAGTCACAGTGGTCAGGTATTCTGCAACTGTGTACTCTCTGTTTAGGGCCAAACAGTATTCTAGTTGGCTCTGTTTTTTGTTCATTCTTTCCAATGTGTCAAGTAACTATCTTTTTTGTTTTCTCATGATTTGGTTGGTTGTAATTGTGTTGCTGTCCTGGGGCTCTGTAGGGTGTGTTTGTGTTTGTGAACAGAGCCCCAGGGCCAGCTTGCTTAGGGGACTCTTCTTCAGGTTCATCTCTCTGTTGTTGATGGCTTTGATATGGAAGGTTTGGGAATCACTCCCTTTTAGGTGGTTGTAGAATTTAACGTCTCTTTTCTATATTTGGATAATTAGCGGGTATCGGTCTTATTCTGCTCTGCGTGCATTATTTAATGTTTTATGGTGTACACGAACAATATTTTTGCAGAATTCTGCATGCAGAGTCTCAATTTGGTGTTTGTCCCATTTTATGAATTCTTGGTTGGTGAGCGGACCCCAGACCTCACAACCATAAAGGGCAATGGGTTCTATAATGGAGTCAAGTATTTTTAGCCACATACAGTGGGGAGAACAAGTATTTGATACACTGCCGATTTTGCAGGTTTTCCTACTTACAAAGCATGTAGAGGGCTGTCATTTTTTATCATAGGTACACTTCAACTGTGAGGACGGAATCTAAAACAAAAATCCAGAAAATCACATTGTATGATTTTTAAGTAATTAATTTGCATTTTATTTTATTTGTACTAACTTCATGTTCCTTTTGATGCATCGAAGGCCCTTCTTGCCTCTCAGATCGTTCACAGCTTTGTGGAAGTTACCTGTGGCGCTGATGTTTAGGCCGAGGTCTGTATAGTTTTTTGTGTGCTCTAGGGCAATGGTGTATAGATAGAATTTGTATTTTTGGTCCTGGGAACTGGACCTTTTTGGAACAACATTATTTTTGTCTTACTGAAATTTACTTTCAGGGCCCAGGTCTGACAGAATCTGTGCAGAAGATCTAGGTTCTGCTGTAGGCCCTCCTTGGATGGGGACAGAAGCATCAGATCATCAGCAAACAGTAGATATTTGACTTCAGATTCTAGTAGGGTGAGGCTGGGTGCTGCAGACTTTTCTAGTGCCCTCGCCAATTTATTGATATATATGTTGAAGAGGGTGGGGCTTAAGCTGCATCCCTGTCTTCCCCCAGGCCCTATGGAACGAAATGTGTGTTTTTTTTTCAATTTTAACACATTGGTTGTTTGTGAACATTGATTTTGTAATGACATGTGTTTTTCCCCAAACACCACTTTCCATCAATTTGTATAGCAGACCCTTATTCCAAATTGAGTCAAAAGCTTTTTTTAAATCAACAAAACATGAGAAGACTTTGTCTTTGTTTAGGTTTGTTTGTTTGTCAATTAGGGTGTGCAGGGTGAATACGTGGTCTGTCGTACGGAAATGTACGCGTCTGCTGTTAATGATAATGCAGAGGATTTTCCCAAGGTTGTTGTTGATGCATATCCCAAGGTAGTTATTGGGGTAAAATTTGTCTCCACTTTTGTGGATTGGGGTGATCAGTCCTTGGTTCCAAATATTGGGGAAGATGCCAGAGTTTAGGATGATGTTAAAGAGTTTCAGTTTAGCCAATTGGAATTTGTGGTCTGTATGTTTTATAATTTCATTAAGGATACCATCAACCCCATAGGCCTTTTTGGGTTGGAGGGATTTTATTTTGTCCTGTAGTTCATTCAATGTATTTGGAGAATCCAATGGGTTCTGACAGTCTTCAATAGTTGATTCCAAGATTTGTAATTGATCATGTCTATGTTTTTGCTGTTTGTTCTTTGTTATAGGGCCAATAAGATTGGAGTAGTGGTTTATCCATACATCTCCATTTTGGATAGATAACTCTTCGTGTTGTTGTTTGTTTAATGTTTTCCAATTTTCCCAGAAGTGGTTGGATTCTATGGATTATTCAATTACATTGAGCTGATTTCTCACCTCTCTCCTCGTCTCTCTCCCCCTATCCCCACCTCTCTCCTCCTCTCCCTACCCTTTCCTCACCCCTCTTCTCCTCTCCCTCCCCTATCCTCACCTCTCTCCTCCTCTCTCTCCCCTATCCTCACCTCTCTCCTCCTCTCTCTCCCCCTATCCTCACCTCTCCCCTCCTCTCTCTCCCCCTATCCTCACCTCTCTCCTCCTCTCTCTCCCCCTATCCTCACCTCTCCCCTCCTCTCTCTCCCCTATCCTTACCTCTCCCCTCCTCTCTCTCCCCCTATCCTCACCTCTCTCTCCTCCTCTCTCTCCCCTATCCTCACCTCTCTCCTCCTCTCTCTCCCTATCCTTACCTCTCGCCTCCTCTCTCTCCCCCTATCCTTACCTCTCTCCTCCTCTCTCTCCCCTATCCTCACCTCTCTCCTCCTCTCTCTCCCATATCCTCACCTCTCTCCTCCTCTCCCTCCCATATACTCACCTCTCTCCTCCTCTCTCTCCCCTATCCTCACCTATCTCCTCCTCTCCCTCCCTATCCTCACCTATCTCCTCCTCTCCCTCCCCCATCCTCACCTCTCTTCACCCCTCTCTCCCCCTATCCTCACCCTCTCCTCCTCTCTCTTCCCCTATCCTCACCTCTCCCTCCCCTATCCTCACCTCTCCCCCTCTACCTCCCCTATCCTCACCTCTCTTCCCTCTCTCTCCCCCTATCCTCACCCTCTCTCCCCTATCCTCACCCCTCTCCTCGACTCTCTTCCCTATCCTCACTTCTCTCCTCCTCTCCCTCCCCTATCCTTACCTCTCTCCTCTATCCTCACCTCTCTCCTCCTCTCCCTCCCCTATCCTCACCTCTCTCCTCCTCTCTCTCCCATATCCTCACCTCTCTCCTCCTCTCTCTCCCATATCCTCACCTCTCTCCTCCTCTCTCCCCCTATCCTCACCTCTCTCCTCCTCTCTCTCTCCTATCCTCACCTCTCTCCTCCTCTCTCTCCCCTATCCTCACCTCTCTCCTCCTCTCCCTCCCATATCCTCACCTCTCTCCTCCTCTCTCTAACATATCCTCACCTCTCTCCTCCTCTCTCTCCCATATCCTCACCTCTCTCCTCCTCTCTCCCTATCCTCACTCTCTCCTCCTTTCCCCTCCCCCTATACTCACCTCTCTCCTCCTCTCTCCCTCCCTATCCTCACCTCTCTCCTCCTCTCTCTCTCCCTATCCTCACCTCTCTCCTCCTCTCTCTCCCCTATCCTCACCTCTCTCCTCCTCTCTCTCCCCTATCCTCACCTCTCTCCTCCTCTCTCTCCCATATCCTCACCTCTCTCCTTCTCTCCCTCTCATATCCTCACCTCTCTTCTCCCCTCTCTCCCCTATCCTCACCTCTCTCCTCACCTCTCTCCTTCTCTCCCTCCCATATCCTCACCTCTCTCCTCCTCTCCCTCCCATATCCTCACCTCTCTCCTCCTCTCTCTAACATATCCTCACCTCTCTCCTCCTCTCTCTCCCTATCCTCACTCTCTCTCCTCCTCCTCTCCTCTCTCCTCCCTATCTCACCTCTCTCCTCCTCTCTCTCCCCCTATCCTCACTCTCTCCTCCTCTCTCCCCCTATCCTCACCTCTCTCCTCCTCTCTCTCCCCCTATCCTCACCTCTGTCCTCCTCTCTCTCCCCTATCTCACCTCTCTCTCCCCTATCCTCACCTCTCTCTCCTCCTCTCTCTCACCTATCCTCACCTCTCCTCCTCTCTCTCCCCTATCCTCACCTCTCTCCTCCTCTCTCCCCTATCCTCACCTCTCTCCTCTCTCTCTCCCATATCCTCACCTCTGTCCTCCTCTCTCTCCCCCTATCCTCACCTCTCTCCTCCTCTCCCTCCCCTATCCTCACCTCTCTCCTCCACCCTCTCCCTATCCTATCCTCACCTCTTTCCTCCACCCTCTCCCCTATCCTATCCTCACCTCTCTCCTCCACCCTCTCCCCTATCCTATCCTCACCTCTCTCCTTCTCTCTCTCCCCTATCCTTACCTCTCTCCTCCTCTGCCTCCCCTATCCTCACCTCTCCTCCTCTCCCTCCCCTATCCTCACCTCTCTCCCCCTATCCCCACCTCTCTCCTCCTCTCCCTCCCCTATCCTCACCTCTCTTCCCCTCTCTCTCCCCCATCCTCACCCCCTCTCCCCTATCCTCTCCTCTCTCTCCTCACCTCTCTCCCATATCCTCACCTCTCTCCTCCTCTCTCTCCCCTATCCTCACCTCTCTCCTCCTCTCTCTCCCCCTATCTCACCTCTCTCCTCCTCTCTCTCCCTTATCCCCACCTCTCTCCTCCTCTCTCCTCCCTATCCTCACCTCTCTCCTCCCCTCTCTCCCTATCCTCACTCTCTCCTCCTCTCTCTCCCCCCTATCCTCACCTCTCTCCTCCTCTCTATCCCTTTATCCTCACTCTCTCCTCCTCTCTCTCCCCTATCTCACCTCTCTCCTCCTCTCTCTCCCTATCCTCACCTCTCTCCTCCTCTCTCTCCCCTATCCTCACCTCTCTCTCCTCCCTCTCTCTCCCTATCCTCACCTCTCTCCTCCTCTCTCTCCCCCTATCCCCACCTCTCTCCTCCTCTCACCCCTATTCTCACCTCTCTCCTCCTCTCTCACCCCTATTCTCACCTCTCTCCCTCCTCTCTCTCCCCTATCCTCACCGCTATTCTCCTCCTCTCTCTTCCCCTATCCTCACCTCTATTCTCCTCTCCCTCCACCTATCCTCACCTCTCCCCCTATCCTCACCTCTCTCCTCCTTCTCCCTCCCTATCCTCACTCTCTCCTCTTCTCCCCTCCTCCCTCTCCTCTCCTCTCTCTCTCCCTATCCTCACCTCTCTCCTTCTCTCTCTCCCCTATCCTCACCTCTCTCCTTCTCTCTCTCCCCTATTCTCACCTCTCTCCTCCTCTCTCTCTCCCCATATACTCACCTCTCTCCTCCTCTCTCCCCTATCCTCACCTATCTCCTCCTCTCCCTCCCCTATCCTCACCTACCTCCTCCTCTCCCTCCCCCATCCTCACCTCTCTTCACCCCTCTCTCCCCCTATCCTCACCCCTCTCCTCCTCTCTCTTCCCCTATCCTCACCTCTCCCTCCCCTATCCCCACCCTCTCCCCCTCTACCTCCCCTATCCTCACCTCTCTTCCCTCTCTCTCCCCCTATCCTCACCTCTCTCCCCCTATCCTCACCCCTCTCTCGACTCTCTTCCCTATCCTCACTTCTCTCCTCCTCTCCCTCCCTATCCTTACCTCTCTCCCTCTATCCTCACTCTCTCCTCCCTCTCTTCCCCTATCCTCACCTCTATTCTCCTCTCCCCTATCCTCACCTCTCTCCCTCCTCTCTCTCCCTTATCCCCACCTCTCTCCTCCTCTCTCTCCCTATCCTCACCTCTCTCCTCCTCTCTCCCCTATCCTCACCTCTCTCTCCTCCCTCTCCCCTATCCTCACCTCTCTCTCCTCCTCTCCCTCCCCTATCCTCACCTCTCTCCTCCTCTCTCTCCCATATCCTCACTCTCTCCTCCTCTCTCCCATATCCTCACCTCTCTCCTCCTCTCTCTCCCCTATCCTCACCTCTCTCCTCCTCTCTCTCTCCTATCCTCACCTCTCTCCTCCTCTCTCTCCCCTATCCTCACCTCTCTCCTCCTCTCCCTCCCATATCCTCACCCTCTCTCCTCCTCTCTCTCTAACATATCCTTACCTCTCTCCTCCTCTCTCTCCCATATCCTCACCTCTCTCCTCCTCTCTCTCCCCCTATCCTCACCTCTCCTCCTCTCTCCTCCCTATCCTCACCTCTCTCCTCCTCTCTCCCTCCCCTATCCTCACCTCTCCCTCCTCTCTCCTCTATCCTCACCTATTCTCTCCTCCTCTCTCTCTCCCCTATCCTCACCTCTCTCCTCCTCTCTCCCATATCCTCACCTCTCTCCTTCTCTCCCTCTCATATCCTCACCTCTCTTCTCCCCTCTCTCCCCTATCCTCACCTCTCTCCTCACCTCTCTCCTTCTCTCCCTCCCATATCCTCACTCTCTCCTCCTCTCCCTCCCCATATCCTCACCTCTCTCCTCCTCTCTCTAACATATCCTCACCTCTCTCCTCCTCTCTCTCCCTATCTCACCTCCTCCTCCCTATCCTCTCCCTCCCCTATCTCACCTCTCTCCTCCTTCCTCTCCCCCCTATCCTCACCTCTCTCCTCCCTCTCCCCTATCCTCACCTCTCCTCCTCCTCTCTCTCCCCTATCCTCACCTCTGTCCTCCTCTCTCTCCCCTCCCTTATCCCTCACCTCTCTCTCTTCCCTATCCTCACCTCTCTCCTCTCTCTCTCCCCTATCCTCACCTCTCCTCCCTCCTCTCTCCCCCCTATCCTCACCTCTCCTCCACTCTCCCTATCCTATCCTCACCTCTCTCCTCCTCTCTCTCCCATATCCTCACCTCTCTGTCCTCCTCTCTCCCCCTATCCTCACTTCTCTCCTCCTCTCCCTCCCCTATCCTCACTCTCTCCTCCACCTCTCCCCTATCCTATCCTCACCTCTTTCCTCCACCCCTCTCTCCCTATCCTATCCTCACCTCTCTCCTCCACCCTCTCCCCTATCCTATCCTCACCTCTCTCCTTCCTCTCTCCCCCTATCCTTACCTCTCTCCTCCTCTGCCTCCCCTATCCTCACCTCTCTCCTCCTCTCCCTCCCCTATCCTCACCTCTCTCCCCTATCCCCACCTCTCTCCTCCCTCTCTCTCCCCTATCCTCACTCTCTCCTCCTCTCCCCCTATCTCACCTCTCCTCCTCTCTCTCCCTATCTCACTCTCTCCTCCTCTCTCTCCCATATCCTCACCTCTCTCCCTCCTCTCCCTCCTCCTCCTATCCTCACCTCTCTTCTCCCTCTCCTCCCTCTCCTCACCTCTCTCCTCACTCTCTCCTTCCTCCCTCCCATATCCTCACCTCTCTCCTCCTCTCCTCCCATATCCTCACCTCTCTCCTCCTCTCTCTAATATATCCTCACCTCTCTCCTCACTTCTCTCTCCCTATCCTCCTCCTCTCTCTCCCTCCTTCTCCTCTCCCTCCCTATCCTCACCTATCTCCTCCTCTCTCCCCCTATCTCCCTCACCTCTCTCCTCCCTCTCTCCCTATCCTCACTCTCTCCCCTATCCTCCTCTCTCTCCCTCTATCCTCACCTCTGTCCCTCTCTCTCTCCCCTATCCTCCCCACTCTCTCTCCCCTATCCTCACCTCTCTCCTCCTCTCTCTCCCCTATCCTCCTCCTCCCTCTCCTCCCTCTCTCCCCTATCCTCACCTCTCTCCTCCTCCTCTCTCCCTCCCTATCCTCACCTCTCTCCTCCTCTCTCTCTCCCCTATCCTCACCTCTGTCCTCCTCTCCCCCTATCCTCACTCTCTCTCCCCTATCCTCTCTCTCTCCTCCCTCCTCCCCTATCCTCACCTCTCCTCCTCTCTCTCCCCTATCCTCACCTCTCTCCTCCTCTATCTCCCCTATCCTCACCTCTCCTCCTCTCTCTCCCATATCCTCACCTCTGTCCTCCTCTCCTCCCTATCCTCACCCTCTCCTCCTCTCCTCCCCTATCCTCACCTCTCTCTCCTCCTCCTCTATCCTATCCTATCCTCACCTCTTTCCTCCACTCTCTCCCTATCCTATCCTCCCTCTCTCCCCCTCCACCCTCTCCCCCTATCCTATCCTCACCTCTCTCCTTCTCTCTCTCCCCTATCCTTACCTCTCTCCTCCTCTGCCTCTCCCCTATCCTCACCTCTCTCCTCCTCTCCTCCCCTATCCTCACCTCTCTCCTCCCCCTATCCCCACCTCTCTCCTCCTCTCTCTCCCCTATCCTCACCTCTCTCCTCCTCTCTCCCCCTATCCTCACCTCTCTCCTCCTCTCTCTCCCTATCCTCACCTCTCTCCTCCTCTCTCTCCCATATCCTCACCTCTCTCCTCCTCTCCCCTCATATCCTCACCTCTCTTCTCCCCTCTCCCCCCTATCCTCACCTCTCTCTCTCCTCTCCTTCTCTCCCTCCCATATCCTCACCTCTCTCCTCCTCTCCCTCCCATATCCTCACCTCTCCTCCTCCTCTTCTAATATATCCTCACCCTCTCTCCTCCTCTCTCCCCCTATCCTCACCTCTCCTCCTCTCCTCTCCCTCCCCCTATCCTCACCTCTCCTCTTCCTCTCTCTCCCCTATCCTCACCTCTCCTCCTCTCTCCCCCTATCCTCACCTCTCTCCTCCCTCTCTCTCCCTATCCTCACCTCTGTCCTCCCTCTCTCTCCCCTATCCTCACCTCTCTCCCCTATCCCTTATCCCCACCCTCTCTCCTCCTCTCTCTCCCCTATCTCTCACCCTCTCCTCTCCTCTCTCCCCTATCCTCACCTCTCTCCTCCTCTCTCTCCCTATCCTCACCTCTCTCCTCCTCTCTCTCCCATATCCTCACCTCTGTCCTCCTCTCTCTCCCCCTATCCTCACCTCTCTCTCCTCCCTCTCCCTCCCCTATCCTCACCTCTCTCCTCCACCCTCTCCCCTATCCTATCCTCACCTCTTTCCTCCACCCCTCTCCTTATCCTATCCTCACCTCTCTCCCTCCACCCTCTCCTATCCTATCCTCACCTCTCTCCTTCTCTCTCTCCCCCTATCCTACCTCTCTCCTCCTCTGCCTCCCCTATCCTCACCTCTCTCCCTCCCTCCCTCCCCTATCCTCACCTCTCTCCCCTATCCCCACCTCTCTCCTCCTCTCCCTCCCTATCCTCCTCTCTTCCCCACCTCTCTCCCCCTATCCTCACCTCCTCTCCCCCTATCCTCACCTCTCCTCCCCTCTCCCTATCCTCACCTCTCTCCTCCTCTCTCTCCCCTATCCTCCCTCTCTCTCTCCTCCCTACCTCTCTCTCCTCCTCTCTCCCTATCCTCCTCACCTCCTCTCTCTCTCTCCCTTATCCCTCTCCTCCTCCTCTCTCCCTATCCTCACTCTCTATCCTCTCCCCTATCCCCACCTCTCTCCTCCTCTCTCCCCTATCCTCACCCTCTCCTCCTCTCTCTCCCTATCCTCACCTCTCTCCCTCTCTCTCACCTCTCTCCCCTCTCTCTCTCCCCATCCTCTCTCCTCCTCTCTCTCCTCCTCCTCCTCCTCTCTCTCTCCCTCCCCTCTCTCCTCTCTCCACCTATTCTCACCTCTCTCTCCCTATCTCTCACCCCTCTCTCCTCCTCTCTCCTCCCTCTCCCCCTATCCTCCCGGCTCTCCTCCTCTCTCTTCCCCTATCCTCACCTCTATCTCTCCTCCTCTCCTTATCCTCTCACCTCTCTCCCCTATCCTCCCTATCCACCTCTCTCCTCCTCTCTCTATCCCCCTATCTCTCCTCTCTCCCTCCCTCTCCTCACCTCTCTCCTCTCCCCTATCTCTCCTCCTCCTCTCTCTCCCTATCCTCACCTCTCTCCTCTCTCTCCCCCTATCTCTCCCTATCCTCCCCCTACCTCTCTCCTCC
Source organism: Oncorhynchus tshawytscha (assembly GCF_018296145.1). Lineage (NCBI taxonomy): Eukaryota > Metazoa > Chordata > Actinopteri > Salmoniformes > Salmonidae > Oncorhynchus > Oncorhynchus tshawytscha. The sequence goes on from NC_056449.1 coordinate 32,239,688, forward strand.
TCTCCCTCCCTATCCTCACCTATCTCCTCCTCCCCTATCCTCCCTATCCTCCACCTATCCTCTCTCCTCTCTCCCTCCCCCTATCTCTCCTCTCTTCTCTCTCTCTATCCTCCCCCTCTCCTCCTCCTCTCTCTTCCCCTATCCTCACCTCTCCCTCCACCTATCCCCACCTCTCTCCCCCCTCTCTCCCCTATCCTCCACCTCTCCTCCCCTCTCTCCCCTATCCTCACCTCTCTCCTCCCTATCTCCTCACCCCTCTCCTCGACTCTCTTCTCCCTATCCTCTCTCCTCTCCTCTCTCCTCCCTATCCTCACCTCTCTCCTCCTCTCCCCCTCTCCCCCATCTCTTCACGCTCTCCCCTCCCCTATCCTCACTTCTCTCCTCCTCTCCTCTACCTCTCTCCTCTATCCCACCTCTCTCCTATCCTCTACCTCTCTCCTCCCCTATCCCCATCCTCCTCCTCTCCTCTCCTCCTCTCCCTCCCTATCCTCCCTCTCTCCTCCTCTCTCTCCCTATCCTCACTCTCTCTCTCTCCCTATCCTCACCTCTCTCCTCCTCTCTCCTCCTCTCTCCCTCCACCTCCCTATCCTCATCTGCCTCTCTCCTCCTCTCTCCTCTCTCTCCTCTCCCCTATCCTTCACCTCTCTCCTCCTCTCCTAACATATCCTCCCTCTATCCTCCCTCTCTCCCTATCCTCACTCTCTATATACTCCTCCTCTCTCTCCCCTATCCTCCTCCTCCATATCCTCACCTCTGTCCTCCTCTCTCTCCCCTATCCTCACCTCTCTCCTCTTCTCCACTCCCCTATCCTCCTCTCTCCTCTCTCTCCCTCCCTATCCTCACCTCTCCCCTATCCTCCTCTCCTCCTCTCTCTCCCCTATCCTCACCTCTCTCCTCCCTCTCTCCCCCTATCCTCACCTCTCTCCTCCTCTCTCTCCCCTATCCTCACCTCTCCCTTCTCTCCCTCTCCCTCCCTCTCCCCCATCCTCCCCTCTCCCTATCCTCCACCCTCTCTCCCCTCCTCACCTCTCTCCTCACCTCTCTCCCCCTATCCCCCTATCCTCTCCTCTCTCTCTCTCTCCCCATATCCTCACCTCTCTCCTCCTCTCATATCCCTCCCATATCCTCACCTCTCTCCTCTCTCTCCCTCTCCTCTCTCATATTCCCTATCCTCCTCTCTCTCCCTCCTCTCCTCCTCTCTCTCCCCTATCCTCACCCCTCTCTCCTCCTCTCTCCCCCTATCCTCACCTCTCTCCTCCTCTCTCTCTCCCTATCCTCACCTCTCTCCTCCTCTCTATCCTCCCCCTATCCTCACCTCTCCTCCTCCTCTATCTCACCTCTCCCCTATCCTCCCATCCTCCTTCTCCTCTCTCTCCCCCTATCCTCCTCTCTCTCTCCCATATCCTCACCTCTCTCCTCCTCTCTCTCCCCCCTATCCTCCACCTCTCTCTCCTCTCTCCTCCCTCCTCCTCCTCTCTCTCCTCCACCTCCTCTCCTCTCCTCCCTATCCTCACCTCTCCTCCTCCTCCACCCTATCCTCACCTCTCTCCTCCTCCTATCTCCACCTCTCTCCTCCTCCTCTCTCCCCTATCCTCACCTCTCTCCTCCTCTCTCTCCCCTATCCTCATCCTCTCTCTCCCTCCTCTCCCTCCCTATCCTCACCTCTCTCCTCCCTCCCTCACCTCTCTCCTCTCACCTCCTCCTCTCCCTCCCTATCCTCACCTCTCTCCTCCTCTCCCTCCCCCCTATCCTCTATCCTCTCTCCTCCTCTCTCTCCCCTATCCTCACCTCTCTCCTCCCTCCTCTCTCCCATATCCTCACCTCTCTCCTCCTCTCTCTCCCCCTATCCTCACCTCTCTCCTCCTCTCTCTCCCCTATCCTCACCTCTCTCCTCCTCTCCCTCCCCCTATCCTCACCTCTCTCCTCCTCTCTCCCTCCTCTCCTCTCCCCTATCCTCACCTCACCTCTCCTCCTCTCTCTCCCCTATCCTCACCTCTCTCCTCCTCTCTCTCCCCTATCCTCACCTCTCCTCCTCTCTCTCCCCTATCCTCACCTCTCTCCTCCTCTCTCCCCTATCCTCACCTCTCTCCTCCTCTCTCTCCCTATCCTCACCTCTCTCCTCCTCTCTCTCCCTATCCTCACCTCTCTCTCCTCTCTCTCTCCCTATCCTCACCTCTCTCCTCCTCTCCTCTCCCCTATCCTCACCTCTCTCTCCTCCCTCTCTCCCCTATCCTCACCTCTCTCCTCCCCTCTCTGCCCCTATTCTCACCTCTCTCCTCCTCTCTCCCCTATTCTCACCTCTCTCCTCTCCCTATCCTCCTCTCTCTCCCCTATCCCCACCTCTCTCCTCCTCTCCCTCCCCTATCCTCACCTCTCTCCTCACCCCTCTTCCCCTATCCTATCCTCACCTCTCTCCTTCTCTCTCCCTTACCTCTCTCCTCCTCTCCCTATCCTCCACCTCTCTCCTCCTCTCCCCCCTATCCTCACCTCTCCCCCTCCTCTCTCCCCCTTCTCCCCTCTATCCTCACCTCTCTCTCCCCTATCCTCACCTCTCTCCTCCCCTCTCTCCCCTATCCTCACCTCTCTCTCTCTCTCCCCTATCCTCACCTCTCTCCTCCTCTCTCTCCCCCTATCCTCTCTCTCCTCCTCCTCTCTCCCTATACTCACCTCTCTCTCCTCCTCTCTCTCTATCCCCACCTATCCCTCCTCCTCTCTCTCCCTATCCTCACCTATCTCCTCCTCTCCCTATCCCCTCTCTCCTCACCTCTCTTTCCCTATCCTCCACCCCTCTCTCCTCCTCTCCTCCTTTATACTCACCTCTCTCCTCCCCTCTCTATCCTCACCTCTCTCCTCCTCTCCCTCCCTATCCTCTCTCTCTCCTCTCCCTCCACCTATCCTCCTCACCTCTCTCTCTCCCTCCCTCTCCCTATCCTCTTCTCCCTCTATCTCCCTCTCTCTCCCCTATCCTCACCTCTCTTCTCCTCTCTCCCCTATCCTATCTCTCCTTCCTCCTCTCCTCGACTCCTTCCCTATCCTCACTTCTCTCCCCTCTCCTCCCCTATCCTCTCCTCCCTCTATCCTCACCTCTCTCCTCCTCTCTCTTCCCTATCCTCACCTCTATTCTCCCTCTCCCCTATCCTCACCTCTCTCCTCCTCTCTCTCCCTTATCCCCACCTCTCTCCTCCTCTCTCCCCCTATCCTCACCTCTCTCCTCCTCTCTCCCCCTATCTCCCACCTCTCTCCTCCCTCTCTCTCTCCCCTATCCTCACCTCTCTCCTCCTCTCTCTCCCCTATCCTCACCTCTCTCCTCCTCTCCCTCCCCTATCCTCACCTCTCTCCTCCTCTCTCTCTCCCTATCCTCACCTCTCTCCTCCTCTCTCTCCCATATCCTCACCTCTCTCCTCCTCTCTCTCCCCTATCCTCACCTCTCTCCTCCTCTCTCTCTCCTATCCTCACCTCTCTCCTCCTCTCTCTCTCCCCTATCCTCACCTCTCTCCTCCTCTCTCCCATATCCTCACCTCTCTCCTCTCTCTCTAACATATCCTCACCTCTCTCCTCCTCTCTCTCCCTATCCTCACCTCTCTCCTCCCTCTCCCCCCCTATCCTCACCTCTCTCCTCCTCTCCTCCCCTATCCTCACCTCTCTCCTCCTCCACCTCTCCCTCCCCTATCCTCACCTCTCTCCCCTCTCTCTCCCCTATCCTCACCTCTCTCCTCCTCTCTCTCCCCCTATCCTCACCTCTCTCCTCCTCTCTCTCCCCTATCCTCACCTCTCCTCCCTCTCTCTCCCATATCCTCACCTCTCTCCTTCTCTCCCTCTCATATCCTCACCTCTCTTCTCCCCTCTCTCCCCTATCCCTCACCTCTCTCCCTCTCTCCTCTCTCCCATATCCTCACCTCTCTCCTCCTCTCCCCCTCCCATATCCTCACCTCTCTCCTCCTCTCTCTAACATATCCTCACCTCTCTCCTCCTCTCTCTCCCTATCCTCACCTCTCTCCTCCTCTCCTCTCCCTCCCCTATCCTCACCTCTCTCCTCCTCTCTCTCTCCCCTATCCTCCACCTCTCTCCTCCTCTCTCCCCCTATCCTCACCTCTCTCCTCCCTCTCTCCTCCCCTATCCTCACCTCTGTCCTCCTCTCTCTCCCCCCTATCCTCACCTCTCTCTCTCTCCCTATCCTCACCTCTCTCCTCCTCTCTCTCCCCTATCCTCCACCTCTCCTCCTCCTCTCTCTCCCCTATCCTCACCTCTCTCCTCCTCTCTCCCCTATCCTCACCTCTCTCCTCCTCTCTCTCCCATATCCTCACCTCTGTCCTCCCTCTCTCTCCCCCTATCCTCACCTCTCTCCTCCTCTCCCTCCCCTATCCTCACCTCTCTCCCTCTCTCCTCCACCCTCTCCCCTATCCTATCCTCACCTCTTTCCTCCACCCTCTCCCCTATCCTATCCTCACCTCTCTCCTCCACCCTCTCCCCTATCCTATCCTCACCTCTCTCCTTCTCTCTCTCTCCCCTATCCTACCTCTCTCCTCCTCTGCCTCCCCTATCCTCCCTCTCTCCTCTCTCCTCTCCCTCCCCTATCCTCACCTCTCCTCCCCTATCCCCACCTCTCTCCTCCCTCTCTCCCTATCCCCACCTCTCTCCTCCCTCTCTCCCCTATCCTCACCTCTCTCTCCTCCTCTCTCTCCCCTATCCTCACCTCTCTCCTCCTCTCTCTCCCTATCCTCACCTCTCTCCTCCTCTCTCTCCCCTATCCTCACCTCTCTCCTCCTCTCTCTCTCTCCCTATCCTCACCTCCTCACCCTCACCTCCTCCTCCCTTTCCTCCTCTATCCTCACCTCTCTCCTCCTCTCTCTCTCCCTATCCCCACCTCTCTCCTCTCTCTCTCCCCTATCCTCACCTCTCTCTCCTCTCTCACCCTATTCTCACCTCTCTCCTCCTCTCACTCCCTATTCTCACCTCTCTCCTCCTCTCTCTCCCCCTATCCTCACCGCTCTCCTCCTCTCTCTTCCCTATCCTCACCTCTCTCCTCCTCTCTCTCCTCTCCCTCCACCTATCCTCACCTCTCTCCCCTATCCTCACCTCTCTCCTCCTCTCCCTCCCCTATCTCACCTCTCCTCCTCTCTCCTCCCCTATCCTCTCCTCTCCCCTATCCTCACCTCTCTCTCCTCTCCCCTATCCTCACCTCTCTCTCCCTCCCTATCCTCCTCTCCTCTCTCCCTCCCCTATCCTCACCTCTCTCCTTCTCTCTCTCCCCTATCCTCCTCTCTCCTCCTCTCTCTCTCCCCTACCTCTCTCCTATCTCCCCCTCTCCTCACCTCTCTCTCTCTCCCCCTATCCTCACCTCTCTCCTCCCTCCTCCCCTATCCTCACCTCTCTCTCCTCTCTCTCCCCCTATCCTCACCTTTCTCCTCCTCTACCTCCCCTATCCTCACCTCTCTCCTCCTCTCCCTCCCATATCCTCACCTCTCTCCCACTATCCTCACCTGTCTCCCCCTATCCTCACCTCTCTCCTCCTCTCTCTCCCCTATCCTCACCTCTCTCCTCCTCTGCCTCCCCTATCCTCACCTGTCTCCTCCTGGGGCTGTGGCTAGGGATTGAGCTGGGGATGGAGCTGGGAATGGGGCTGGGCTGTGGCTGGGGATTGAGCTGGGAATGGGGCTGGGCTGTAGCTGTGGCTGTGGATGGAGCTGGGAATGGGGCTGGGCTGTGGCTGGGGATGGAGCTGGGAATGGAGCTAGGAATAGGGCTTGGGATGTGGCTGGGGATGGAGCTTGGGAATGGAGCTAGGAATGGAGCTAGGAATAGGGCTTGGGATGTGGCTGGGGATGGAGCTTGGGATGGGGCTGGGGATGGAGCTTGGGATGGGGCTGGGGCTGGGGATGTGGCTGGGGATTGAGCTGGGGCTGGGGATGGAGCTTGGGATGGGGCTAGGAATAGGGCTTGGGATGTGGCTGGGGATGTGGCTGGGGATTGGACTGGGGCTAGGTTGTACAGGACATAATGTATCTCCCCTCTGACTGACTGTACAACAGCATCAGTCGCATGCACTAACCCACACACAACAAACACACACAGACACGCACACACACGCACGCACACACACACAAAAGACTTTACTAAATATTATATAGCATATAGCTCAGTGAATCACTGCTCACTGACAGGCTGGAAAGACTATAGTAGTGATTACATTACCTGATAGTGAGAAGACTAGAGTAATGATTACATTACCTGATAGTGAGAAGACTATAGTAGTGATTACATTACCTGATAGTGAGAAGACTAGAGTAATGATTACATTACCTGATAGTGAGAAGACTATAGTAGTGATTACATTACCTGATAGTGAGAAGACTAGAGTAGTGATTACATTACCTGATAGTGAGAAGACTAGAGTAGTGATTACATTACCTGATAGTTAGAAGACTAGAGTAGTGATTACATCACCTGATAGTGAGAAGACTAGAGTAGTGATTACATCAACTGATAGTGAGAAGACTAGAGTAGTGATTACATTACCTGATAGTGAGAAGACTAGAGTACTGATTACATTATCTGATAGTGAGAAGACTAGAGTAGTGATTACATCACCTGATAGTGAGAATACTAGAGTAGTGATTACATTACCTGATAGTGAGAAGACAACACTAATGCAGACAATGCTGATTTGGCATAATAGGTGCGAGAAGACAGGTGTTTATTACCCTTCACAACATCGCTGATTCTTTGGCTAGATGTCTTTTTACAAGATGACAGTTATACACTGGCCCTCTATAACATTTCACTGGATCATCTATTTATTTTGCCCTTGTACTTGGCAGTTTGACTGAGAACACGTTAATGAGTGGAGTAAAGAGAGTTCTGGGTTCCCTCCAGACCTCCATACCTCCCTTCCCCTCTAGACCTCGCCTCCACTCCTCCTGTCCCTTCCCCTCTCCTGCCCCCTCCCCTCCACTCCTCTCCTCTCCACTCTAGTCCCCCCCCACTCCTCTTGACCCTTCCCTCTCCTGCCCCTCCTCTCCTCAAGCTCTAGTCCTCCTCCACTCCTCGCTGCTCTAGTCCTCCCCTCCACTCTTCCTGTCCCTTCCCCTCTCCTGCCCTCTTCTCTCCCCTCCACTCCTCACTGCTCTAGCCCTCCCCTCCCCATTGTCCAGATGGGAAAGGGCAGTGTGGAGTGCAATAGAGATTGCCTCATCTGTGGATCTGTTAGGGCGGTATAGAAATTGGTGTGGGTTTTGGGTTTCTGGGATAATGGTGTTGGTAGACATTTAGGCAGGTTACCTTTGTGTTCTTGGGCACAGGGACTATGTTGGTCTGCTTAAAACATGTTGGTATTACAGACTTGGACAGGGAGAGGTTGAAAATGTCTGTGAAGACACTTGCCAGTTGGTCAGCGCATGCTTGCAGTACACGCCCTGGTAATCCGTCTGGCCCTGCGGCCTTGAATGTTGACCTGTTAAAAGGTCTTACTCACATCGGCTGCGGAGAACAAGATCACACAGTTTTCTGGAACAGCTGATACTCTCATGCTTGTTTCAGTGTTTTTTGCCTCGATGCGAGCACAGAAATAGTTTAGCTCCTCTAGTAGGCTCATGTCACTCAGGGTGTCCACTCCTCGCTGCTCTAGTCCTCCTCTCCCCTCCCCTCTTCTTGTCCCTTCCCCTCTCCTGTCCCCTCTGATCCACTCCTCACTGCTCTAGTCCTCCTTTTCTGTCCCTTTCCCCTCCACTCCTCCTGTCCCTTCTCTCCCCTCTACTCCTCCTGTCCCTTCTCTCCCCTCTACTCTTCCTGTCCCTTCCCTTCTCTCCCCTCCACTCCTCCTGTCCCTTCTCTCCCCTCTACTCCTCCTGTCCCTTCTCTCCTCTCTCTCCCTGTCCCTTCCTCTCTCCCCCTGTCCTCCTGTCCCTTCCCTTCTCTCCCCTCTACTCCTCCTGTCCCTTCCCTTCTCTCCCCTCTACTCCTCCTGTCCCTTCCTTTCTCTCCCCTCTACTCCTCCTGTCCCTTTCCTCGCTGCTCTAGTCCTCCCCTCCACTCCTCCTGTCCCTTCCCTTCTCCTGCCCCCTTCTCTCCCCTCCACTCCTCGCCTCTAGTCCTCCCCTCTCCTCCTGTCCCTTCCCTTCTCTCCCTTCACTCCTCGCTGCTCTAGTCCTCCCCTCCACTCCTCCTGTCCCTTCCCTTCTCTCCCCTTCACTCCCCACGGCTCTAGTCCTCCCCTCCACTCCTCCTGTCCCTTCCCTTCTCCTGCCCCCTTCTCTCCCCTCCACTCCTCGCTGCTCTAGGCCTCCCCTCCACTCCTCCTGTCCCTGCCCTCCACTCCTCGCTGCTCTAGTCCTCCTCTCTCCCTCTCCTGTCCCTTTCTCTAGTCCTCTCCCTGTCCCTCCCTCTCCCCCTCCCTCCCCCCTCACTCCTCGCTGCTCTAGTCCTCCTCTCCTGTCCCTTTCCCTCTCCTGTCCCTCCCCTCCACTCCTCACTGCTCTAGTCCTCCTCTCCTGTCCCTTTCCCTCTCCTGTCCCTCCCCTCCACTCCTCACTGCTCTAGTCCTCCTCTCCTGTCCCTTTCCCTCTCCTGTCCCTCCCCTCCACTCCTCGCTACTCTAGTCCTCCCCTCCGCTCCTCCTGTCCCTTCCCCTCTCCTGCCCGCTCCCCTCTCCTGCCCCCTTCTCTTCACTCCACTCCAAGAAGTAAGGATGGGGGAGGTACACAGAGAGATAAAAATAGAAACAGGGGTTTGGGTTGAGGGGTGTTGCTGTGTGAACACAAACACAAGATGGATGAAGACCATGGGCTCCTATAAAACCTTTGAGGTGGGCTCTGGGTAAAATCAAATCAAATTTTATTGGTCACATACACATGGTTAGCAGATGTTATTGCGGGTTTAGCTAAATGCTTGTGCTTCTAGTTCTGACAATGCAGCAATATCTAACAAGTAATATCTAACAATTCCACAACAAAAAACGAATACGCACAAGTCTAAGCAAAGGAATGGAATAAGAATGTATAAATATATGGATGAGCAATGTCAGAGCACATAGGCTAAGATGCAATAGAATAGTATAGTATAGAATACAGTAGAATACAGTATATACATATGAGATGAGTAATGCAAGATATGTAAACATTGTTAAAGTAGCTAGTGATCCATGTAATAAAGTGGCCAATGATTTCAAGTCTGTATGTAGGCAGCAGCCTCTCTGTGCTAGTGATGGCTGAGAGAGAGAGTGTGGAAGCTAGGTGAATTGCAACAGCACTAGGCTGCATTTTTAAAAAAAAATCTCCCCTCCATCCCATTTCCTGTAACACGGCAGAGACTCAAGTTTGAGTTTTGAATTTCTGTTATGGTCCATCAGTTTCAAACAGCCTGAAAAACTAGATTTTTCATTATTGAAAACATATTTCACAGCGATTTAGATTTAGTACAATGTCTCCCTACACTATCCAGTGCTTGTTTTCTCACATAAACTTAAATTGAGTGAACAGTGTATAATTTTAGCAACCAGGCGATTTCTACATTGGCTGCTTTACTCGATTTCCACTATATAACACAGCCACAAAGTCAAAACAGCTTTCCCATTTTGACAACATATGCCGGCACACCTGGAGAATTCAATAGGCGAATGTCACAGTCAATCACAATACTGGCATGTAAATAATACCGTGAAACACAATCATTCCACTATTATTGCAGATATATTGTGTACATTTTCTGAATTTACAATGCAAAAATTATAGAAAATTCAATGTGTATCACCTTTAAGAGTATTTGGAGGTCTGCTGAAGGTATTTGATAACTGTATCTGACCTTGGTCTGGTGACATCTGTATCTGACCTTGGTCTGGTGACATCTGTATCTGACCTTGGTCTGGTGATATCTGTATCTGACCTTGGTCTGGTGATATCTGTATCAGACCTTGGTCTGGTGACATCTGTATCTGACCTTGGTCTGGTGACATCTGTATCTGACCTTGGTCTGGTGACATCTGTATCTGAACTTGGTCTGTGACATCTGACATCTGTATCTGACAGATTGGTCTGGTGACATCTGTATCAGACCTTGGTCTGGTGATATCTGTATCAGACCTTGGTCTGGTGACATCTGTATCTGACCTTGGTCTGGTGACATCTGTATCTGACCTTGGTCTGGTGACATCTGTATCTGACCTTGGTCTGGTGACATATCAGACCTGGTCTGGTGACATCTGTATCTGACCTTGGTCTGGTGATATCTGTATCTGACCTTGGTCTGGTGATATCTGACATCTGGTCTGGTGACATCTGTATGTGACCTTGGTCTGGTGAGAACTGAATCTGACCTTGGTCTGGTGATATCTGTATCTGACCTTGGTCTGGTGACATCTGTATCTGACCTTGGTCTGGTGACATCTGTATCTGACCTTGGTCTGGTGATATCTGTATCTGACCTTGGTCTGGTGACATCTGTATCTGACCTTGGTCTGGTGACATCTGTATCTGACCTTGGTCTGGTGATATCTGTATCTGACCTTGGTCTGGTGAGAACTGAATCTGACCTTGGTCTGGTGATATCTGTATCAGACCTTGGTCTGGTGACATCTGTATCTGACCTTGGTCTGGTGACATCTGTATCAGACCTTGGTCTGGTGATATCTGTATCAGACCTTGGTCTGGTGATATCTGTATCTGACCTTGGTCTGGTGACATCTGTATCTGACCTTGGTCTGGTGACATCTGTATCAGACCTTGGTCTGGTGATATCTGTATCAGACCTTGGTCTGGTGATATCTGTATCTGACCTTGGTCTGGTGACATCTGTATCTGACCTTGGTCTGGTGATATCTGTATCAGACCTTGGTCTGGTGATATCTGTATCTGACCTTGGTCTGGTGACATCTGTATGTGACCTTGGTCTGGTGAGAACTGAATCTGACCTTGGTCTGGTGATATCTGTATCTGACCTTGGTCTGGTGACATCTGTATCTGACCTTGGTCTGGTGACATCTGTATCTGACCTTGGTCTGGTGATATCTGTATCTGACCTTGGTCTGGTGACATCTGTATCTGACCTTGGTCTGGTGACATCTGTATCTGACCTTGGTCTGGTGATATCTTGGTCTGGTGAGAACTGAATCTGACCTTGGTCTGGTGATATCTGTATCTGACCTTGGTCTGGTGACATCTGATCTGACCTTGGTCTGGTGACATCTCAGACCTTGGTCTGGTGATATCTGTATCAGACCTTGGTCTGGTGATATCTGTATCTGACCTTGGTCTGGTGACATCTGTATGTGACCTTGGTCTGGTGAGAACTGAATCTGACCTTGGTCTGGTGATATCTGTATCTGACCTTGGTCTGGTGACATCTGTATCTGACCTTGGTCTGGTGACATCTGTATCAGACCTTGGTCTGGTGACATCTGTATCTGACCTTGGTCTGGTGAGAACTGAATCTGACCTTGGTCTGGTGACATCTGTATCTGACCTTGGTCTGGTGATATCTGTATCTGACCTTGGTCTGGTGATATCTGTATCTGACCTTGGTCTGGTGACATCTGTATCTGATCTTGGTCTGGTGATATCTGTATCTGACCTTGGTCTGGTGATATCTGTAGCTGACCTTGGTCTGGTGATATCTGTATCTGACCTTGGTCTGGTGATATCTGTATCTGACCTTGGTCTGGTGATATCTGTATCTGACCTTGGTCTGGCGATATCTGTATCTGACCTTGGTCTGGCGATATCTGTATCTGATCTGGGTCTGGTGATATCTGTATCTGACCTGGGTCTAGTGATAACTGTATCTGACCTGGGTCTGGTGTGAGTCTGACCCTGGGGAAAGAAAGAACAGGGGAGGGGATGGACAGAAGGAAATGTTGAGTGTGGGTGGTCATCTGTGGTTTGGTGCTGGATGCCGGGTTGTGGAGTTTTTTTTATTAATAGCCATAATCCAGAACGTTCAAACCGTCCTGTGACGGGGGCTGGGATAAATAATAATAAATATAGGACAAAACACACATCACGACAAGAGAGACAACACAACACTACAAAAAGAGAGACCTAAGACAACAACATAGCATGGTAGTAACACATGACAACAACATGGTAGCAACACAACGTGGCAGCCGCACAGCATGATAGCAGCACAAAACATGGTACAAATGTTATTGGGCACAAACAGCACAAAGAGCAAGACGGTAGAGACAACAATACATCACACAAAGCAGCCACAACTGTCAGTAAGAGTGTCCATCATTGAGTCTTTGAATGAAGAGAATGAGATAAAACTGTCCAGTTTGAGTGTTTGTTGCAGCTCGTCCCAGTCGCTAGCTGCAGCGAGCTGAAAAGACGAGCGACCCAGAGATGTGTGTTTTTGGGGACCTTTAACAGAATGTGATTGGAAAGACGGGTGCTGTATGTGGAGGATGAGGGCTGAAAGACCGGTGGAAACCTGTCCTTTCGTCTGATGAGTCCAAATTTGAGATTTTTGGTTCCAACCACCATGTCTTTGTGAGACACAGAGTAGGTGAACGGATAATCTCAGTATGTGTCGTTCCCACCGTGAAGCATGGAGGAGGAGGTGTGGGGGTGCTGTGAGAGCTGATGTGAAATCTCTCTCTCTCTCTCTCTCTCTCTCTCTCTCTCTTTTATATATATGTGGGGGCCCAGTAGGCTCCACCGGTCTGGGCGTCGCCTGCGGAGGGAGCTGCTTCAATGGTTTATAATCCAATAAACTAACATAGATATTCAACAAACAAAAAAACTCAGCATATACTGGGAATCACTGGTGAGCTGCCTGTCAAGGTACGAGAGAGAAAGAGGGCTCCGAGGATCTCGTGTTTAATCCCAATTCAAAATTTGACATTAATGGACAAACTTCAGATTCTGTGAGAGCTTGTGCAAGAGAGAGAGAGACAGAGACAGAGAGAGAGCAGGAACCTGGACTTCACCTAAGAAATCGGTAATACAGACATTGTCATCCTGCAATAAACCTGGTATAGAGGAGACGGACCCACTGGTTTCCCTCTAGGTTACAGAGAGCTGGTAGTCCCATCCACCAAACTACCAGGTGTGAAACAGGGAAGAGACTCAGAGGAAAATTGGTATAGAGCAGACCTGCTGGGCAACACAGACTTTCAACTCCCTCCAAAGATGTTCTATGGGGTTGAGATCTGGAGACTGGCTAGGCCACTCCAGGACCTTGAAATGCTTCTTACGAAGCCACTCCTTCGTTGCCCGGGCGGTGTGTTTGGGATCATTGTCATGCTGAAAGACCCAGCCACGTTTCATCTTCAATGCCCTTGCTGATGGAAGGAGGTTTTCACTCAAAATCTCACGATACTTGGCCCCATTCATTCTTTCCTTTACACGGATCAGTCGTCCTGGTCCCTTTGCAGAAAAACAGCCCCAAAGCATGATGTTTCCACCCCCATGCTTCACAGTAGGTATGGTGTTCTTTGGATGCAACTCAGCATTCTTTGTCCTCCAAACACGACGAGTTGAGTTTTTACCAAAAAGTTATATTTTGTTTTCATCTGACTATATGACATTCTCCCAATCTTCTTCTGGATCATCCAAATGCTCTCTAGCAAACTTCAGACGGGCTTGGACATGTACTGGCTTAAGCAGGGGGACACGTCTGGCACTGCGGGATTTGAGTCCCTGGCGGCGTAGTGTGTTACTGATGGTAGGCTTTGTTACTTTGGTCCCAGCTCTCTGCAGGTCATTGACTAGGTCCCCCCGTGTGGTTCTGGGATTTTTGCTCACTGTTCTTGTGATCATTTTGACCCCACGGGGTGAGATCTTGCGTGGAGTCCCAGATCGAGGGAGATTATCAGTGGTCTTGTACGTCTTCCATTTCCTAATAATTGCTCCCCCAGTTGATTTCTTCAAACCAAGCTGCTTACCTATTGCAGATTCAGTCTTCCCAGCCTGGTGCAGGTCTACAATTTTGTTTCTGGTGTCCTTTGACAGCTCTTTGGTCTTGGCCATAGTGGAGTTTGGAGTGTGACTGTTTGAGGTTGTGGACAGGTGTCTTTTATACTGATAACAAGTTCAAACAGGTGGCATTAATACAGGTATCGAGTGGAGGACAGAGGAGCCTCTTAAAGAAAAAATTACAGGTCTGTGAGAGCCAGAAATCCTGCTTGTTTGTAGGTGACAAAATGCTTATTTTCCACCATAATTTGCAAATAAATTCATTAAAAATCCTACAATGTGATTTTCTGGATTTTTTTCCTCATTTTGTCTGTCATAGTTGAAGTGTACCTATGATGAAAATTACAGGCCTCTCTCATCTTTTTAAGTGGGAGAACTTTCACAATTGGTGGCTGACTAAATACTTTTTTGCCCCACTGTATATCAACGAATTGGCACAGGCACTAGAAAAGTCTGCAGCACCCGGCCTCACCCTACTAAAATCTGAAGTCATATCTACTTTTTGCTGATGATCTGGTGCTTCTGTCACCAACCAAGGAGGGCCTACAGCAGCACCTAGATAGTCTGCACAGATTCTGCCAGACCTGGGCCTTGACAGTAAATCTGAGTAAGACCAAAATAATGGTGTTCCAAAAAAGGTCCAGTCGCCAGGACCACAAATACAAATTCCATCAAGACACCATTGCCCAAGAGCACACACACAAAACTATACATACCTTGGCCTAAACATCAGCGCCACAGGTAACTTTCACAAAGCTGTGAACGATCTGAGAGACAAGGCAAGAAGGGCATTCTATGCCATCAAAAGGAACATAAAATTCAACATACCAATTAAGATCTGGCTAAAAATACTTGAATCAGTCATAGAACCCATTGCCCTTTATGGTTGTGAGGTCTGGGGTCCGCTCACCAACCAAGACTTCACAAAATGGGACAAACACCAAATTGAGACTCTGCATGCAGAATTCTGCAAAAATATCCTCCATGTACAACGTAGAACACCAAATAATGCATGCAGAGCAGAATTAGGCTGATACCCACTAATGATCAAAATCCAGAAAAGAGCCGTTATTAAATTCTACAACCACCTAAAAGGAAGCGATTCCCAAACCTTCCATAACAAAGCCATCACCTACAGAGAGATGAACCCGGAGAAGAGTCCCCTAAGCAAGCTGGTCCTGGGGCTCTGTTCACAAACACAAACACACCCTACAGAGCCCCAGGACAACAGCACAATTAGACCCAATCAAATCATGAGAAAACAAAAAAGATAATTACTTGACACATTGGAAAGAATTCACAAAAAAACAGAGCAAACTATAATGCTATTTGGCCCTAAACAGAGAGTACACAGTGGCAGAATACCTGACCACTGTGACTGACCCAAACTTAAGGAAAGCTTTGACTATGTACAGACTCAGTGAGCATAGCCTTGCTATTGAGAAAGGCCGCCGTAGGCAGACATGGCTCTCAAGAGAAGACAGGCTATGTGCACACTGCCCACAAAATTAGGTGGAAACTGAGCTGCACTTCCTAACCTCCTGTCCAATGTATGATCATATTAGAGACACATATTTCCCTCAGATTACACAGATCCACAAAGAATTCGAAAACAAACCCAATTTTGATAAACTCCCATATCTACTGGGTGAAATACCACAGTGTGCCATCACAGCAGCAAGATTTGTGACCTGTTGCTACAAGAAAAGGGCAACCAGTGAAGAACAAACACCATTGTAAATACAACCCATATTTATGCTTATTTATTTTCCCTTGTGTACCCTTAACCATTTGTACATCGTTGCAACACTGTATATATACGTAATAGGACATTTGTAATGTCTTTATTGTTTTGGAACTTCTGTATGTGTAATGTTTACTGTTCATTTTTATTGTTTATTTCACTTTTATATATTTTCTACCTCACTTGCTTTGGCAATGTTAACACATGTTTCCCATGCCAAGGAAAGTGATCACACTTTATTCATCACTAATTTCAGTCGGTAAGGTGAACAGGACCTCCATGCATTTGAGCAAATTAGTGTGGGAACTAGTGTTCCTATTTCTTGGCCCAGCAGCCCATGGAAAGTGATGTGTGTTTGACTACATGTTCCTTTAGCAGTGGTCTTGGCTGTGCTGCCGGGACCCTCGGAGGTGTCCATGTTATTGTAGGACATGTCCCAAGCCACAGCATTAGGCCTTACATCCAGATTGCTCGCATGCGTGCGTCTGCCATCGCGCGCATGTTGATTTTGTCCACCCACACCAGATGCGATCAGGACAAGCAGGTTGAAATATCAAAACTAACTCTGAACCGACTATATTAATTTGGGGACAGGTCGAAAAGCATTAAACATTTATGGCAATAGCTAGCTAGCTTGGTGTTGCTAGCTAATTTGTCCTGAGATATAAACATTGGGTTGTTAATTGATCTAAAATGCACAAGGTTCTCTACTCCGACAATTAATCCAATGATAGTAATCTATCCTACTATTCTTCTAGTGATCTATCCTACTTCAGACACTCTTCTTCTTCTTTGGACTTTATATGGCAGTTGGCAACCAACTTTAAGGTGCATTACCACCACCAACTGGACTGGAGTGTGGACCTCAGTTCATCTTTCAATCACCCATGTGGGTATATGCTCTGAAAAACCAATGAGGAGATGGGAGAGGTGGATGTGTTCTGTCCATAATATACAAGCGCATATGACTCTCCGAGTCATATTTTATAGAGCTGGTGTGTGTGTGTGTGTATGTATGTGTGTGTGTGTGTATGTGTTTGTGTGTGTGTGTGTGTGTGTGTGTGAAAGCCCAGTCATCTTGTGGCAGAGTGTTGATGTTATTGCAGCCCCGGTCTATAAAACCAGCTCTCACAGTCTCACGTCAGAATTAGACGTTCCTTCATGTTTCTCAAACGTAACATTTTTAAGTTGTTCCAAACGTGAAATTTCAAAGTGGTTAGGTTATGTTTAGGCATTATCTACTAGTTTGTAAGGTTGGGTTTATGTTTAGGCATTATCTACTAGTTTGTAAGGTTGGGTTTATGTTTGGGCATTATCTACTAGTTTGTAAGGTTGGGTTTATGTTTGGGCATTATCTACTAATTTGTAAGGTTAGGGTTATGTTTAGGCATTGTCTACTAGTTTGTAAGGTTGGATTTATGTTTGGGCATGATCTACTAATTTGTAAGATTAGGGTTATGTTTAGGCATTAACTCTTAATTCTTTAAGGTAAGGGTTAAGGTTTGGGATAGGCCTTAGCAAAACTGAAACCTTCTTGAAGGTAACAGCCCTCACTGTTGCCCCTACTGGCCAGTGTCCATGTCATCTTCCGAAGGACTCGGACATGGATGGACGTCGAATTCTGACTTGTATCATGGGTGACCAGCCTGCTATAAAAGCACACTACGATATGACATGCTGCTCACCGGCCGGTCACTACACTCTAGCTGGCCAACCCTGACACTGTGTGCATGTGTTTGTACGTGCGTGTGGGGGTGATCATGTGTTCTGTAAGATTTGCCAGGTTTTGCCTCTATACAACCCACTGCAGTGAACCCTGAGTGGATTTATTGATGTGTGTTTGTGAGTGAATTTGTTGTAAAGCACCACATATGGTCTTTGAGTATCACTTTTCTCATTTACAGTATTCCTAGAATACTAGATTCCTAGAAAACAGTAAAAATGTTCTGGAAATGTTCTGAAACTGACCAAGAAACGCTTGCCAGATAAAGTCTGAGAAAGGAAAATCTCTACTTGGAAAGCGATTAACATTGTGGTGGGTGATTTGGGTTTGATGAGCATACTCCTATTTTTATAGGGACAATCTGCAGTTGCTACATTCATTTAAGGACTTTGGAATTAATGACATGTACTCATTGATTCTTGACGACTATAACACATAAATGGCTCATGAGCTTAGTTCTACTGTCGTACACATCAGAACCCCAAATATCAGCTTGTTTTACTCCATTGTTTGTAAACAAAGTAAATATGAACAAATACTGTGTAATTTCAAAACATGGTTAGTAAAGTGATGGATATCAGTCAGCTCTGTCTATGAATTTGATAGTAGTAAAAATGTTCCAGCCCCATTCCTCAACTTTTTTCCGAAACAGTGCCGGGGACAATGATTTGATATTGTTTCAACTGCGGATTTCCCTTTTAAAGCACCATAATGAAAAGCATATGTGACTGACCGGCTCAAATCGGTCTTATGTAGAAAATTTGAAATTGTGTTTTTTATATTGGATAAAAGTAGAGACTCAAAGCTAGAAAATGGTATATCATACACTATAGTATCATACACTAAAGTAATTCTGCTTTGAAAGTTGATAAACTTGTAATCTCGTTTTTGAGAAAATGTCCCTGGAATGTTTTGGTAAACCTACTGGAGAGCTCTTCTTTGTCTACACCCATTCAGCATTGTTCACACCCTCTTAAGCCTTAGCCCCACCCATCTCTTTAAGGATTCACGTGAGGCCATGTATTAAACAACCAAAGATTAAGACTAAATGCCGTTTTATACTACGTCTATAGACAGTTGTCGCAGTAACATCATGAACATTCTATTGTCGTCCAACATCAAATTTGTCGCTGTTGTTATGGCAAAGTATAAACAAAACAACTACAGGTTGCATGACATCAGCAGCCTGGTGGTCCAAAATAGCATAACTGGTGTATTTTAACACCAATAAACCCATCCATTTAAAAATACATTTAGTATATGGTAATCTAGCAAACCAGGCAACTAAAATAAACTTTCTAAACAATGTTTTGGTTAGTTTCTAGCTTGCTAGCTGGCTAGCTAATGTTAAGTTAGCTGGCTAGCCAGTTACAATAATGACCATATCATTTAGCTGACAACGTCTTCACTTTAGCTCATTTGTCTTCATTATTACAGGAAAATAAACTCACAACAAGATCATTATTTATATTAATGTGGAGCCAATTACAGAAAATATCTTATGGTTGTGAGTGTGATGAAATAAAAGTAGTGAATTGCCTGAGAATTTTAGAACTTGGCCTTACTTATATCCTAATTTGACCTTGGTGCAGGTGTTATTGTTTTTCACATTACCATCCCTGGTAAACACACACTATATCATTTAAAATGAATGTTTATTTGTCACATGCAGATGACACAGAAGGTACAGTGAAATGGTTACTTGCATAGTGGAGTCTTTTGTTTAGACAATTGACCATAATCCCAACTCATAATGTTACTACCCTGCATGAGTCTGTAGGTAGCTAACCAACCAGGTTCAATGTTAGCTACTAACATTAGGCTTTAACTACCAATACAAATGCCTCTGAGATACGAATAATATTACCACACAGATCATACATGTAATGTTAGCTAGCGAGCCAGCCAGCTAACGTTAGCTAGCTAGCGAACAGTACACTTTAACTTGAAATGAAAACAACTTTCTGACAAAATTAGAAACATATAATATCTGAAAATGTAGCTAGCTAGACAAGTAGGCCGGCAATTGAGAATCTGTGGCATGACTTAAATATTGCGGTACATCAGCGGAACCCATCCAACTTGAAGGATCTGGAGCAGTTTTGCCTTGAACATGGATGGACGCTTCTCCCTCTCTGACACGGATGCCATCGTTCCCCTTAGTTTGAAGATCCAGGGACAGGTGTTCTATACAACAGCCTTCTCCATGTTCTTTTTTCGACTTTGCGTATTTGCAATCAAATGGCAGAATTTTCTCTATCTCCTTAGCTAATGTACTCTAATTCCACCGGGCATTCCACTGATTTCAAAACTCTGTTCTCCAAAAAGTGAATAGCAACACTTGTGCAGTTCTACTTTGTGATATCTTTTTTTTTTAAAGCCACGTTAGAAAGGATTACCTACACATACTGAGTAGCTCATGTTATAGACAGAAACGTGCTACATGGCAGACCAATCCAAACTCATCTCTCGGCATGTCCAGCCCATCCATTATCTCAGCCAATCATGGCTAGCGGGAAGGTGCCTGACTTTTTCTGTGGCTAAACTAACTAGGCTCGTAATGTAACAATTTTATTTTTATTTGCAGATGGCATACACGTTTTTTATTAAGGCACATGACACTTCACCTTTCAGAAGGCATTTCTGCCAAAAAACGCGTTTAGATTTTAAAAAATAAGTTTACAGTCAAATGACTTTCTTGTGAAGTATTGATGCGCGACATACGACCAGTTTCCTGAAACAAGTCACGTGAGATAGAAAGAGAGATTGAGATAGCGGGAGATGGAGAGAGCAAGACAGAAATACATGGAACGAGAGAGAGGGAGATGGCGAGAGAGAGAACGAGAGAGACGGGGAGACGAGATAGCAAGAATGTTGCTCACGGAGCAGAGATTAATGATCTTGTGTGTGTGAGCGTGTGTGTGTGTGTGAGAGGGAGTGAGAGTCTGCACGTGTTTGTGTACGTGCATGTTTTCATGTGAGTGTGTGTGCGTGCGTCACCTTTTGACAAATTGTTTGGAATGTGACTGGTATGAGCTCTCACCTCACCAGCCCACTCAACGCTAAACTGCTAACCTCTAGTACACACACACACCACACACACACACACACACACACACACACACACACACACACACACACACACACACACACACACACACACACACACACACACACACACACACACACACACACACACACACACACACACACACACACACAAACCTCCATCCACCCAACGCGGACATCTAGCTTCACACAACTCTGACAATGTCCAAACATTGTAATTTTTATATGCAGACCCAAATCATTACACAAAATGAAGGTATTTTAGGTTGATTGTTGTATTATTTTTAACACTCTAATTGGCCTTAATTGTAAGCCAGCCTGTGAAGTAAAGAAGGCTGAGACATTCCACTGGTCATTATGGTTTCAGCAGGCCTGATGTGGGATTTCAGAAGCTGTTGCCAAACTGAGGTTTCATGTCACTGTGCCTATGTCACGACTGAATCACTCGTCAAAATACAGACACACACACACTCAATGGAGAAGTTATGGCCAGTTGGGTAGAGAAGGAGAGAATCTGGCCACCCCCATCATTCCTTCCTCAATGGAATGTTCCATGTGTTACATGTGCTCTGCCCTCCACTATTACCCTGCCCTGTGATGGATAGTGGAAAATAAGGATCTGACAAATAAATACAATGTCTATCAGTTCAGGGCTTCGTTCTTTTCTCCTTGTAAACATACATGATCTTCTGATGAACAGCACTGACTGGGTGAATACACCCCCACTGACTGGGTGAATACACTGACTGGGTGAATACACCCCCACTGACTGGGTGAATACACTGACTGGGTGAATACACCCCCACTGACTGGGTGAATACACCCCCACTGACTGGGTGAATACACCACCACTGACTGGGTGAATACACCCCCAATGACTGGGTGAATACACGGCCACTGACTGGGTGAATACACCCCCACTGACTGGGTGAATACACCCCCACTGACTGGGTGAATACACCCCCACTGACTGGGTGAATACACCACCACTGACAAGGGGAATACACTGACTGGGTGAATACACCCCCACTGGCTGGGTGAATACACCCCCACTGGCTGGGTGAATACACCCCCACTGGCTGGGTGAATACACCCCCACTGGCTGGGTGAATACACCCCCACTGACTGGGTGAATACACCCCCACTAACTGGGTGAATACACCCCCACTGACTGGGTGAATACACCACCACTGATTGGGTGAATACACTGACTGGGTGAATACACCCCACTGACTGGGTGAATACACTGACTGGGTGAATACACTGACTGGGTGAATACACCGCCACTGATTGGGTGAATACACCCCCACTGACTGGGTGAATACACTGACTGGGTGAATACACCCCCACTGACTGTGTGAATACACCCCCACTGACTGGGTGAATACACCCCCACTGACAAGGTGAATACACTGCCACTGACTGGGTGAATACACCCCCACTGACAAGGTGAATATACCCCCACTGACTGGTTGAATACACCCCCACTGACTGGGTGAATACACCCCCACTGACTGGGTGAATACACCCCCACTGACTGGGTGAATACACCCCCACTGACTGGTTGAATACACCCCCACTGACTGGGTGAATACACCCCCACTGACTGGGTGAATACACCCCCACTGACTGGGTGAATACACCCCCACTGACTGGGTGAATACACCCCCACTGACTGGGTGAATACACCCCCACTGACAAGGTGAATACACCGCCACTGACTGGGTGAATACACCCCCACTGACTGGGTGAATACACTGACTGGGTGAATACACCCCCACTGACTGGTTGAATACACCGTCACTGACTGGGTGAATACACTGACTGGGTGAATACACCCCCACTGACTGGGTGAATACAACACCACTTACTGGGTGAATACACTGACAAGGTGAATACACCCCCACTGACTGGGTGAATACACCACCACTGACTGGGTGAATACACTGACTGGGTGAATACACCCCCACTGACTGGGTGAATACACTGACTGGATGAATACACTGGCTGGGTGAATACACTGACTGGGTGAATACACCACCACTGACTGGGTGAATACACCCCCACTGACTGGGTGAATACACCACCACTGACTGGGTGAATACACCCCCACTGACTGGGTGAATACACCCCCACTGACTGGGTGAATACTCCCCCACTGACTGGGTGAATACACCGCCACTGGAGTGGGGTAGGAGGTTAGGGAGGTAGGAGGTTAGGGAGGTAGGGGGTTAGGTAGATTAGAGAGGTTGGGGGTTAGGGAGGTAGAAGGGGTTAGGTGGTTAGGGAGGTGAGAGGTTATGGGGGTAGGAGATGAGGGGGTAAGGGGTTTGGAGGTAGTAGGAGGTAGGAGGTTAGGGAGGTAGTAGGAGGTAGGGGGTTAGGGAAGTAGTAGGAGGTAGGGTGTTAGGGAGGTAGTAGGAGGTTAGGGAGGTAAAATGGGGTAGGAGGTTAGGAAGGTAGGAGATTAGGGAGGTAGGAGATTAGGGAGGTAGGAGATTAGGGAGGTAGGAGGTTAGTGAGGTAGGAGATTAGGGAGGTAGGAGGTTAGGGAGGTAGGAGGTTAGGGAGATGTGAGGTTAAGGAGGTAGGAGGTTAGTGAGGTGGGAGGTTAGTGAGGTAGGAGGTTAGGGAAGTAGGAGGTTAGGGAGGTAGAAGGGGGTAGGTGGTTAGGGAGGTAGGAGATGAGGGGGTATGGGGGTTTGGAGGGTGTAGGAGGTAGGAGGTTAGGGAGGTAGGAGGTAGGGGGTTAGGGAGGTAGTAGGAGGTAGGGGGTTAGGGAGGTAGTAGGAGATTAGGGAGGTAGGAGGTTAGGGAGGTAGGAGGTTAGGGAGGTAGTGGGTAGGTAGGGGGTTAGGGAGGTAGGAGGTTAGGGAGGTAGGAGGGGTAGAAGGATAGGGAGGTAGGATGTTAGGGGGCAGGAGGTAGGAGGTTAGGGACGTAGAAAATTAGGGGTAGAGGTTAGTGAGGTTGAAGGTTAGGGGGAGGTAGGGGGTTAGGGAGGTAGGAGGTTAGGGGGGTAGAGGGATAGGGAGGTAGGAGGTTAGGGGGCAGGAGGTAGGAGGTTAGGGAGGTAGAAAATTAGGGGTAGGAAGTTAGTGAGGTTGAAGGTTAGGGAGGTAGGGGGTTAGGGAGGTAGAAGGTTAGGGAGGTAGGAGGTTAGAGAGGTCGGAGGTTAGAGAGGTAGAAAGTTAGGGAGGTAGGAGTGGGTAGGAGGTTAGGAAGTTAGGAGAGGGGGTAGAAGTTAGGGAGGTAGGAGGTTAGGGAGGTAGGAGGTTAGTGGGTAGGAGGTTAGGGAGGTAGGAGGTTAGGGAGGTAGGAGGAGGGGGGTAGGAAGTTAGGGAGGTAGGAGGTTAGGGAGGTAGGAGGTAGGAGGTTAGTGGGTAAGAGGTTAGTGGGTAGGAGGTTAGGGAGGTAGGAGGTTAGTGGGTAGGAGGTTAGGGAGGTAGGAGGTTAGTGGGTAGGAGGTTAGGGAGGTAGGAGGTTAGGGAGGTAGGAGGGGGGGTAGAGGTAGGAGGTTAGGGAGGTAGGAGGAGGTTAGGAGTGGGTAGGAGGTTAGGGGAGGTAGGAGGTTAGTGGGTAGGAGGTTAGGGGGTAGGAGGTTAGGGAGGTAGGAGGTTAGTGGGTAGGAGGTTAGGGAGGTAGGAGGTTAGTGGGTAGGAGGTTAGGGAGGTTAGGAGGTTAGTGGGTAGGAGGTTAGGGAGGTAGGAGGTTAGTGGGTAGGAGGTTAGGGAGGTAGGGAGGTTAGTGGGTAGGAGGTTAGGGAGGTAGGAGGTTAGTGGGTAGGAGGTTAGGGAGGTAGGAGGTTAGGGAGGTAGGAGGGGTTGATTGAACCTTTTTCACCTCCACTTGATTCCAGAACCCTGAGCCAGCCAGTCTATAGCTGTTCTCTCTCCTCACTACAGCCGACAGTGGCAGTGCCTTGTTGTGTTTGGCCAGATGCAGGGAGCATTGCGCAGCTGGCAGGACACACACACACATATGCACACACACACACACACACACATGCTAACACACACAGCTCTGAGAGGGCCAAGCCTGTCACACAGGCATAATGATTTAGGACCCAAATTAGGTTTTACACTGGGCTCTGTTTGTTCCAGTCGCTTCATGGATCATTTACATGCTGCTATGCCCACTTCTACTGGGACTAGAGATGGCTAATGGTAACAAACAAACACACATACCCAGTCTGTGGTAATACTATCACTCTCCTAGCAGACAGAGGAGCTCAGTTGACTTTGAATGTAACTCAATAATGCAGTGAGTCTGAGAGCTGTCTTCTTACAGAGCACCCAGGTTAAGACAGGCAGAGAAACTGAATCCCACCCAGTATCAACTGCTAGTCCCTAAAACCTAGCCCTTGGCCCCTAGCTCATAACTCCTAGCCCCTAAAACCTAACCCATAGCACCTAGCTCCTAGCTCATAACTCCGAGCCCCTAAAACCTAGCCCATAGCTCCTAGCCTCTAGCCCCTAGCTTATAACTCCTAGCCCCTAGCTCATAACTCTTAGCCCCTAGCTCTTAGCCCTCATTCTCAGTGGTTCTACTGTAGTACTTGTAGTGCTTAATACTCACAGGCTACCTTACCTGCATGTTGCTTCACTTTAGTCAAATTCCTGTCGACTGTCACTTACAGGAATGCATGTACGCACACACATACGCGCACGGATGTACACAAGGACGCACGCACGGATGTACACACGGACACATGCACGGATGCGCACACACACAATATTGAGGTAGGGGAGAGTGGGGTAAGTTGAGCCAAAGTAGTAAATTGAGCCACTCTTGTTTCTAGGAAACCATACACAAAATGAATAATTTGACCAAATATTTAAGATTAGGGTTGAGGTTAGGCATTAACTCAGAAACCTTAAGGTTATGGTTTGGAATAGGCTCAAAAACAACTTTCTATTACTGGATTGGAACATGCAACCCTGCACCAGAGGCAGATGCTTACGCCCATCCCCCACTCCCTTTCGCAACACCATAGCAAAACCAAAGCCTACTTGAAGGTAACAGCGCTCACTGTTGCCCCTAGTGGCCAGTTTCCACGTCATCTCCCAACGTCCTCAGACATGGATGGACGTCCAATACTGATGTGTATCACGTGTGACCTGGCTGGGAAAAAGCAAGTTAGGTTCCAAACATGTATTTTCACCCAGTCAAATGAATTTATTGTGTTAGAGGTTTCATGATGCTTGTATCTAAACCAAAGTAGATCATTTTAAGATTGTTCTATACATCAGTTGGGGGTCTCTATAAGCTACAATATGAGGTCCTAAACCTAGCATGAAAGTGCATCCTTGTAGGTGTATGGGCTAATATAGTCCAAATGTTTGCCTTGAGGTAAGTTGAGCCAATGGCCATGGTGTAAGTTCAGCCAGTGGGTGAGCCAATGTCAAGTTTTCCCATGCGTAATGTAAGGTATTATTTCTGGGATATGAGGCAACAACGGGGCTCGGCCTATGTTTTTAAAGTGTTTAAATAGGCACAAAGTGCTTGTTAGGTGTTAAGCCTGTGTTAAAATATGCTTAAAATGATTAAAAGACATAAAAACATATTATGATTGTGTTGATTTGTGTTTGGGAAAAAAAGATAGATATAGTTTTAAAAATGTGGTGGTAGTATTTCATTCAATACAGAAATTTGTAAGCGTCTTAATTCGGATTATTTCCAGGTATACACAACATCCTGAAAAATATGTAGATATCTTTGTTAGGACGAATACTATACTTCCCTTGACGTAGTGATGCGGAACTTAAAAAAAGGAGTTAACCGACTCCACTCTGCCCTATCATATTGGTAGTTGAGATTGGCGGTGTTGGAAGGTTTGTCGCTGAGCTGTGGACCAGGTTCGTAGAGGTTTTAATGACAGACACTGACTAAGTCCAAAATGGCACCCTATTCCCTACCCGAGGTAAAACCCTTAAACAAGAGGGGGGAGGGGCGCACACGCGCACGCACACGCACACGCACACGCGCACACACGCACACGCACACACACACACACACCCACACCCATACCCATACCCACACCCACACCCACACACGACTTCAATGAGCCAGAGACCCAGCGTGACTAAAAATAAAGAGGCAATGGGGCTAAGAATAGCTGTGGACCGTGAGAGGAAGGGCTGATAAGCCATGCGTCACACACATGCTGCTGGAGCATCATGCAATGGGATACAGCGGACGGAGGGCAGCAAGGCAAATTACTAGCAGCTGTCTGGACGGAGGAGAGTGTCCAAATATGAAGGATTAATCACTCACTCCTAACCCGTGGCCACGTTCAAAACCTCAGGCACTTGGGACATTTATTTCCATTCATGTGCGGTGCTGGCACTAGCACCCGTGTGTGTGTGTGTGTGTGTGTGTGTGTGTGTGTGTGTGTGTGTGTGTGTGTGTGTGTGTGTGTGTGTGTGTGTGTGTGTGTGTGTGTGTGTGTGTGTGTCACACTGAGAGCGATGTGCTAGGCCAGCAGTGTTGGTCAACATTTCATTCTGATACCACAGTGTAATTTTAGCTCTGCATGTGTAATGCTGTGAATTACTGCAAGGAATTACTGCAAGGAACTCAGGAACATTTGTTGTGGGTGAGGAAATAAATGATCCTGTCACTTCTAACCCACCCTGTTCAACAGGACTTCTTCACTCAGGAATGTGGTTGGGTTTTAGAATTCTGTTTTTGTATTTTTCTTCGTGTATTTTCTGTGCTCAGGCCTTTATTGCATTATCTGTGTATGTAACTTGTATTGTGTAGTTGTTGCTGGTCTTGTCATGCAGGGCTCCTAATGTGTTTGATCTGAGAGGAGAGAGAACTGTATTGCAAGAGCAAAGAAAACCTCCAAATAACGCATGTAGATCAGAACTGGGCCAACACCCCCTGCTCATTCAAATAGAACAAAGAGACATCACATCTTACAACCATCTAAAAACAAGTGACTTCAAGACATTTCATCACACAGCCCTACAATGTCAAGAGATGAAACAAGGGAAGAGTCCCCTCAGCCAGCTGGTTCTGAGGCTCAGTTCACTCACCTAAACCAACCCCATAGAGCCTGAGAAAATCTGGCCCAACCAAATCATCACAAAGCAAAAATAAAAATATATCACCTACTGGAAATACACAAAAGATTAAAGTAAACTTCAATGCTATTTGGCTCTAAACAGACAGTCCACGGTGGCAGACTGATCTGACCACTGTGGCTGATTTTTTTTTTTTTTTTTAATTGAACCTTTATTTAACAAGGCAATGAAGGCCTACCCGGGCCCAACCTGGACGACGCTTGGCCAATTGTGTGCCGCCCTATGGGACAGATGTGATTCAGCCTGGATTCAAACAAGGGACTGTAGTGTTGCCTCTTGCACCGAAATGTGCCTCAGACCGCTACGCCACTCGGGAGCAGATACAAAGGAATACACAGACTAGGTAAAGACTCAGTGAGCACAGCCTGGCTATAGAGACAGGTCATCACAGACAAACCTGGCTGCCCAGAGAGGACAGGCTGTTCTCAATCTGACCCCGGGAAGAGGTAGAGACATGGATGCATTTCCTATTACACTGTGACAAATACTCAGATCTAACAGAATCCTTCTTTCCAGTACAAAGAATTTGAAACTATAAAAGATGAAGAAAAAATAAAATATTTACTGGGTGTAAGTCAATCTCTCTCTCTCTCTCTCTCTCTCTCTCGCTCAACATTGCCAAAGCAAGTGAAATAGATAATAAACATAAGTGAACAGTAAACATTATACTCACAGAAGTTTCAAAAGAATAAAGACATTACAAATGTCATATTATGTATATACAGTATACAGTGTTGTAACGATGTACAAATGGTTAAAGTACACAAGGGAAAATAAATAAGCATAAATATGGGTTGTATTTACAATGGTGTTTGTTCTTCACTGGTTGCCCCTTTCTTGTGGCAACAGGTCACAATCTTGCTGCTGTGGTGGCACACTGTGGAATTTCACCCAATAGATATGGGAGTTTTCAAATTCTTTGTGGATCTGTGTAATCTGAGGGAAATATGTGTCTCTAATATGGTCATACATTGGGCAGGAGGTTAGAATGTGTAGCTCAGTTTCCACCTCATTTTGTGGGCCGTGTAGCCTGTCTTCTCTTGAGAGCCATGTCTGCCTACGGTGGCCTTTCTCAATAGCAACGCTATACTCACTGAGCCTGTACATAGTCAAAGCTTTCCTTAAGTTTGGGTCAGTCTCTCTCTCTCTCTCTCAAGGGGCAATCTGTCATCCACACCCATTGATTCTTGAAGAATCTAACTTATAAATGCTTAGTTCAAGTGTCATAACCAATCAGAACCCAAAATAAACAATGTCAATGTAAACAAGCATTGTATAGCCTCAAAACATGGTTAAAACTATAATTTTGACTTCATGGATCTTCAGTCCTAGCATCTGTCGATGAATTAGAGACATGTTACATTTCTCCAGCCCCATCCCTCAGCTTTTTACCAAACACTAGTGGGGTGGCCACTTTGTTATGGTAACTGCAGATTGCTCCTTTAATAGTTACAGTTGGGATCTGGGAGGAAAAGGATGAGATCTT